>NC_063360.1:36494936-36525527 GCF_021869965.1 Rhincodon typus | reverse complement strand
TGTCGGAGGGTCGGCGCTGAGGGAGCGCCGCACTGTCGGAGGGTCGGTGCTGAGGGAATGCTGCACTGTCAGAGGTGATATATTTAACATCGGATGAGCCCTCTGAATGCCCCAACATGAATGTAAAAGATCTCAATTTTGAGGAAAAGCAGGGGAATTATGGGTGATGTCTTAGCCCAGAATTGTCTGAAAACTTGGACATCGTTCAAACTGATTATCTGCCGGTTGTCACAATGCTGATTGACAGTGTGGGATCTTGCTGTGCACATAAGTGCTGTTGTGTTTCCTGTATTATGACAGTGGCTACACCTGAAAAAGTACTTAACTGGCTGTGAAGTGCAATGGATTGTGGAGTCACTTTGGAAAACACTACAAAAATGTCATCACTTCTCTGTTGTTTAGTTTGGGAAAGGTTATAATTTTCCTCCTTGAATTTGATTTCCCTGCTGTACACCGAGTCCTTCAGTCCCTGGATCTTCCATGAAACAGTCTGACGAAGGGTCATTCGACCCAAAACTTTAACTTTGTCTCTCTCTCTCTGTCTGTGTCTCTCTCCACAGATGCTGCCAGACATGCTGACTTTTTCCAGCACTCTCCCTTTCTGCTTGTTTCAGATCTCCAGCACCCGTAGTTACTTGTTTCAAATAACTTCAGGGATTGGTCAATGTTTTCTCTCCCGATTGGTTTCCCGTGTGTGACTCTGGCCAGAAATTGTGTCTATTGTTGTTGGGATGGGCCCAGATTGGAACTTCCCTCCAATCACCGGGACTGGTTTTGAGGGCCCGCTCTGAGAATTGTTTTCATTGTCAGGGTCCTCTGTTTCCTCATATGAATGATCAAAAGTTACAAACAGGGAGAGCGAGCAAGGAGAACAGTGGGCTAGTCTTTATTGTAAGAGTGAGGAATTCTTTTTGCATTTCTATAGTGCTTTTTAGAGACCAGGGTGTGGAATATAATGTTTGCTGAAGGAAAGATATGCCCAACAGGTAATGCAGCAATGGGTCTCTACTCTGTAGAATTAGAAAAATGAGAGGCAGTCTCAGAGCCATTGGAGGGGTTAACAGAGTCAATGTTGATGGGCTGTTTTCCTCTCTCTGGTGAGCCTAATGCTACCATTTTGAGGTGTGGGGTGAGCCCGACAGGTGGCACCCCAAACTGACAAAGTGTCAGTGGTATTGTCACAAGGCTATTAATCCAGAGACCCAGGTTCAAATCCCACCATGGCAGATGGTGGGATTTGAAAACAATAAAATCTGGAATTAAGAGTCTAATGGTGACCATGAATCCATTGTCAATTGTCAGAAAACTCCATCTAGGTCACTAATGTCCTTTAGGGAATGAAACTGCCATCCTTACCTGGTCTGGTCTACATGTAACTCTAGAGCCATAGCGATGCAGTTGACTCTTAACTGCCCTCTGGGCAGTTAGGGATGGGCAATAAATGCTGATCTAGCCAATGACACCCTTATCCCGTGAACAAATATAAAGAAAATATTTTCTGAAGAAGGGTCTCGACCCGAAACGTCAGCTTTCCTGCTCCTCTGATGCTGCTTGGCCTGCTGTGTTCATCCAGCTCTACACCGTGTTATCTCAGATTCTCCAGCATCAGCAGTTCCTACTATCTCCATAAAGAAAATAGCATTGGGTTCACTGCCAAATGGTTCATTTGGAAGATGAATGCAGGACTAGGGGTTAGATATTCCAGAATTACACTGTCAGTGGGGTCAGATACCTACACCGAGTGGGAAACAGCCACTCAGTGTGATTCTCCCTGAATTCCCCAATAACTGATGGGTGTGTTCTCAAAGAGGATGGGCTAATCAGACATCTTTGTCTGTGAAGGAGCAGCAGGATCCCAGTTGAAAATGGAGATGGGCCTCTCTATGTCCAATCTATACCAAATCACAGAACCATTACAGAACAGAGGGAGGCCATTGGGTCCATCGTGCCTGTTCTGGTTCTACTCCCTGGTGACAATCTCCTGTCTTTACCCCACATTCCTGAACACCATTTCCATCCAAAATCTCAAACCATTTTCTTCAACTTAGAAACAGTCCTTGCAGCTTCCACCAGCTGGGCAATGGGACTGCCCACTAACCCCTGCCCACACCACCCACTAAACCCCCCAACAGCCCCCCTCCCACCCCACCCATAGGGTCACTGTTAACAGGCGGCAAGACAATGGTGAGGCCATTCGTCCCATCTCGAATACTCCCCACCCTTGGCCCTGGGTCTGTCACCAGAAGGCCTCCAGGGTGTCCCAGGGAGCTGATTGGCCCCTGCTCTTTCTAGGAGTCTGAGGCACGGAAAGAAAGATCCCAGGTGGCCGCCTTCATTTGGCCTGAAGTGTTTTTTTGCCAGACATTACCCAGCAGCCCATTCCTGCGCCCGGCTGGAAATGGCCTGGAACCAGAATAAAGACCATAAGACCATAAGACATTGGAGCAGAAATAGCCATTGGAATCTGCACAACTGCAAACTGGTGGGGGCATTTTAAATAATAAAGGGAAGAATGCACACATATCGATAAGCTAAAATTAAAAAAAAAAAATTGCTGAAAATACTCAGCAGGTGTGGCAGCCCTTTTGGGTACAGAAATAAACCTATCGTTTTGGGTTGCAGTCTTTTGCCGATGTTCAGTGATATTTTTAGACATGCCTTCCTTTGTTTCTCCCAAATGTGTTCAAATTGTGACACCATGCTCAGAGTTCCACTGTGAGTGCTATGTTACATGGATTTGCTCACTTCTTGCCACAATTTAAACAAACAAGAGAGAGGTAACAAGACAGAATGAGATGTTTCCTGATAGGCAGGAAGAAGAAAACTTCAAAAATTGGGAGAAAATGGGCTTGCATTCTCTAGAGATAGCAAGAAGTGCAGATGCTGGAGTCAGAGATAACACAGTGTGGAGCTGGAGGAACACAGCAGGCCAGGCAGCATCAGAGGAGCAGGAAAGCTGACATTTCAGGTCGGATTTCTGAAGAAGAGTCCCGACTCGAAACATCGCCTTTCCTGCTCCTCTGATGCTTCCTGGCCTGCTGTGTTCTTCCAGTTCCACACTGTGTTATCTCTTGTATTCTCTAGACCTTTGAAGAATGAGAGGTCTTTTTATTGAAACTTACAAAATCCTTAAAGAGGTAGACATAATAGATGCAGGTATGATGTTTCCCTGGTTAACAAGTTCAAAAATAAGGGAGATTCCACATAGGTCAGAGATGAGGAGAAATTTCTTTTCATTCAAAGGGTTATGAACCTGTGGAATTCTCTACCATAGAGGCTCAGTCTTTGTGTATGTTTACGATAGAGTTTGATAGATTTCTGATTCCCAGTGGTGTATAGGGTTGTGGGGATGAGGTGGGTAAAAGGCTTTGAAGTGTTTGATCAGCCATGATCATATTGAAGGGCAGGGCAAGCCTTGATGGGCTGAATAGCCCACTCCTAAGTTCCAACGTGACTGCCATAGGCAAACCTTTTTTTAATTGTTGCTATGCCAATAAATCAGCGCATTGTAGTAAAGCCAGGGGTGAGACACAGCAAAATGAATCTTACTTTGCATTTCTTGAGTTAACCAGCAGGTTCAGACATGCCTCCGAGATGGGTGTAACAGAACACTGACCACAGCAACTCAACACCCATCCTGTCATCCATCCCAATAATCTTGCTATCACAATTATATTGTAGAAAGCAACTCAGCCCCCGTCCCCACAGGACAAACTGATGACAGAAATTATCCCAGCTTACACCATCATTCTGCTTCTCTGCAAATTTGCTCACAACGCAAACAAACCTCATGTTTTAACGACTGATTAACCGAACAGGTGCTAGCCCCAGCTTGGACTCTCAAGCCCAGAACTAAAGTTTTGCTCTTGCCCCCAATTTCTGAAACCTATATTCGACTGTTGCATTGCCATGATTTTGATCAGGACTGAGAAAAGGCTAGTCAGCGACGATTGAGAAATAAACCTGGGACTTTTCAGCTGCACGCTGACTAAAATGACATTGTGTCGATAAAGCAGTCATCACAGTGATTTTTATATTCATATGTCTTTTTAATATTCAGCCGTTGGCGTTGAGAAGGTGGTGGGAGCCAGCATTTTGAACCGCTGCAGTCATAGTCACACAGCACGGAAACAGACCCTTCGGTCCAACCAGTCCATGCTGACCATAATCCCAAACTAAACCAGTCCCACCTGCCTGCCCCTGGCCCATATCCCTCCAAACCTTTCCTATTCGTGTACTTATCCAAATGTCTTTTAAACGTTGTAATTGTGCCCGCATCCACCACTTCCTCAGGAAGTTCATTCCACATACGTACCACCCTCTGTGTAAAAAAATTGCCCCTCATGTCTTTTTTTAAATCTCTCTCCTCTCACCTTAAAAATGTGCCCCCTCGTCTTGAAATCCCCCATCCTCGGGAAAAGACAACGACCATTAACTCTATCTATACCCCTCATGATTTTATAAACTTCGACAATGTCACCTCTCAACCTCGTAGTTAAGGGAATCCGTAGAATCCCCACAGTGTGGAAACAGACCATTCGGCCCAACAAATCGACAGCGGCCCTCCGAAGAGCATCTCAACCAACTCATCGCCCTACCCTATCCCTATAATCCTGCATTTCCTGTGACTGATGCATCTGACCTACACATCCCTGAACACTATGGGGCGAGTTAGCATGGCCAATCCATCCCAACCTGCACATCTTTGGACTGCTGGACTTCCAGAATTTTCACCTAGAGAGGGAATGTCGGAAGTGCAACTCTCACCATAGAATTCCCAGCCTCTTGTAGCCATGGTAACGACGTGGCTGGTCTGGCTAATGGACACACGGAAGGTAGTGATGGTCATGTGTGGAATTTATGCGTCTGAGCATCTATTGAGACCACTCCAGGGGGCCGACTGTGAGGCTGGAGAGGCTCATAAACCCAGACTCGATAAGGATTGCAGATTCTAAAACAAAAAGGTCCTGGAGAAACTCAGCGGATCTGGCAGCATCTGTAGAGAGGGAGAGTTAAAATTTCGACCCTTCTTCAGAATGGACTCAAAACATTAACTCTGTCTCTCTCTCTCTCTCTGCCGATGCTGCCTGAATTGCTGACTATCTCCAGCAGTTTTTGGTTTCGTTTCAGATTTCCCGTCTTCTCTGTCCTTTGCTTTACTTCAAACATTGCAGGCTTCTTCCTCAAGAATCAGGTTTTTTTTTGTTATTAAGGGCAGTCTGATAGTCTCATGGTCAATTTGAATTTGTGGGAGTATTCTTGAGCGGAACCCAAATTGTCAGATAAGGTTTTTAATTCCTGCCAGCCCCCAGGTTATGGTTAGAGTGATCTAACCACTAACTGATGTACACATGTGTTACACAATTCCAACTGAAATGACAAAAAGTGTTGGTATTTTACAAACACTGAAATGCCACAAACACATGATTTTAATAACAAATATCATCACTCGAGTGTTTCCTAATTTGTAAACATGTCGAAGATTCTTTTGCTTATATTAATACTTTGAATCTTGCTTTAACTCTCATTGTGTTTGCTTACCGATTGGTTCTCGCATTGTTTTAAGGCGGTCTGCGCGTCTGCCAGTTTCTCCAGGTACATAGTCAATCTCGATCTGTCATTTTCCCTTTGCTGCTCACACTGTCTCAGATTTTTCACGGGATTAGAGTTCACGAAAACGATCGCCCAAGTTATAGTAATCACCATAACCACGGTCAGTGGCAAAATTAACCATTTAAAACCGGGGAAGCAGCGTTTTATATCCAGGTTGTTTGACATCATCTTGTCGGAGTCTGTTGCACACATACATAGAGACAGGTTGTACCCGAGCTGTCGTTCAGTGACGAGCAGCAGCAGGAGTGTGGGACCTTCGCTGTATAGCAATAATTCAACTCAGCAGAAAGTTACATCACTGGCATTATCAGGATGTGTTAATGTCTCCTCCTCCTTCAGCCGTCACTTAAAGTAGCGTTTACCGGAATTCACGCGTTCTAGACCAATCTGTTCTGAGCGGCACTGAACCCTGTTTCAGTTTCATTTCAAGTTATTTTGTTCATTGTAAATACAGCGCCCGTCCCCATGTCCTCGGGCGAAAGGGATTTTAACGGCAAGAAAGCTCCTTTATTAATAAATCCGGTGATCTACCTCATCGCCTCACAATATCCTTTTATCACCCACTCACTATACCCTTCTCCCCCATTACCACGATCTCCCCATATCCCTCTCCCCCATCCACCCACTTACCATATCCCTCTCCTCATATCTCTCTCTCCCCCCCCCCCCACCCACACTCCATATCCCTCAAACCCCACCCACCTTATCATTACATCCCTCTCCCTCACTCATCCTCTCCCACCAACCACCTACTCCCTATATCCCTCTTCCCACCCACCCACTCCCCATTTCCCTCTCCCACAATGTGCCCTCTCCTTAAGTCCCTGTCCCTCACCAAACCTCTCCCTATATCTCTGTCGCCCTATCCATCTTCTCCCTATATCTCTCTCCCCCAACCCACCATCTCCCTTCATCCCTGTCCCCCACCCACCCACTTCTCATATCCCTCTTTCACCACCCATCACTCTCTATATCCCTCTCCCCCACCTACCCACTCCCCATTTCCCTCTCCCACAATGCACCCTCTCCCTAAGTCCCTCTCTCTTCACTCACCCTCTCCCTATATCTTTCTCTCCCTACCCATCTTCTCCCTATGTCTCTCTCCCCTCATCCACCTTCTCCCTCCACCCCTGTCCCCCACCCACTCCCCATATCCCTCTCTCCCCACCCACTCCCTATATTCTTCTCCCCCACCCTCTCCCTTTCTCCACCTCCCCTCTCCCACCCTACCTCTTATCCCTCTCCCCATATCCTTCTCCCCCAACCCACCTTCTCCCTATATCCTTCTCTGCACCTGCACTCTCCCCTTATCCCTTTCCCTGACCCACACTCTCCCCAAACTCCCATGCATTCTCTCCCCATTCACTCTCTCCCCTATCCCTCTCCCCATATCCCTCTCTCCCTATCTACCTACTCCCCAATTCCATCATTCCCACAAAACTATTGAAGACAGAGGCTGCTTTTCCAGAGAGTGTTCCTAAAAGGAATGCATGATGGGCAGAGTGTAAAAGTTAGGAAGTTGGTGACTGTGGGAATTCTCAGGAAGCAGTGGAGAACATATATGTAAAACTGAAAGGAATTAAGGGATAATGAGTGAAAATCACCTTGATGGATCCATCACAATCTCTTTGAACAATGAGAGAGTTTTGAGGGATTGAATAGCTTCTGCATTGCTCCAATGATAGTCATACAAGAGGCCTTTTGGCCCATCGAGAATGCAGTGACAAACAAAGCCCATCATTTGTCTGCACTAATGCCATGACCTGTACCCTTAGTGTGGTAACAGCACCTATTACCAAATGGAAGCTCCTGTTATTGATGGTTGTGAAGCGTGAGAAAACAAGTGTAAGAATGCAGGAAGGAAGAGCAATGGGAAACCCGCAGTGAAAGGATGGAATTCACAATTTCATGAGGAAGACAGGCAAGAGAAGGGTGAGGAAATGTAGCTGTTTCTGGGAAAAAATCCTTGGTATCTTCAAATGGCAGACGTGGGAGAGTGAAAGATGAGTGGAGGGAGATTAACGAAGGGTAAAGTCACCAAAGTCCCACTCTCTCATGAGAGAGAGAGAGAGATCTGATAGTGAATTTAACATGAGGGCCATCGTGCCTCAGACGAGGGGTGAGATTGTGAAGGAAGAATTTCCATGGTAACCTGAGCCAGTGTAGAAATCAAACCTGTGTTTTTGACATCACTTGTTGCATTGCAAACTAACCATCCAGCCAACTTAGCAAACCAGAAGGAGATTAGCGACATGGGTAGAATCTAAAATAGGGAGAATGCTGACATGTAGGCACCTGAAGGCAGAACAACGGCTCAGTGGTTAGCACTGCTGCCTCATAGCATCAGGGACCCGGGTTCGATTCCACCTTCGGACGACTGTCTGTATGAAGTTTGTACATTATCCCCGTGTCTGCGTGGGTTTCCTCCGGTGTGCTCCCACAGTCCAAAAATGTGCAGGTTAGGTGGATTGGCCATGCTAAATTGCCCGTCGTATTCAAAGATGTGGAGATGAGGTAGGTTATAGGGGGATGTGTTGGTGTGGACTTATTGGGTCGAAGGGCCAGTTTCCACACGGTAGGGAATCTATGATTCTATGACAAGGCTGGCTTTCCATGCTGCAGGATTGGAAATCAGGGACAGACCAACAGAATGGAAGTGCATGATGATAACCAAACAGAAGAGAGAGAACAACAGGGAAAGTCTGGCTGGAAGTGTAGCCAAGATAGGCTCACTAAAAATTGGCTGGGAAATCAAAAAACAAACTTTTCTAGGGGCCAATGCAGAAGCTGGAGTGTGTGTGTGTGAGTCAGAATGTGTGTCACACTGGATGAGTGAGAGAGTACGGGTGTGGAGGGTATGAATGGAAGTGTAAGTACGAGAGTGTGGATAACATGTATGTGGTCATGCACATTGCAGTGGATAGCACTTCAGCGCTCCCTCAGCACTGACCCTCCGACTGTGCAGCGCTCCCTCAGTACTGACCCTCCGACAGTGCAGTGCTCCCTCAGTACTGACCCTCCGACAGTGCGGCACTCCCTCAGTACTGACCCTCCGACAGTGCGGTGCTCCCTCAGTACTGACCCTCTGACAGTGCGGCACTCCCTCAGCACTGACCCTCCGACAGTGCGGCACTCCCTCAGCACTGACCCTCCGACTGTGCGGCGCTCCCTCAGCACTGACCCTCCGACAGTGCGGCACTCCTTCAGCACTGACCCTCCGACAGTGCGGCGCTCCCTCATCACTGACCCTGTGACAGTGCTTTGTTCTGACAGACTGCTGCTTTCTGTTGATTGACCTTCGATAAGAGGGTCAGTGTAGAAGCATCTTCCTTTGGCATTGAGTTAAATAACCCCAGCCCTCTCCTCTCTATATCTACGCTGCTGGTTCCCCCTTAAACATCTGGCTCTATCACTCAACACCTGCTTCTCTTTCTCCTCCTGAGTCTTCTTTAGATCATTGTCCAGAGCTGTCATTTTCTCCTTCATCTTCTTGAGACTTTCCCAGAGTCGTGTGTCTTGTTGTTGGAGCTGGGTGCCCTCTCACTGTGGATTTGGAGACGTTAATGAAAACCAGATAGTGAGGAGCAGGCAGAACAAAATAATTGTCCCAAAAGGGTGCATTATGTCTACGGTTTTTATCGATCTCAGCATTATGCCGTCTACCTGGGTGCAGGAATATATTTTGTTGGGGTTCAGACAGCAGCAGGGGACAACAGACTGAGGGTTATGTGCGGAGACTTATTCTGCCTTTATACAGGAACATAGTGCAGTTTCTATTTCCCAGGGACATCAAAATTTCTCTCGTTCAACACCAAATTCCTGGAAACCACATGGTGCTCAGAGTTGTGTTGATGTGGTCACACACGATCATTTTCAGGGAATTATGAACATAAAATGCAGAATCACATTCAGCAGGTCTGGCTGCTTCTGTGGAGATAGAGTGAGAGAAGAGTGAGTGTCAGAGAGAGACAGTGAGAGAGAGAGAGTGGGAGACAGAGTGGGAGAGAGTGAGAGACAGAAACAGTGAGAGAGAGAGGGGGAGAGAGAGAGGGAGAGAGTGAGAGAGAGAGACAGTGAGAGAGAGAGAGGGAGAGAGATAGAGGGAGCGGGAGACGGAAACAGAGGGAATGTTTCAATTTGATGCCTGCTTCCAGGGGGATGATTTGATTGGCTAATTGAGAGACAGATCGTTTCAGGAACTGAGGTCCAATGACCTGTGTCCAGGTCAAGTTGTGAACAACAGCCTTGTTTGAAATGTTGCAGATGTTAAAGGTTCAGGATAGAATTTTCTGTGTATGTGTTTGGGTATGTCTCGCATTTATACAGCTCCCTTCTTGGCCACTGTCTCAAAGCATTTTACATCCGATCATGTAACTTTGCAATCAGTGTTTTTTTTGCAAGAACATCTGAAGATTTAATTCAGAGTCAGCTGCCAGAGGGTCAGCGTGTCTGATGCTCCCCTTTTTATCTGTCAGTCAGGGCTCCTTGTTAGGGCTAGATTAACAGCCCCAATCAGGAACTCATATTCCAGAAGGTTCAACTGCCTGACCTCATTTTCAGATGTTCCTGTAAACTTGTGTTTAATTCCTTCTGTCCTCAGTCTGTGCTGCATTTGGGGAGACTGTGATCCTGGGGAGTTGTAGCTCTTCTCACCAGCACAAAGGAGATCAGGAAGATAAGGATAAAACCAAACCATTAACACCTTGTGTTGCAGCCATCTCAAATCAGTTATTAAAATTATGTGTATTAGTGTCTAACCAATAAAAGGGGAATGACCACAGGCCAGAACTGCCCATGGAGAACATTGCCCTGGCCACATTCCCTTCCTATTCTGTTGTTCAACCTCATCAGAGCAGAGGGTGATGACGATGCTGATTGGCTGTTTGGGGGTGAAAATTTGCATTGGTGCAGTCACCACCAGCAGAAGGTGGGCCTCAGCAAGACACCCTCTGAGTTTGAGTGAAGATGAGTGACCAGCTGACGGTGGTGATACTGATTGGCTGTTGGGGCAAGGACTCACATTGATGTAGTCACCACTACATACAGGGGTATGTGGACAAAGTGTCAGAACGCAGACCAGAAACAGCAGTAGAGTTAGTATAAACTTCCTGGAGCTTAGGGTATGCTGTATCTGTGAACAAAAAAAGCTGGAGTGCTGTAGCAGAGAGGTTGTGGCTGATTCTCTGGTAGGAAATCTGTACTAAATTTGAAACAGAGCACAGCAAAGAAGTATCAATAAATTTAATTAACTCAATCTAGTCCTTAACTAAGTAGAAGTGGCTGGACAGGTGATGTAGCTGTATGATATGGGAGCTGGCTGATCCCATTATGAACTGCAGTGACCACATCTGCAGCAAGTGTTGGTTGCTCGAGGAACTTCAGCTCAGAGTTGATGAGCTGAAATCGGAGCTTCAAACGCTGCGGCACATCCGGGAGGGGGAGAAGTACCTGGACGCTTTGTTTCAGTTGGCAGTCACACCTGGTAGATTAAGTAATTCAAATTTGGTCAGTGGCCAGGGACAGCAGGGTGTGACTGTAAGCGAGGCAGGTAGAGGGATCCTGTAGTCAGCAACAGAGGAGCCTCAGCTCTTGACCTTGTCCAACAGGTACGAGGTACTTGCTCCCTGTGTGAATGAGGAAAAGGGCTGCAGGGAGGATAAGCTAACTGACCACTGCACCGTGGTACGGGAGGCCATTCAAGAGGGGGGAGCAAAAAGACAAGTGGTAGTTGTAGGGGTTTCTATAATTAGGGGGATAGATAGTATCCTTTGTAAGCAGGATCGAGAGTCCTGTGTGGTGTGTTGTCTGCCCGGTGCCAGGGTAAGGGATATCTCTGACCGGCTTGAAAGGATGTTGGAGCGGGAGGGGGAGGATCCAGTTGTTGTGGTCCACACCGGAACAAACAACATAGGCAAGACTAGGAAAGAGAACCTGTTCAGGGATCATCAGGAGCTAGGAACCAAATTAAAGAGCAGATCCTCAAGGGTTACAATCTCCAGATTATTGCCTGAGCCATGTGCAAATTGGCATAGGGACACGGGAATAAGGGAAGTAAACACGTGGCTAAAGAGTGGTGCGGGAAAGAGGGGTTCCTTTTCATGGGGCATTGGCATCAGTATTGAAACAGGAAGGATCTGTACCGCTGGGACGGTCTCCACCTGAACCAAGCTGGGACCAATGTTCTGGCAAGAAGCGTAAATAGGCTGGTCAACTGGACTTTAAACTAGAAAGTGAGAGGGAAGGGAAGGATAAAATTTCCCCCAGTGGGCAACAAAGCAGCAGGTTAGCAGCTGTAGGGTTAGATACCATTCTGTAGAAAAATATGATAAAAATGAGGGGAAAGGAGATCTCAAGGAGAGGTTATTAACGTCTCCAGCACAGACACAAATAGGACAGAGTGTTTGGAAATGGTTAGGAATCAAACTTCGAGCACACTGGATAAACAAGTGACACTGAGAAGAGGGACAGTTAATACAGAACTGAAGGTGTTATATCTGAATACACGCAGTATAAGAAAGAAGGTAAATGAACTTGTGGCACTGATCAAAATTGGCAGATATGACATGGTGGGCATCAGGGAGACATAGCTGCAAGGGGATCAGGATTGGGAGCTGAATATCCAAGGAAATACATCTTATCGAAAAGATAGGCAGGTGGGCAGAGGGGGTGGGGTTGCCTTATTAGTAAGAAATGAAATTAAATCATTAGTAAGAAACGAAGTAGGTCAGATGGTGTAGAATCTGTGTGGGTAGAGTTGAGGAACCGCAGAGGTTAAAAGAAACATAGTTGGAGTTATGTACAGGCCTCCAAACAGTAGTCAGGAGCTGGGGCGCAAGACACACCAGGAGATAGAAAAGGTGTGTAAGTAAAGTTACAGTGATCATAGGGGATTTCAATATGCAGGTGGACTGGGAAAATCATGATGGTAGTGAATTGCAAGAAAAGGAATTTGTGGAATGTCTACGAGATGGTTTTTTGGAGCAGCTTGTGGTTCAGCCTACTAGGGAACAGGCAATATTGGATTTAATGTTGTGCAGACTTGATAAGGGAGCTTAGGGTAAAGGAACCCTTGGGAGGCAGTGATCATAATATGATTGAATTTACTCTGCAATTTGAGAGGAAGAAGATAGAATCAGAGGTAATGGTATTACAGCTGAATACAGGCAACTACAGAGACATGAGGGAGGAGCTGGCCAGAACTAACTGGGAGAGGAGCCTAGCAGGAAAGACAGTGGAACAGCAGTGGCAGGAGTTTCTGGGAGTAATTCAGGAGACAGAGCAAAAATTCATCCTTAGGAAAAAGAAGCATGGTACAGAGAGGTTGAGGCAACCATGGCTGACCAAGGAAGTCAGGGATAGCATAAAAGCAAAAGAGAAAACATATAATGTGGCGAAGGGGAGTAGGAAACCAGAGGATTGGGAAGCTTACAAAGACTAACAGAGGGCAACTAAAAAAGAAATAAGCAGGGAGAAGATTAAATATGAGGGTAAGCTAGCCAGCAATATAAAGGAGGACTGTAAGAATTTTTTTTAGATATATAAAGGGCAAAAGAGAGGCAAAAGTGGACATTGGACCACTGGAAAATGACGCTGGAGAGATTGTAGTGAGGAACAAGGAAATGGCTGAGGAACTCAATAATTACTTTGTGTCAGTCTTCACAGTGGAAGACACGAATAATATCCCAAAAATTCGAGGGAGTCAGTGGGTAGAGCTGAGAATGGTGGCCATCACCAAGGAGAAGGTGCTAGAAAAACTGAATGGCCGGAAGGTGGATAAGTCACCAGGACCAGATGGACTACACCCCAGAGTTCTTAAAGGAGGTCACTGAAGTGATAGTGGGGTCGTAAGTGGTGATCTTTCAGGAATTGCTAGAGTCAGGGAGGGCCCCAGAGGACTGGAAAATCGCTAATGTGACACCCCTGTTTAAAAAGGGAGTAAGGCAAAAGTCTGAAAATTACAGACCGATTAGTCTAACCTCGGTCATGGGTAAGATTTTAGAGTCCATTGTAAAGGATGAGATTTCTGAATACTTGGAAGTGCATGGTAAAATAGGGCAAAGTCAGCACGGCTTCATCAAGGGGAGGTCATGCCTGACAAATCTATTAGAATATTCTTCTATTCGTCTGTGGGATGTGGGTGTCTCTGGCTGACCACCATTTCTTGCCCATCCCTAGTTGCCCTTAAGAAGGTGGGGGTGAGCTGCCTTCTTGAACCGCTGCAATCCTCCTGCTGTGGTTTGACTCACAACGCTATTAGGGAGGGAATTCCAGGATTTTGACCCAGCGACAGTGAAGGAACAGCGATATATTTCCAAGTCAGGATGGTCAGTGGCTCGGAGGGGAACTTGCAGGTGGTGGTGTTCCCATATGTCTGCTGCCCTTGTCCTTCTAGATGGAAGTGGTCATAGGTTTGGAACGTGCTGCCTGAGGATCTTTGGTGAATTTCTGCAGTGCATCTTGTAGATGGTACACACTGCTGCTACTGAGCATCGGTGGTGGAGGGAGTGGATGCTTGTGGATGTAGTGCTAATGAAACTGGCTGCTTTGTTCTGGATGGTGTCAAGCTTCTTGAGTGTTGCTGGGGCTGCACCCATCCAGGCAAGTGGGGAGGATTCCATCACACTCCTGACTTGTGCCTTGTAGATGGCGGACAGGCTTTGAGGAGTCAGGAGATGAGTTACTTGCTGCAGTATTCCCAATGTCTGGCCTGCTGTTGTAGCCACTGTGTTAATGTGGTGAGTCCAGTTGAGTTTCTGGTCAATGGTAACCCCCAGGATGTTGATAGTGTGGGATTCAGTGATGGTAACACCGTTGAATGTCAATGGGTGGTGGTTAGATTGTCTCTTATTGGTGATGGTCATAGCCTGGCATTTGTGTGGCATGAATGTCACTTGCCACTTGTCAGCCCAAGCCTGGATATTGTCCAGATCTTGTTGCATTTGAACACGGACTGCTTCAGTATCTGAGGAGTCGCGAATGGTGCTGAACATTGTGCAATCATCGGTGAACATCCCCGCTTCTGACCTTATTATGGAGGGAAGGTCATTGATGAAGCAGCTGAAAATGGTTGGGCCTAGGACACAACCCTGAGGAACTCCTGCAAAGATGTTCTGGAGCTGAGATGATTGATCTCCCACAACCACAACCATCTTCCTATGTGTCAGGTATGACTCCAGCCACCGGAGAGTTTGCCCCCTGATACCCATTGACTCCAGATTTGCCAGGGCTCCTTGATGCCACACTCGGTCGAATGCAGCCTTGGTGTCAAGGGCTTTCACTCTCACCTCACCCTCTGGAATTCAGTTCTTTTGTCCATGAAGTAACCCCTCACCACCACCCAGGCACAAACCCCTACGACACTACACACAAGTAGTCAGGTTATCCTAGGGGAAGGATGGAAGATGAAGACGCCACCCCAGTAATTAAAACTTAAAGACTGCTCTGTTCTGACTCAGAACCCAGGACTTGACGGTTAGTAACCACAGGATAGCGAATCATTTCCACAACTACAACTCCCTGGGATCTGGATGGTGGCCCTTTGGGACTTTGTGGAGCACCCTGACCCACTATGGGATCATCCTTGGTATAATTGTAGTATGCGTTCTAGTGACCCGCTTAATATGCGCCATCCTCCCCCAGGGGAGACAAAACCCTGTTCCCATGTTTCCCCGTTACATATCCAACTGTCCTGATTATGATGAGAAGGAATGCTTGGACATGAGACCTTATCCCCTGGGGTACGACCCTCCGTTCGCAGAAGAAGACTGGTGAAGTTGATCTGGGGATCAAAAAGGAGGGAATTGTGGAATACTTGTATGTTGAGACTGTCTAATTTAGGCTGAGCAGAAATGAGTTAAAATAATACATGACTAGGAGCACGAACTAGGGAAACTTTAGCGTTATGAAATAGTACATATTGCTGTAACTGCAAACTGCCTTTCCCTAGCCTGAGAAATCATCTAGGACAGATAGCAAAAAGCTAGGGTTTGCAGCATCTGCACACTCTTATCTTCACCACATTCTGCTTTAATTAATGTGTGTCTGGTTGCCTGAGAAATGACCTTGCCTTGCTAAAACACAGTACAATTGCAGTTTGTTTTAACGTGTTTGTACCACATTAATTCTGCACATGGCCACATTACCTTTGCACGCGGTTCCACGTTTTGCACATAATTGTTTATACTCTGTATGTTATGCAAGGTAATCAGAGCCTCCCTGAACGTCCTGTGAGATGGTGTCTTGGAGCTCTCCATGCTGAAATTGATTGCAAGCTTGAATAAAGAAGTGCTATGGCTGAAGCAAGACTCTCATCCTCATGGTGTGTCTTTAGAGTTCGAAAAGACCCCCTACAGTCTATGTTTGAACCAAAGCTGTAATGAGATCAGGAGCTGAGTGGCCCTGGCAGAACCCAAACTGGGCATCACTGAGCAGGTTACTGCTGAGCAGGTGCTGTTTGATAGCGCTGTTACTGACACTTCCATCACTTTACTGATGATCGAGAATAGACTGATGGGATGGTAATTGGCCAGGTTGGATTTGACCTTATTTTTGTACAGAACAAACCTGGGCAATTTTCCACATTGTTGGGTAGATACCAGTGTTATAACTGTACTGGAACAGCTTGGATAGGGGAGCGGCAAGTTCTGGAGCACAAGTCTTCAGTACTATTGCTGGAATGTTGTCAGGGCCTGTAGCCTTTGCAGTATCTGGTGTCTCCAACCGTTTCTTGATATCACGTGGAGTGAATTGAATTGGCTGAAGACTGGTATCTGTAATGCTGGGGACCACTGGAGGAGGCCGAGATGGATCATCCATTTGGCACTTCTGGCTGAAGATTGCTGCGAATGCTTCAGCCTTATCTTTTGCACTGATGTGCTGGGCTCTTCCATCATTGAGGATGGGGATATTTGTGGAGCCTCCTCCTCCAGTGTGTTGTTTAATTGTCCACCACCATTCACGACTGGATGTGGCAGGACTGCAGAGCGTAGATCTGATCTGTTGGTTGTGGGATCGCTTAGCTCTGTCTATCACTTGCTGCTTTCTCTCTTTGGCATGCAAGTAGTCCTGTTTGGTGGCTTCACCAGGTTGATACCTCAGGTATGCCTGGTACCCCTCCTGGCATGTCCTCCTGCAATCTCCATTGATCCAGGGTTGATTCCCTGGCCTGATGGTAATGGTTGAGTGGGGGATATGCCGGGCCATGAGGTTACAGATTGTGCTGGAGTACAATTCTGCTGCTGTTGATGGCCCACAGTGCCTCATGGATGCCCAGTCTTGAATTTCTAGATCTGTGCAAAGTCTGTCCAATTTAGCAAGGTGATAGTGCCACACAACACGATGGAGGTTATTCTCAATGTGAAGGCGGGACTTAGTCTCCACAAGGACTGTGTGATGGTCACTCTTACCGATACTGTCATGGACAGATGTAACTGCAGCTGGCAGATTGGTAAGGATGAGGTCAAGTATGTTTCTCCCTCTTGTTGGTTCCCTCACCACCTGCCGCAGACCCAGTCTAGCAGCTATGTCCTTTCGGACCCGACCAGCTCGATCAGTAGTACTGTTACCGAGCCACTCTTGGTGGTGGACATTGAAACCCCCCACCCAGAGTACATTTGTGCCCTTGCCATCCTCAGCGCGTCCTCCAAGTGTTGTTCAACTTGGAGGAGGACTGATCCATCAGCTGAGGGAGGACGGTATGTGGTAATCAGCAGGAGGTTTCCTTTGTCCATGTTTAACCTGAAGCCATGAGACTTCATGAGGTCTGGAGTTGAGGATGTAACAAGCAGGTTAGACCAAGGAGAGTCAATTGATGTTATCTACCTGGACTTCAAGAAGGCCTTTGACGAGGTGCCGCACAGGAGGCTGCTGAGTGAGATAAGGGCCCATGGTGTTTGAGGCAAGGTGCTAGCATGGATAGAAGATTGGCTGTCTGGCATAAAGCAGAGAGTAGGGATAAAGGGGTCTTTCTCAGGATAGCAGCTGGTGACAAGTGGTGTTCCACAACGGTCAGTGTTGGGACCACAACTTTTCACTTTGTACATAATGATCTAGATGAAGGAACTGAGGGCATTCTGGCTAAGTTTCCAGATGATACAAAGATAGGCGGAGGGACAGGTAGCATTGAGGAGGCGGGGAGGCTGCAGAAGGATTTAAACAAGTTAGGACAGTGGGCAAAGAAGTAGCAGATAGAGTACAATGTGGGAAAGTGTGAGGCCATGCACTTTGATAAGAAGAATAGAAGCATGGACTATTTTTTAAATGGGGAGAAAATTCAGAAATCTGAAGTGCAGACACTTGGGAGTTCTAGTCCAGGATTGTCTTCAGGTAAATTTGCAGGTTGAGTCAGTAGTTAGGAAGGCAAATTCAACTTTGGCATTTATTTTGAGAGGACTTGAATATAAAAACAGGGAAGTACTCCTGAGGCTCTATAAGGCTCTTGTCAGGCCACATTTGGAGTATTGTGCACAGGTTTGGGCCCCATATCTCAGGAAAGGTATACTGACCCTGGAGCGGGTTCAGAGGAGATTCGTAAGAATGGTCCCAGGAATGAAAAGCTTAACAAATGAGGAATGTTTGAGGAATCTGGGTCTATATTCGATGAAGTTTAGAAAGATGAGGGGGGATCTAATTGAAACTTAGAGAATAATGAATGGCCTGGATAGGGTGGATGTTGGAAACATGCTTCCATTGGTAGAAGAGACTGGGACCCGAGGGCACAGCCTTAGAGTAAAGGGAAGACCTTTTAGAACGGAGATAAGGAGAAACTTCTTCAGCTAGAGAGTGGTGAATCTATGGAATTCACTGCCACAAAAAGCTGTGGAGGCCAGGTCATTGAGTACATTTAAGACGGAGATCGATAGATAGGTTCTTGATTGTCAAGGGCATCAAGGGTTACGGAGTGAAAGTGGGAGAATGGGGTTGAGAAACATATCAGCCATGATTGAATGGTGGAGCAGGCTCGATGGGCTGAATGGCCTCATTTCTGCTCCCATGTCTTTTGGTTTTATCAGTGAACTTCATGTCAACACCAAGTTCCTGAAAACCACATGATGCTCAGAATAGCACTGATACGCACAGCCAGAATCAATTCATACCAATTCATTTCAATTAACTGACAGAAAAATATTTAATACTCAGGGACAAACGCTCACTCCAGCATCATTTGAGTGTAAATGAAGCCAGCTGCGATGAAAGTTTCCATTTTCATTTTGTGTGTGATTAATCGATGCTGAGGAACAGTCAGTGTCAACATCTAAGTAAGATCCCAATAATTCACCCACCCAACCTCTCCCTATATCCCTCAATCACTTCAACCCACTCCCTAATCCCTCTATCACTCTGAACCTCTCTTTCCCCACATTCCTCATCACTCCTGTAGAGATTGTAATGAGGTCAGCCAACTGGACCTCATAGAATATGAGTTTCCTGATTGGGGCTGTTTACCTGGTCCAATCAGGGAGCCCTGGCTGACAGATAAAAAGGGGAGTGCCAGAGGTGCTGAAACTCTGGTAGCTGGCTCTGAATAAGGCAGCACTAGAAGTCAAGGGTTGCTCATGCGTAAATAAAGGGTGACTTGGTGACAGATACCAGTCTCTGTGGAGTTAATTCAACTCTGACCCTCCTTCTCCTCACATCTCTCCATCACTCCAACCTCCCACTCCCCACGATCCCTCCATCCCTCAACCCTCCCTTTCCCCATGATCCTTCAATCACTCTGATCCTCCCACTCCCCATGATCCCTCAATCACTCTGACCCACTGCCAAATCCCTCAACAAGTCCTGAGGACCCTCTCTCTCCCCATATGCCCCAATCACTCTGACACACTCTCTCACCAAATCCTTCATTAGATTCATGCTGTGCTGTCCTGAGCCAGACCACTGTTGATCTCAGTCACTATAAGAAAGAGCGAGAGAGAGAGAGGGAGCCTTTGGATAAGTGAGAGATGAATCCAAAGGATTTCCTACAGTGGTTAATATTTGATAACCAACTATAAAACTGCACCACAATGAACAGAAAAGCAGACAAACCCTGCACTAGGCTGTACTGGAAAAGGAGGGGAGTGATCTAAATTTCTATTGAACTCTGGTGAGGCCACACAGAGATACTGGAGGGAACCTTATACAGACTCCGAGCAGTGTGGGTTCTGCTGAGATTAGAAGCAGAATCAGAGGAATTCCAGCGAGGGCCATCTTGTCATCAGCAGCAACTTGCTCCAACTTTTAGGGTTTTCCTGGGTGACAAGGCAAGACTCTGGCTGGGCAACAGTCAGGTGCCAATTTGATTATTGCTTGCGAAAAGCCTTGTTAACAGCCCAACTCACCTCATCAATATTCAGCCTCCTAATTTACAAAACTTGTTTGACACTGCAAAATCTCAACAAGGAAACAAGAGGGAGCACCCACTGAATTCAGCTCAGCAGCCACTTCAAAGGACCTCCATGTTGGACATTGGGCATCAATATCTCAGGGCACTCTGCATGGAAACCAGACACACACACACACAAACACACACACACACCCTCCCACACACGCACACACACACCCATATACACACCCTCCCACGCACACACGCACACACACACCCTCTCAAACACACACACCCTCCCACACACACACCCACACACACACACACACACCCCCCGTCCCACATACACACACACACAGTTCACGACCCACACACACACCCATATACACACACCCATATACACACCCTCACACACACATACACACACACACACACACCCTCTCACAAATGCACACATACATACACAAACACACACACACACAGAAACACACAAACACACACATACAAACACACACACACACCCACACACACACCGTCCCACACGCACCCACACACCCACACACATACACACACACACACACACACCCACCGTCCCTCCCACACTGACACACACACACACCCTCCCACACACACACACACCCTCCCACACACACTCACACACACACACACCCTCCCACACACACACACACACACTCACATGCACACACACACACAGACAGACATGCACACACACAGACACACACACGCGCACACACACACACATGCACACAAACCCACACACACACACTCACATGCACACACACACACAGACAGACACACACACACACTCTCACACACACACACATGCACGCACATGCAGACATCCTCAAAGCCCCTCCCAGCTCAGGGAGTGCACCAGGCTGTCTCTCTCGGCTGTTCTCTCACTGTCGGAGCCCTCACTCCCTCTGAGCCTGCCTGGCTGCCTGCATGCTCACTGCATCCCTGCCTTGCATTTCCTTGCTCTGCCTTTTTTGCACTTTGCCCTCTGAGCTGAATACCTGGTTTACTCACTACCTATTGGTTATCACTGACAGTCCCCATTAACTGCTGTCCACCCTCTGAACAAAAACAAAGTTGCTGGAAAAGCTCAGCAGGTCTGGCAGCATCTGTGAAGGAGAAAACAGAGTTAACGTTTCGGGTCCGGTGACCCTCTGAGACAGATCATTATCAACTCCTTTGTCAATCCAACTGCTCTTCTTTCTCTTTGGGCTCTATCCTCTTGTTTACTTCCTACCCCATCTCCCTCCCTATCTTCTGCATATAAACCAATGTTTTCCCAGCTACCATCAGTTCTGAGGAAGGGTCACCAGACCCGAAACATTAACTCTGAGTTTTTCTTCACAGATGCTGCCAGACCTGCTGAGCTTTTCCAGCAACTTCTGTATTTGTACCTGGTTCACATTATTTTTGTCTTATGTCTTAAAATGCATTAATAGCACAAACTCCTCAAAATGATTTCAAGATCAAGGACCTTCCTGAAAAGTAACTGTTCTTCATGTACTTAGGGAGGATATTCCTGGGAATACGTCCAAAGAAGTTACTTGGGTGGAACTGAGAAATAAGAAAGGGATGACCACATTATTGGGATTGTACTATAGACCCCCAATAGTCTTTAGGAAACTGAGAAACAAATTTGTAAGGAAATCTCAGTTATTTGTGAGAATAATAGGGAGATTATGGTAGGGGATTTTAACTTTCCAAACATAGCCTGGGACTGCCATAGTGTTAAGGGATTGGATGGAGAGAAATTTATCAAGTGTGTACGGGAAAACTTTCTGATTCAGTGTGTGGATCTACCTACTAGAGAAGGTGCAAAACTTGACCTACTCTTGGGAAATAAGGCAGGGCAGGTGACTGAGGTGTCAGTGGGGGAGCACTTTGGGGCCAGTGACCATAATTCTATTAGTTTTAAAATAGTGACGGAAAAGGATAGACCGGATCTGAAAGTTAAATTTCTAAGTTGGAGGAAGGCCAATTTTGATGGTATTAGACAAGAACTTTCAAAAGTTGATTGGAGGCGGATGTTTGCAGGCCAAGGGATAGCTGTAAAATGGGAAGCCTTCAAAAATGAGGTAACGAGAGTTCAGAGACAGTATGTTCCTGTTAGGGTGAAGGGCAAGGCAGGTAGGTATAAGGAATGCTGGATGACAAGAGAAGTTGAGGTTTTGGTTAAGAAAAAGAAGGAAGCGTATGTCACATATAGACAGAAGAGATCAAGTGAATCCCTAGAAGAGTATAAAGGCAGTAGGGGTATATTTAAGAGGGAAATCAGGAGGGCAAAAAGGGACATGAGATAGCTTTGGCAAATAGGGTTAAGAAGAATCCAAAGGGATTCTACAAATACATTAAGGATGAAAGGGTAACTAGGGGGAGAAATGGGCCCCTTAAAGATCAGCAAGGCCGCCTATGTGTGGAACTGAAGGAGATAGGAGAGGTATTAAATGAGTTTTTGACATCAGTATTTACTGTGGAGAAAGATATGGAAGATAGAGAGTTGGAGAAATAAACAGCGACATCTTGAAAAATGTCCACATTACAGAGGAAGAGGTGCTGGATGTCTTAAACATGCACAAAGGTGGATAAGTGCCCAAACCTGATCAGGTGTACCCTAGAACTCTGTGGGAAGCTAGGGAAGTGATTGCTGGGCCCCTTGCTGAGATATTTGTATCAACAATAGCCATGGGTGAGGTGCTGGAAGAATGGAGATTGGCTAATGTGGTGCCATTATATAAGAAAAGTATAAGGAAAAGCCAGGGAACTATCGACTTGTGAGGTAGACATTGATGGTAGACAGATTGTTGGAGGAAATCCTGACGGACAGGATTTGCATGTTTTTGGAAAGGCAGGGACTGATTAGGGACATGGCTTTGTGAGTGGGAAATCCTGTCCCCCACTAACTCAATAGGGTTTTTTGAAGAAATAACACAGAGAATTGATGAGGGGAGAGCAGTGGACATTGTCTACAGCGACTTCAGTGAGGCATTCGACAAGGTTCCTCATGGTAGACTGGTTAGCAAAGTTAGCGCACATGGAATACAGGGAGAACTAATTATTTGGATTCAGAACTGGCTCAAAGATAGAAGACAGAGGATGGTGGTGGAGAGTTGCTTTTTAGACTGGAGACCTATGACCAGCAGTGTGCTGCAAGAATCGGGGCTGGGTCCACTGCTTTTCATCATTTATATAAATGATTTGTATGTGAATGTAGGAGGTATGGTTAGTAAGTTTGCAGATAACACCAAAATTGGAGGGGTAGTGGACAGTGAAGGAGGTTACCTTAGAGTACAGCAGGACCTTTATCAGATAGGTCAATAGGTCAAGGAGTGGCACATGGAGTTTAATTTAGATAAATGTGAGATGCTGCATTTTGGAAAGGCAAATCAGAGCAGAACTTATACACTTAATGGTAAGGTCCTGGGGAGTGTTGCTGAACAAAGAGACATTGGAATGCGGGTTCATAGTTCCTTGAAAGTAGAGTCGCAGATAGACAGGATAGTGAAGAAGGCGTTTGGTACGCTTGCCTTTATTGGTCAGTGCACTGAATATAGCAGTTGGGAGGTCATGTTGCAGCTGTATGGAATATTGGTTAGTTCACTATTGGAATACTGCATGCAATTCTGGTCTTCCTTCTATAGGAAGGCTGTTGTTAAACTTGAAAGGGTTCAGAAAATATTTACAAGGATGTTGCCAGGGTTGGAGAGTTTGATCAACAAAGGGAGAGGCTAACTGAGCTGGGACTACTTTCCCTGGAGCGTTGGAGGCTGAGGGTGACCTTATAGAGGTTGTATCAAATCATGAGGGGCATGGATAGAGTAACTAGACAATGTCTTTTCCCTGGAGTGGGGGAGTCGGAAACTAAAGGGCATAGGTTGAAGATGAGAGGGAAGATTTAAAAGGGACCTAAGGGGCAACTTTTTCACGCAGAGGATGGTGTGTGTATGGAATGTGCTGCCAGAGGAAGTGGTGGAGGTTGGTACAACATTTAAAAGGCATCTGGATGTATATATGAAGAGGAAGGGTTTCGAGGGATATGGACCAAATGCTGGAAAATGGGACTAGATTAATTTAGGATATCTGGTTGGCATGGGCGAGTTGAACCAAGGGGTTTGTTTCCATGCTGTAAATCTCTATGACTCTCTGTATCACGGTGGCTCAGTGGTTAGCATTGCTGCCTCACAGCACCAGGGACCTGGGTTCAATTCCCCCCTTGGGTAACGGTCTGTGTGGAGATTGAACATTGTCCCTGTGTCTGTGTGGGTTTCCTCCTGGTGCTCCGTTTCCTCCCACAGTCCAAGGATGTGCAGGCTAGGTGGATTAGCCATGAGAAATCTGGGGTTACAAGGATAGGGTGGGGGTTCGGGTCTGGGTTAGGGATGCTCTTTGGATGGCTAGTGTGGACTCAATGGGCCGAATGGCCTGCTTACACTGTAGGAACTCTATGTGACTCTGGGTGGTGACTGCCCTGAGGTTCCTCAATGTGGAAGCGGGTAGCAGGATATTGATCATTCACAGTTAAGTTTCTTTGTCACTGATCTATGAATGTACAGGCAGGTTAGTGAGGAGCAGGAGTAGCTTGTTTGGCCCCTCAGACCTACTCCACCATTTGATAAAATCATGGTTGATCTGCTTCAACTGCATTTTTCTAGCCACCCATGATAACCATTGACTCCATTGTCAGTCAAGCACCTACCCACCAAAATCTTCAGTCTCCTGGCCCCTCCACTCTCTGGGGAAGAGAGTTCTCCAGATCCACAATCCTCTGAGACAAAGGTTTTTTTCTTCCACCGCTATCTTAAATGGGAGAATCCTTATTCTTCAAGTATGTCGTTGCGTTCTTGTCTCTCCCACAAGAGAAAGTAACAATGCTGCATTCACCCCGTCAAGCCCCCTCAGGATCTCTTGTATTTCAATAATATAACATATTCTTGTAAACTCCATTCGGTACAATCAATCACAATGGTCACAGTTTCAGCTGGAAATGAGAGAAAGCGACAACATCTGTCTGCTTGAGACAAGAGGAGTTTTTAAAAGATGTTACTTTACTGCAAATCTGCACAAAATTGTTATCGTAAAAATACAGACATGCACAATTAACTCGGTGCTATATTACATAGTCTCTTGACAGTATCATTGAATTACACAGCTCAGAAGGAGGCCATTCAGCCCCATGAACTGGTGCAAGCTCTTTAAGATATCTATCCAGTTGGGTCACTCCCCTCCCTATTATTTATCCTGTAATGTTTGCTTTTTCAAAAAGTTACCTTTGCTTTTGGGAGTTCGCATTGAATCTTTATCCTCCACATTTTTCCAGCAGCACATTCCACATCAAAGTGACTCAATGTGCAGCAAAGATTCTCCTCATCTTCCCCATTTTTGTCCAATTTCTTAAATCTATGTCTCCAATGAATATATGTAAAAGGACAGTAGGGTTGAATCTCCTAGTCTTGATCCTATCTAATAATCCATCAGAGAGATGTGAACAGCACCCAGTTTACAAATAAATAGCAAGAGTGACAAATCTTGTCACTCAAAGCCAACATCAACTGTTACAGAAATAAACATTCATCAATCTCCTTCCAAGCATATTGTTCTTTTTCAGGTTCTCTTACAAGTCGTATGTTTTCTAAAAGGCATTTCTTCTCAATGTTGTAGTGACAAGGAAAGGGCTTGCAAAAGGCAATGTATGGTTCCAGATCTCAACATTCTGTTATTTCCGATCACTAACCGAAGGCTAAGTACATTCAATCAGTAATTGCCTTAATAGGAACATAGGAGCAGAAGTAGGCCATTCAGTCCATCATGACTGCTCTGCCGTTCAATATGATCCTGATGGATTATCTACTTCGCTGCCTTGCTCACACACTATCACTATCATCCTCTCCTGTCTGTGGTGTTTAGAAATCTGTCAATCTCTACTATAAACATATTCAAAGACTGAGCTTCCACACCTCACTGGGGAAGAGAAATCTTCTGAGTGAAAGCATTTCTTCTCATCCTGGTCATAATTGGCTTCCTCCTTATTTTGAAATGGCGTTCCATTGTTCTAACCTCCTTAATCAGGAGAAACATCTTTCAGGGCAGTGATGGCCTACTGGTATCATTGCTGGACTGTTAATCAGGAGATCTGATTAATATTCTGGGGACCTGGGTTCAAATCCTGCAACAGCAGATGGTGGACTTTGAATTCAATTTAAAAATAAGTCTGGAATGAAGACTCTAATGATGACCATGAATCCGTTGTTGGAAAAAGTAATCTGGTTCACTAGTGCTGTCCTTACCTGGTCTGGCCTATATGTGACTCTGGACCCACAGCAATGTGGTTGTTTCTTAACTGCCCTCTGGGCAATTAGAGATGGGCAATAAATGCCAGCCTGACCAGCAATGCCCTCATCCTGTGAATGAATTTAAAAAACGAATTAAATTAAAATCTGATCTCTCTATGCTTTTAAGCATTTTGTAGGTCTCAGCGCAATCACCTCTTATTCTTCAGGTAAATGTAGGCCCAGTTTCCTCAATCTCTCTTCACAGGCCAGTCCTACTGTCCCGGAAGCATGTCTGGTGAACCTCAATGTGCCAATCCGACAATGATTTGGCAGCATGATATATCCCTTAACCGTGTAATTTATCCTGGTTTTGTTGAGAAGTGAAGAGCCAAAGTTCAGATTGCAGGAGGGATAGGGAAGGAGCAATGGCAATGCAGTGGCTAAAGTAAATCTTGGGTCTTTGAGTCCTGAAGACTGGATGGGTAGAAGGTGAGGAAACATTACAGTTTCAAGGACAGGGAAAGTACAGTTGGTCATTGGCACGTACAAGGGTTGAAGGAGATGAAATGGGGAGTTTGTGACTGGGTAGGGTGTATATGGCCTGCACCTGAAGTGGGACTGACACATGGAGTGACCTTCTAACATCCTGTGTCTCCTACTTCCCCAGCAGCTGACTGCATATTGCTATTACTCCTCTATTGACCTCAATGTCCAGCAAACCCAAGACCATTCCTTCAGAAGGAGGCCTTCATGTGGTTAATATGAAGACACAGATGAAACAATTAGCAGTGGGATTTTCCCGTCAGAGCAAGGAAAAGCAAGGGTTTTAGCAAGATGCCAATTCCTGTCTCATCACTGGACAATCTTTCTGCTAGAAAGGATTTTGCTTCCCATTCACATCACAGAGAAGTGGGTTTGTGTTGTTGTTCCACACTGTAGGGATTCTATGATTCTACATGACTCTCGATGGGATGTCAGCCTGAAGCTGCAGAGAGTCAGCTCCATGCTGTTGACATGCTGCAGGGAATCCTGTGGATAAAACTGCTGACGCACAGTAAAAAAGACAGCATGTGAATTAAAAATGACCTGAGTCCAGGTATAGGTTGGAGCCGATTGGGACCAGCTGGTACAACTAAGCTCTGCAAAAAGCAAAGAAGATGAGCTAATACAAAAACCTTATTTGGACGAGAAATAATGAGGTAATGCTACCTAAGTCTCTGGGTCACGGCCAGTGAGGTAAAGGCATGTGGTAAGAGAATAAACCTGGCTGAACGGAAAAGAGACAGTACGACTTGAGAGAGATACAAGGATAAGAAGGAGACTCTCGGGCATGGAGCCAGCAAAGACTTCGGAAATGAACCCTGTGTCAAGGATGCAGTGATGACTTTGAGAGAGAGACAGACAGACAGAGGGAGAGGAGGGAGTAGAATGCCTGGCCAGTATCAGCCCTTGGCAGCTTCACTGGTAGCAGCAGCGATCCTGCTCAGGTATTAGCTTGTGACCATTTGGAGAGTGTTAGACGATCCTAGTGGGTGTATAAATAGGGTCTAGTTCGTGGTAAAATGTATGAGCCACACATATTCTCTAACACATTAATAAAGTGACTTGTGGGTTACAAGAAAAGTGACTCTGTTCCTCTCTGTATAAAACAATAACCATGGCTGGTACTCCTTGGGCTCCAACAAGGTCACTATTCAGTGAAGTCAATCTTTCTTCCTGCGAAAGCAGTTAAGCTAATTCCTCTTTGCACATGGGAGTTTGTTTCAGCACCAGGTGTTGAGGACTGCCTTTCAACTCAGATATTTGGAAGAATCCTGTACGACGAAAGAAAAGATTTTAAAACTTTTATTACCTTCTTGCCTCGCCCAGTTCTTCACAGTCTCCTCAAACCTTTCTCTCCTCACATCCTCACAGCCCTCCCCTATCCCCAGTCCTTGTTGCAGATTGGGGATGCAAACCACAGATTCTTTGGCTTTTTGATGTGCCTCACCATTAACTCACTAGCAGGAGCCGAAACCGACACAATAACCAGCAATGCAGATCGGAAAGCTGAACCAGCTGTCATCTGTGAGTTTTGTGCAGGCCTTCTTCCAAGGTCCATCTCTGCAAGAAGGAACACAGATAAAGTCAGAATTTGTCACCAAGAGTAAACATAGAACCCTTACAGTGTGAAACAGACCATTCAGCCCAACAAGTCTACACTAACTCTCTGAAGAGTATCCCACTCAGACCCATCCCCCTAACCTATCCCTGTAACCCTGCACTTCCCATGGCTAATCCACTTAACCTACACATCCCTGCACACTATGAGCAATTTAGCATGGCCAATCCACCCTAACTTGCACATCTTTGGACTGTGGAAAGAAACCAGAGTACCTGGAGGAAACCCACATAGACACAGAGAGAATCTGTAAACTCCACACAGACAGTTACTCGAGGCTGGAATCAAACCTGGGTCCCTGGTGCTGTGAGGCAGCAGTGCTAACCACTGAGCCACCATTGACAGGCTATCACAGACTTTGCCCACACCTTTACCTTCCTGTTGGAAAGTTCTGTTGAAACACACCCTCTTGGTCAAAGGGAATCGATAGAATGTGGCCTCTATCTGCAGTGTAGGGATTCTGCCATTCTAACTTGGAGACATAACCTATGGTGCCAGTACTTGAGGCAGTTTGTTTAGTTCGTTTGGTTAGATGGGTGGTTTGTGATGAGAGTGTTGCCAATAGCGTGGGTACAATTGCTGCTCTGGCTGAGGTCACCATGACTGTTCCAACCCTTGCCTTAGGGGTGGTCATCCTTGTCACCAGTTGTCGCTATCTGTCTAATGAAAGAGCAGCTCTCTAGAACTATAGCCACTTTAGTGGAGGCAGTGCTGCATTTAGGAAGCTGCTGTCTCTTTGATGTGACATAAAATAGACGTTTCCATCTCAGGTGGGTTTTAGAATTTTTATTACCAAGGATCCCAAAACGTGATTTCAAGAAGAACCAAATTGGTTATCCCCTTGACTACTAATTTTCCCTTGACTGGCAACAGACAGACACATTATCTGATCACTGTGCTGAAATCCTCCCAGTTACCTATTACTTTTTGAACTGAGCAATCCCTGAGTTATTTGCAAGGATTGATAGCATTAGCAGAAAAGTTAGAATTGAAGGGGAAATGGTGTATAAGTGTAGATTTCTTATAGAAGTATAGTTTTCTCACAGATCTGTAGTAAGGGACAAATATATAGGTAAGGGTTAAAAGTAAGGATTCAAAGAGCACTTGCTTGCTGCTGCAGAGACAGACAGCTAGTTGAAAGATAGTTCCCAAGGGAACAGGCCATGGGATGTTCCAGGTGGAAAAGAAACTAGTCTGTCAATGTTAGTGGCAAGGGATCGGGTTTGGCACGATGGAGTAACTGCATATTTATTTTTGATAAAAGTTTCAATGGACATTAGTCCCAGTGTGATAACGTAGGAGCCGAATACCACTGATGTAAACTGTGCGGTGTTGTCAGATTTACTGCTCATGCTAGAGGTGGATAGCAATTAATAGTTTCGGGGTTGTGTCAGCCTGTTTGTGTAATGGTATAAAAGTAGTACTTTATTGCCATTTTATTCAGAGAGAGTTCAAACCCCTGATTGAGTCTTGGACCCCCTCCCCCTGCATCTACACTGGTGTTTTGCTTGAATAAAGTTCTAAAGTTCTGCTTTACTTCGCTGTCTATGAGTCTCTGACTGCCTTTGCAGAGGTCACTCTTACAAGAATTAAAAGCAAGGGTTTAGATAGCAGTGATAGTAAAGGTAACAGTGCAGTGTATGGGTTGGAAGAAAGAAAGTCTAAATCATGTGCAACATGGCTTCAGTTGATCAGAATTCACTTGCAGATGAAGCAGCTTGAAATAGAGGTAAATGTTTAAGTTTGGATTTCAAAGAGACAGAACTGGGAAAAGAAAGGCTTGGGTAGGTGTATCAAGTGGGCTCATAGTTTAAATAAGGATGGAAGAGCCATTTGGAAGTTTGATGTAACCAAACATCTTCCTTTTATTCTTAAATTTACAGAAAAAGGGGTAGAGAGGTTATTCATTTCCCTCATTTGAGGAAGTTGTTAAAGATTTTAAATGGCCAAAGGTCTCATAGACTGTTGCGCTACGAAGTATTCTTGCTGGCAAAGTGGAAAGTGTTTATTCCAGACTTTCGGAAGTACAAAATAAAAACCAAAAGACCTGCGGATGCTGTGAATCAGGAACAAAAACAAAGTTGCTGGAAAACTTCAGCAGGTCTGGCAGCATCTCTGAAGGAAAAAACAGAGTTAACGTTTCAGGTCCAGTTTGGGTCACCGGACCCGAAATGTTAACTCTGTTTTTTCCTTCACAGATGCTGCCAGAC
>NC_063360.1:36481335-36494836 GCF_021869965.1 Rhincodon typus | reverse complement strand
TTTCCAGCAACTTTGTTTTTTTTTTTTCGGAAGTTCTCAAGTCCAAGGGGCAGCAGCTCTAGTAGATGCAATTTGGATTTCTCACTAACAGCTTTGTTAGGAAGTTGTCCTATGGAAATTGATGAGGTAGCTGGAGGAATGGACAAGGATCTTGCTTTAGGGAGAAGGCAGAAGCCATTCCAGTGAACAGAAAGAATAAAATAGAAAATAAAAGTGATGATAGAAAAACAGTATGTTTTAATTGTCATCAAACAGGGCGTGTAAGAGCAAATTGTTAGAAGCTGATTAATAAACTGGCAGGAGTAATAGGAAAACTTAAGGAATCTTCAGAAAAGGTAGCAATGGTGAAGGAAATGGACATAATGAGAGGATTTCATCATACCATTATAACTTTGCTGTCTGCAGCATTTAGCAGTGTGTTTCCTAGATTAGAACAGTAAATGTACTTCAAAAGGACATTACTGGCTGTAAAATGCTTTGGGAAATGCTGAGATTGGAAAAGGCGCTATATTAATATAAACAAAAACAGAAACTGCAGGAGAAGCTCAGCCGGAGAAAGCAGAGTTAATGTAACTGGACTCGAAACGTTAACTCTGTTTCTCTCTCCACAGGTGCTTCCAGACCTGCTGAGTTTTTCCAGCATTTTCTGTTTCAGATTTCCAGTCTTCACAGTTCTTTGTTTTACGTTAGGATGTTAATACAAGCTAAAGGTGGCCATTCAGGTCATTCAGCATTTACTGGCTGTCTGAAAGAGGGTCCCATTCTTTTCATTATCTCCCATTGACGTGCAAAACATTCTTTCTCTGGTATTTCTTTCCATATCTCCATTTTTGTTCTGCTGTGAGCAATCTCAGGGCTTTTGCCCCAACAATTCTCAATATAAAATTATATTTAAAAAGACATAAACTCTCACTGTTGTGAAGCCAGCTGTGAATTACGATCAGCTAACTCATTGAATTCTCTCTTTTTCTCGTGCAGATTTCCAGTCAGCTCCTGAAGTTGCTGTTCCCTCTCAGAAAGTTTCTTCCTGTGATACTGAAGTTCATCTGGAAAAAGAGAAAACTTGAAATCCCAGTGAACACCCATCCCACTGAAATAAAGCCCTTAACTTGCTCTTGGTGCCTTTTCAGTTTTCAGACTGTGTTTGACCCACAACTTAAAGTCTCTTCATTATATACTCTTCTGTTGGGACTCAAAAAGCAGGTCCTCAGTTAGTGGGACTAAATTTTCCACACGTATCCTGCTAGTTGGTGCACCATCCACCTGGGGACAGTGCCAGTGTTCATCATGCAGTTGGCACAAAGGGCAGTCAGTTCTGAAACCTCACTAGTGCCACCAGGAGAGGTTGGCACAGCTGAGGGAGATGGGAGGGTGCAGGTTTGTCTCAACATGGAAGAGCCCAGAGGCAGGGGTGTAACAATTAGCCTGGGAGGTAGACTCTCGTGGCTGGTGCAGGCTAGGAGAGAGGAAGGGCAGAGTGTCATCCTGCTTTCAGAGGGGAAATGAGCCTTGGGTTACACAGACTTGCTCCACAGAGTGCATGGCCCCCAGTCCATTTCACAGCGAGCTCAGTGCTGGCTCATTTCCTTCGCAACAGGACAGAGTCCTCCTGCACCCAGAGGCTGGTCAAATGAATCCTTATGGGATATGGGTTAGTGAGGATTAGCTAACAGACGATCCATCCTTTAAGCCCAGGTCATGAGCTTATGTGTCATTCTACTGTGAGGTGCATTGCTTTCTTCACTTCAAACAGGGGGCACTGCAGTTGGGAACCACTGCAATTCTACTCTGTGTGTTTGTGTGTGTGTGTGTGTGTGTGTCTGTGTGTGTGTGTCTGTGTATATCTTTGTGTGTGTGTCTGTGTATATCTGTGTGTGTGTGTTTGTGTGTGTGTCTGTGTATATCTGTGTGTGTGTCTGTGTCTGTGTCTGTGTGTGTGTTTGTGTGTGTGTGTTTGTGTGTGTCTGTGTATATCTGTGTGTGTGTGCGTTTGTGTCTGTGTATATCTGTGTGTGTGTGCCTGTGTCTGTGTATGTGTGTGTATGTGTGTCTGTGTGTGTCTGTGTATATCTTTGTGTGTGTGTGTGTGTGTGTCTGTGTGTGTGTCTGTGTATGTGTGTGTGTATATCTGTGTGTGTGTGTTTCTGTGTGTGTGTCTGTGTATATCTGTGTGTGTGTGTGTTTGTGTGTGTCTGTGTGTGTGTGTGTGTCTATGTGTGTGTTTATGTATGTGTGTGTGTAATTGTGTGTGTGTTATTGCATGTGTGAATGTATCTGAGAGAGAGAGTGTGAGAGAACATGTGATTGCATGTGTCTGTGTGTGAGTGAGAGAGAGTTTGTGTGTGTGACCAGAGCTGTACATAGCCTCCGCAATACATCCCTGTTCTTGTATTCTAACCCTCTTGTAGTGAAGGTTAACATTGCATTTGTCTGCCAAATGGCCAAGTGAACCTGCATGTTAGTCTTAAGAGAATCCTGAACTAGGACTCCCAAGTCCCTTTGTGATTCAGATTTCAAAAGATTTTCCTCGATTAGGAAATAGTCTATGCCTCTACTCTTCCCACCAAAGTGCATAACTTGACTTTCCCACATTGTATTCCATCTGCCGCCACTTTGCCCGCTCTCCAAACTTGTCCAAGTCCTTCTACAGCTTCCCGGCTTCATTAACGCGACCTGTCCTTCTGCCTATCTTTGTGTCACCTGCAATCTTAGTATTAATGCCCTCAGTTACTTTGTCCAGGTTGTTAATGTATAGCGTGAATTGTTGTGGTCCCAACACAGATCCCTGTGGAATTCCAGGGTGCTATCTTGAAAAGCAATCCCTTTACCCCACCCAGAGACAGTAAGAACTGCAGATGCTGGAGTCAGAGATAACACAGTGTGGAGCTGGATGAACACAGCTGGCCAGGCAGCATCAGAGGAGCAGGAAAGTTGACGTTTCGGGCCATTTCTAAAGAAGGGTCCCGAGCCAAAACGTCAGCTTTCCTGCTCCTCTGATGCTGCCTGGTCTGCTGTGTTCCTCCAGCTGCACACTGTGTTACCCTTACCCCACCCTCTGCCTTCTGCTAGCCAACCAATCCTCTATCTATGCCAGTACTTTACCCCTAACACTTCACACATTTATCTTATTTACCGGCCTTTTGTGTACTTTCTTAAAGGCTTTCTGGAAATCCAAATAGATCATGTTCACTGGCTCTCCTTTGTCTAATTTGCTCATTACCTCCTCAAAAAATTCTAACAGATTTGTCAGGCATGATCTCCCCTTGACAAAGCCGTGCTGACTGAGCCCTATTTTACCATGCACCTCCAATTACTCTGCACTCTTATCCTTAATAATGCATTCTATAATCTTACCAATGACCGAGGTCAGCGAACTGGCCTATAGCTTCCAGTCTTCTGCCTTTCTCCCTTCTTAAATAGGGATGTTACATTAGCAATTTTCCAATCCTCTAGGATCCTCCCTGACTCCAGTTGTTCCTGAAAGATCACACGCAATGCCTCTACAACCTCCGAACCTATCTCCTTCAGAATGCTGGGGTGCAGTCGGTCTGATCTGGATGATTTATTTACCTTCAGACCTTTCAGCTTCCCCAATACCTTCTCCTTCGTGATAGCCACTACACTCACCTCTGCCCCCTGACCCTGACTAATGCAAAGTAGCTACTGTATATACTCGAGTAAATGTCGATCTCGTGTAAAAGTCAACCCCCTATTTTTGGCCAAGAAATCTTGAATTTTCCATTTATCTCGTGTAAAAGTTGACCCTCGTTCTTCACAGATAACAGATCAATATTTGTGAGTCAAGGTATTATCGTGTACATAAATGCTATGATGAGGAAATGATCGGTGAGACTGAGAGTCAAATGTTTGAAAATTTTTTAAAATCAGAAATCAAAATATAAAATGTTAGTGGGAGAAACTAAAACAAAACTAGACAAGAGAAAATGGAAATGGAAGAATTTGGCATGAAAATTTAAGATGCATCAGGTCGGAGTCAGGCACTCATGGAAGGGGTGGCATGGTGGCTCAGTGGTTCGCACTGCTGCCTCACAGCACCAGGGACCTGGGTTCAATTCCAGCCTCAGGCAACTATCTGTGTGTTGCACATACTCCCCATGTCTGCATGGGTTTCCTCCCACAGTCCAAAGATGTGCAGGCTAGGTGGATTGGCCATGCTAAATTGCCCATAGTGTTCAGGGATGTGTAGATTAGGTGGGTTATAGGGGAATGGGTCTGGATGGGATGCTCCAAGTGTTGATGTGGACTTGTTGGGCCAAAGGGCCTGTTTCCACACTGTAGGAATTCTATGAATACAGTCATACACCTAGTTGAGGTTTTGAAATTTCTCCATCATTTTGTGTAAAAATGCCCTCCAGAAAAAACAAAAAAAACCATACAGAAGCGATTAAGTTGAAAGTTACTGATGTTGCAGAGAAGACAAATAAATGTGTAGCAGCAAGAGAATTTTATGTTTCGGAGAAACTTGTGAGAGACTGGAGAAAGGTATCGAACTAACTTCAGATGATGCCAAAACAAAAGTTTGCCAACAGAAGTAAACCCAGCAAGTGGCCACAATTGGAGAAAAAAAGTAGTTGAGTGGGTACTTGAAAATTGTCAAAATGGAAAATGTGTTAGTCGTGAAGCCATGTACAAAACGAATCAAAGAAGGATGGAATTTTGGGTTTTGAGGCAAGTGCTGGATGGTGCACAAGGTTCATGAGAGGCATAACTTAGTACTTTGATAGAGAACTAAGATTGCACAAAAGCTGCCTGCTGAACTCAAAGATTACATATTAAAGTTTCACCAGTTTATAAACTGAAATCGGCAGAAGGAAGGCTGCAATTTATCATGCATTGGAAACATGGACGAAATGCCTATTATTCTCAACATGCCACAGAATTAAACTATGTAATTACTGTAATATGTTGTGTTTTTTTTCTTTATTTGTTTAGAGATCAGTTGGGCTTCTACTAATGATAAGGTATTTTGGACTATAGCATAAATTTCAGCCCCCTCAAAAGTAGTATTTGTGTAATTGTCGACCCCATAAATTTAACCTTAAAAAAAGTCTAAAAAATTGGACTTTTACACGAGTATATACGGTATTCAGTTCTTCCACCATTTCTTACCATTACTTTCTCACCATTACTACTTCTCCAGCCTCATTTTCCAGTGATCCAATGTCCATTCTTGCCCCCCTCTTACCTTTTAGAAATCTAAAAATACTCTTACAATCTTCTTTTATATTCCTAGTTAGCTTATTCTCATAGTTTGTCCTCTTCCCGCTTATTACTTTTTCAGTTGTCCTCTGCTGGTTTATAAAGGCTTCCCCATCCTTGGCTTTCCATTAACCCTCATCACATTGTTTGCTTTCTCTTTTGCTTTTACACTGTCCCTGACTTCCCTTGTCAGCCATTGTTGCCTTGTCCTCCCCTTAGTATGTTTCTTCTTCCTTGGGATTAATTTCTGATGTGACTCCTGAATTATCCCCAGAAATTCCTGCCACTGCTGCTCCACTATCTTCCCTGCTAGGCTCCTCTTCCAGTCAACTGGTCAGTTCATCCCTTGTGTCGGTGTAGTTACCTTTACCCAACTGTAATACCCTTACATCTGATTCCAGCTTCTCCCTTTCAAACTGCAAGTGAATTCTACGATATTATGGTCGCTATTCCCCAGAGGTTCCTTTCCATTAAACTCCCTAATCAAGTCTGCCTCATCACACATCACCTAATTCAGAATTGCCTATTCCTTACTAGGCTCTACTACAAGCTGATCCAAAAAACAACTCATTGACATTCCACAAATTCCTTTTCTGCTGTTCTGAGGAAGGGTCACTGGACCAGAAATGTTAACTCTGATTTTACTTCACAGATACCGCCAGACCTGCTGAGCTTTTCCAGCAACTTCTGTTTTGTTCCTGATTTACAACATCTGCAGTTCTTTCAGTTTTCCTTTTCTTGGGATCCACTGCAACTGGATTTTTCCAGTCCACCTGCATATTGAAGCCCCCCACGATTATTGTTGTAGTGCCTTTCATGCTCCCTATTTAGTTTCTTCCCCAAACCCTGACTACTGCTAGGAGACCTGTACATAGCTCCCATCAGGATCATTTTTCCCTTTGCGTTTCCTCAACTCCACCTACACAGATTCTATGCCTTCCGACTCTATATCACATTTTGCTATCGATTTAATTTCACTTTTTACTTACAAGGCAGTCCTGACCACTGCCCATCTGACTGTCTTTTCAATAGGATGCATATTCTTGGATATTTAGTTCCCAGCCCTGAACCCCTTGCAGCCACGTCTCTGTGACACCCACAACATTGTACCTGCCAGTTTCAATCTGCGCTACAAGCTCATTTACCTCGTTTTGTATACTGCGTGCATTTAACTCCAACACCCTCAGTCCTGTGTTGACTGCCCCCTTCTCACAGTAATCCCCTTATATGCTGTGCCTGAAGTAAGATTCTTGACCCTTTCCACACTCTCTGCCCTATTACTTGTTCTGGAAATTTTAATAACCTCTGTTGAGCCCTCTCCCCACATTAACGTTCTTCACAATTTTCCCCACTATTCAGTTTCAAGCCTTATCCCCAGCCCTACTTTTGTGATTCACCAGGACTCTGGTCCCAGCGTGATTCAGGTGGAGTTTGTCCCATTGGAACAGCTCCCTCCTTCCTCAGTAATGGTGCCAATGTCCCATGAATTTGAACCCATTTCTCCCACAGCAATCTTTGAGCCATGTGTTTACCTCTTGAATCTTGCTGACACTGTGCCAATTTGCTCATGGCTCAGGTAATAATCTGGAGATTATTACCTTTTTGGTTCTGCTTTTTTAATATAGCCCCAAACTGTTCATATTCCCTCAACAGAACATCTTTCCTCTTCCTGTCTATATCGTTGATACCTTCATGGACCACGATAATTGTACTTTCTCCATCACCCTCCAAGTTCCTCTGCAGCCCAGATGAAAGATCCTGAACCTGAGCACCACGCAGGCAACACAGCCTCTGGGACTCTCGATCATGCCCAAAGAACAGTGTCTATTCCTCTGACTATACTATCCCTGATTACATTTTTCTTTTCTGTGTCGTCTTGAATGGCTCCCAATGTGACTGAGATATGGTCAGTTTGCTCATCCTCCCTATAGCCCCCTCTCTCATCCACGCAGGGAGCAAGAATCTCAAACCTGTCAGACAGGGCTCCAGGGCTGAGGCTCCTTCAGCACTATTTCCTGGATCCCTCTACCTGCCTCAGTCATAGTCACACCCTCCTGTCCCTGACCACTGATGGATTTGAGATAATTAACCTAAGGAGTGTGACTAATGGGTGTTTCAATAAGGTCGCCTCCCATTCCAATGAGTACAAGCCTAAACTTCAGCATCTCCTTGTAAGACAGTCACTCCCTACCTGGCATCAACCTAGTGAGCCTTCTCTGGATTGCTTCTAACACCAGAATATCTTTCCAAAGGGACCAAACTGTTCACAGGATTGCAGCTGTGATCTAACTAGTATAGTTTTAACAAGACCTCCCTTTTTATATCCATTCCCTTTGAAATCAAGATCAACATTTGATTTGTTTTCCCCATTACACACTGAACTTGTACACTAGCTTTTACAGATTTATGTATAAGGGCTTCCAAATCCCTCTGGGCTTCAGCTTTCTCCATTTAAACAATATTCAGCTCCTCTATTCTTCCTGCCAAAGTGCACAACCTCACATTTTTCCCATATTTTCCATTTGCCAAGTTTATGCCCACTCACTTCACCCATCAATATCCCTCTGCAGATTCTTTGTTTCATTGTCACCACTTATTGTCTCACCTACTTTTGTGTGATCTGCAAACTCCGTGCTAGTTCATTCATTCACTTCCGTCATCCAAGCTTTCAGTGTCCTGTTTAAGTTGTTAGACCATTCCTTTAGCTGTCCAGGTTGTACATTCTGCAATTGCCTCCCTAAATCTCTCCTGCTCTCTCTCTCTCATCCTGCTCTTTAAAACGCACCACTTTGTCAAAAGTATTCCTCAAGTAGGTTGGCATAAGATTTCATCTTGTCATGCACATGTGCAGCCTTTTGAAATGTTTATTACATTCAAGGCGCTACAGAAATGCAGTTTATTGTTGTTGTGCTGACCTTGCAGATTGGTGTTTTTCTTGCTCAGGTCATCAATTTGCTTCCGTTGTTTTGCGATGATTTCCTCCTGAAAGGTGATCCGTTTTTGCAATGACGTCTGTTTAAAAAGATAAAATAGTTGAACATCGAAAGTGAGATATTGTGAAAGTGTCCGTCAGTCCCCTTTGAGAAAGCTCAGCTGATACTGGATTTTGCACAGACGCAAGGATTCTGATCACGTTCCAGGTCAGAAATACATTCATTAAAGAACAGGCTTAAATGTCATCAGCAAATTGACTCTGCTGATGGTCTCTCCCGTCAGGAATTGGGGTTCGAGTCCAGTTTTGAGAGGAAGGTGTCTCCAGACTGTGTTGGTCATGAGCTCTTTCCCTTTGAGATTTCACCTTCACTAGGGTCAGGACAAGTGAACCTGAGCTGCAAGGCCTCATCCTCAAGAAAGGATCACTGCTGCACCTGAAAGCCGAGAGCATAGCACAAACTAAAAAATCTAACCAATTCACAGGGATTCTGATTGAAACTTACAGAACTCTGTAGGGTCTGGATAGAGTGGAAGATGTTTCCACTCATGGGAGAGACTGGGACCCAAAGGCACAGCCTCAGAACAAAGGGACAACCCTTTTGAACCGAGCTATGGAGGGAGAATCGGAGCGAGTGGGAGAGATCCCTGAGAGAATGGGCAGAGACCCTGGGGAGAGGAGGTAGAGACCCCGGGGAGAGTGGGTAGAGACCCCAGGGAGAGTGGGTATAGACCCCGGAGAGAGCGGATATAGACCCCCGGGGAGAGGGGTTAGAGACCCCGGGGAGAGCGGGTATAGACTCCGGAGAGAGCGGGTATAGACCCCGGGGAGAGCAGGTAGAGACCCCGGAGAGAGCGGGTAGAGATCCCGGGGAGAGCAGACAGAGATCCCGGACAGAGTGGGCAGAGACCCCCGGGGAGAGCAGGCAGAGACCCCGAGTACAGCAGGCAGAGGCCCCGGGGAGAGCGGGTACAGACCCCGGAGAGAGTGAGCAGAGACCTCGGAGAGAGTGGGTACAGACCCTGGGGAGAGGAGTTAGAGACCCCGGGGAGAGTGGGTAGAGACCCCAGGGAGAGTAGGTATAGACCCCGGAGACAGCAGGTATAGACCCCGGGGAGAGCGGGTAGAGACCCCGGAGAGAGCGGGTAGAGGCCCTGGGGAGAGCGGGCAGAGACCCTGGGGAGAGAGGGGGTAGAGACCCTGGGGAGAGTGGGCAGAGACCCTGGAGAAAGCGGGCAGAGACCCCGGGCAGAGACCCTGGAGAAAGCGGGCAGAGACCCCAGGGAGAGCGGGCAGAGACCCCAGAGAGAGCGGGCAGAGACCCTGGGGAGAGAGGGGTTAGACACCCCGGGGAAAGCGGATATAGACCCCTGGGGAGAGCGGGTAGAGACCCCGGAGATAGCGAGTATAGACCCCCGGGAAGAGCTGGTATAGACCCCCAGGAAGAGCGGGTGTGGACCCTGGGGAGAGCGGTGTGGCCTTGCGCTCAGGGGCCTGCAGGCACGCCCTGTGAACGCCGGAACACTGTGAGCAGCAAGCCCTGGAACAGCACATGGGAAGTAGCCCCCAGAGCAGTGTGCAGGCTGCATGTCTTGGTTAGAGACCGATGTGAGGGGACAGTCCTTACCTTAGAACACTGGAATGTTAACCCCTTAACATAACCCTTAATATATTCCTATTTTTAACTTATTTACAATGATGTAATGAAGCAACTACTTTTATCCCTCTGTTGTATCCAAGGATTATACCTAGGTCCTTGTACTTAAGATGTTGCCATAAATAGGCAGACATTGTAAAAGATTTTCACTGTACTCATACAATAGGGCACATTTGACAATAAAAAGGATATTGTATTGGATATATTGTATTTCTTCAGCCAGTGGGTGGTGAATCTGTGGAACTTATTGCCACAGAGGTCTATGGAGGCCAGGTCACTGACAGTATATGAGATAGAGAGAAAGGCTGGTCATGGCCCACATCAACTCGAGCCTCCCGGCCTGCCTCAATCACCTACAATTTGTCTATCAACATAACAGGTCCACAGCACTCGTTCCCTGCACTTGACCATGGAACATCTGGACAACAAGGACACCTCCATCAGATTCCTGCTTATTGACTGCATCTCCGCCTTCAACACCATTATTCCCTCCAGACTGATCTCAAAACTCTGTGACCTTGGTCTCAACTCCGCCCTCTGCAACAGGACCCTCAGCTTTCTGACCCACAGGCTGCAATCAGTGAGGATAGGTAACTGCACCCCCTCCACAATAACACTCAACACTGGAGCCCCCCAAGGATGCGATCCCAGCCCCCTTCTGTACTCCCTGTACACCCATGACTGTGCAGCCAAATTCTGAATGAACACCATCTACAAGTTTGCTGGTGACACCACTGTAGTGGGACCGATATCGAACAGCAATGAGTCAGAATACAGAAAGGAGACAGAGGGCTTGGTGACATGGTGCAATGAGAACAATCTGTCTCTCAACATTGGCAAAATTAAAGAACTGATCATCGACTTCAGAAAGTAAGGAGGAGAACACAGCCCCATCTACATCAATGGAGCTGAGGTTGAGAGGGTAGAGAGCGTCAAGTTCCTTGGAGTGACGATAACCAACAACCTGTCCTGGACTTCCCACGGAGATGCAACAGTCATGAAGGCACAACAACACCTCTCTCCCTCACGCAGTTCAGGAAATAAGGACCCTCACCGACTTCTACAGATGCAACATTGAAAGCATACTGTCCGGGTGCACAACGGCCTGGTATGGCAACTGCTCTGCCCAGGACCGTAAGAAACTACAGAAGGTGGTGTGCACAGCCCAGACCATCACTGAAGCCGACATTCCATCCATGGACTCTATTTACTCAGCTCAGTGTCGCAGAAAGGTGGTCAACATCATCGAAGACCCATCAGACCCTGATAATGATCTCCCACAGCTTCTTACATCAGGCAGAAGATAAAGAAGCCTGAACACATGCACCAGAAGGTTCAAGAACAGCTTCTTCCCTTCTGTTAAAAAGACTGATGAATGGATTCTCGAACTTCAAATAATGTTAATCTTGTTAATGTTGATCTTGTCTAGCACACATCCTGTAACCTGTATGCCTCATTCTGTCCAAGTTTTTTTTGCAACCTATGATGTATATGTCCTTGCTCACTATGATCTGCCTGTACTGCTCATAAACAATGCTTTTCACTGTACTTAGGTATATGTGACAATAAATCAAATCAAATCAGGCTTTGGATTAGTAAAGAGATGAAGGGATTTGGGGAGAAGGCAGGAGAATGAGATTGAGAAACATATCAGCTATGATCAAATAGTGAAGCAAACTCAAGGTGCCAAATGGTCTAGCTGTCTCCGATATCTGACAGTCTTCACCTAGTTTTCAAGTCAACGAAAGAAAACAGCAATTTTTCAACATTCCAATTCACGGGACCTGGGCATTACTGGCCAGGCCATTTTTATTTACCCTCAGGAAGGTGGTGGGGAGCTGCATTTTCAAACGACTGTAGTCACATATGACAGGTCGAGATCTCTGTTATAATTCGATGCAGAGTGATTGTCAGGCCATTTTACAGTCAACCACAGTGCTGTGGGTTTTGAGTCTCCAAGAGGCCAGGCTCAGATGCAGACTTATTATGAATTCTCCTCAGCTTCTTTCATGGGATTTGAATTCAAATCCAAACAGCATTTAACCAGGTTTCCAGGATACCAGACCAGAAGCATCTCCGCTCTGTTAGAAACATGTTAATGGAGAGTACAGAGCAAACAAAACATGAACAGAAGGAGGACATTCAATCCATAGATAACAGCCAGTAGATCACAGCTGTACTGGACAACAAACCTATTTACAAACTGATCCGTGCTTAGCCCACACAATGGCAAGGGTGATGTCCGAGCCATACCCAACTAAGAGCCAATATATTTGTTTGCTTGTTCAAGCTAATGGTGGCATTATCACAGGTGCAGTGGCTTCTACCAGCTCATTATCATCACCATCCTCCATCTCTGCCACAACCCTGCTCCAATCCTATGTTACATTGGGACTCCCTGATTCCAATGTTTGCGAAACTCCCTCAGCACTGACCCTCCGACAGTGTGGCACTCACTCAATACTGATCGTCCAACAGTGCAGCACTCACTCAGCACTGACCCTCCGACAGTGCGGCACTCCCTCAGTACTGACCATCTGACAGTGCAGCGCTCCCTCAGCACTGACCCTGTGACAGTGTGACACTCCCTCAGCACTGACCCTCCGACAGTGCGGCGCTCCCTCAGCGCTGACCCTGTGACAGTGCTTTGTTCTGATAGACTGCTGCTTTCTGTTGATTGACCTTCGATAAGAGGGTCAGTGTAGAAGCATCTTCCTTTGGCATTGAGTTAAATAAGCCCAGCCCTCTCCTCTCTATATCTACGCTGCTGGTTCCCCCTTAAACATCTGGCTCTATCACTCACCACCTGCTTCTCTTTCTCCTCCTGAGTCTTCTTTAGATCATTGTCCAGAGCTGTCATTTTCTCCTTCATCTTCTTGAGACTTTCCCAGAGTCGTGTGTCGTGTTGTTGGAGCTCGGTGCCCTCTCGCTGTGGATTTGGAGATGTTAATGAAAACCAGATAGTGAGGAGCAGGCAGAACAAAATAATTGTCCCAAAAGGGTGCATTATGACTACGGTTTTTATCGATCTCAGCATTATGCCGTCTGCCTGGGTGCAGGAATATATTTTGTTGGGGTTCAGACAGCAGCAGGGGACAACAGACTCAGGGTTATGTGCGGAGACTTATTCTGCCTTTATACAGGAACATAGTGCAGTTTCTGTTTCCCAACGTCATCAAAATTTGTCTCGTTCAACACCAACTTCCTGGAAACCACATGGTGCTCAGAGTTGTGTTGATGTGCTCACACACGATCATTTTCGGGGAATTATGAACAGAAAATACAGAATCAATGCAGAAACAAATAAGTTTTTTTTAAAGTAATGACTTAAGGAGAGATTTGGATTTAAATAGCACTTCATCAAAATATTAAATCCTGTGAGAGACTTTCTGATGAGTTTCCCAGGTCTGCCTGCAATTTATATTTCCCCAACAACACAATGCACCAAAAAATTCACAGAGTTACTTTAATGCGATGGATATCAGAGATTACAGGGATTGACCAGGAGCAGGAGAGGGAGAGGTTTAATTTGATCCTTTACAGAGTTCCAGGTGGTATTATCAGGAGGTCGACCGGTTCTGTTGTTGTGAAAATGGGATGACAAACAAAACACACCCTCAGCACTGACTCTCCGACTGTGCGGCGCTCCCTCAGAACTGACCCTCTGACAGTGCAGCACTCCCTCAACACTG
>NC_063360.1:36479706-36481325 GCF_021869965.1 Rhincodon typus | reverse complement strand
TCCGACAGTGCATTACTCCCTCAGCACTGACCCTCCGACAGTGCGGCGCTCCCTCAGCACTGACCCTCCGACAGTGCGGTGCTCCCTCAGCACTGACCCTGTGACAGTGCAGTGCTCCCTCAGCACTGACCCTGTGACAGTGCGGTGCTCCCTCAGCACTGACCCTGTGACAGTGCGACGCTCCCTCAGCACTGACCCTGTGACAGTGCGACACTCCCTCAGCACTGACCCTGTGACAGTGCGACACTCCCTCAGCACTGACCCTCCGACAGTGCGGCACTCCCTCAGCACTGACCCTGTGACAGTGCGACACTCCCTCAGTACTGACCCTGTGACAATGCGACACTCCCTCAGCACTGACCCTCCGACAGTGCGGCACTCCCTCAGCACTGACCCTGTGACAGTGTGGCACTCCCTCAGTACTGACCCTGTGACAGTGCGACACTCCCTTAGTACTGACCCTCCGACAGTGCGGCGCTCCCTCAGCACTGACCCTGTGACAGTGCGACGCTCCCTCAGCACTGACCCTGTGACAGTGCGGCACTCCCTCAGCACTGACCCTCCGACTGTGCGGCGCTCCCTCAGCACTGACCCTCCGACAGTGCGGCACTCCCTCAGCACTGACCCTGTGACAGTGCTTTGTTCTGATAGACTGCTGCTTTCTGTTGATTGACCTTTGATAAGAGGGTCAGGGTGGAAGCATCTTCCTTTGGCATTGAGTTAAATAAGCCCAGCCCTCTCCTCTCTATATCTACGCTGCTGGTTCCCCCTTAAACATCTGGCTCTATCACTCACCACCTCCTTCTGTTTCTCCTCCTGAGTCTTCTTCAGATCATTGGCTGGAGCCGTCATCTTCTCTTCCATCTTCTAGAGACTTTACCAGAGTTGTGTGTTTTGTTGCTGGACCTGGGTGCCCTTTCGCTGTGGATTTGGAGGCGTTAATGAAAACCAGATAGTGAGGAGCAGGTAGAACAAAATAATGATCCCAAAAGGGTGCATTATGTCTACGGTTTTTATCGATCTCAGCATTATGCCGTCTGCCTGGGTGCAGGAATATATTTTGTTGGGGTTCAGACAGCAGCAGGGGACAACAGACCGAGGGTAATGTTGGAGACTTATTCTGCCTTTATACAGGAACATAGCGCAGTTGCTATTTCCCAACGTCATCAAAATTTCTCTAGTTCAACACCAAATTCCTGGAAACCACATGGTGCTCAGAGTTGTGTTGATGTGCTCACACATGATCATTTTCAGGGAATTATGAACAGGAAATGCAGAATCACATTCAGCAGGTCTGGCTGCTTCTGTGGAGATAGAGTGAGAGAAGAGTGAGTGAGAGAGAGAGAGTGTCAGAGAGAGACAGTGAGAGAGAGAGACAGTGAGAGGGAGAGAGAGGGCGAGAGAGATAATGAGAGAGAGAGTGAGAGACAGAGACAGTGAGAGGGAGAGAGATGGAGAGAGACAGTGAGAGGGAGAGAGATAGAGAGAGGGGGAGAGATATAGTGAGAGATGGAGGGAGAGGGAGAGAGATAGTGAGAGAGAGAGAGGGAGAGAGAGAGGGAGAGAGAGATTGAGGAAGAGAGAGACTGAGAGAGACAGTGAGAGGGAGAGAGATAGAG
>NC_063360.1:36476678-36479696 GCF_021869965.1 Rhincodon typus | reverse complement strand
GGAGAGAGATAGTGAGAGAGAGGGAGAGAGAGATAGAGGAAGAGAGACACTGAGAGAGACAGTGAGAGGGAGAGAGATAGTGAGAGAGGGAGAGGGAGAGAGAAACAGAGGGAATGTTTCAATTTCATCCCGAATGTTTCATGCCACTTCCAGGGGGATGATTTGATTGGCTAATTGAGAGACAGATCGTTTCAGGAACTGAGGTCCAATGACCTGTGTCCAGGTCAAGTTGTGAACAACAGCCTTGTTTGAAATATTGCAGATGTTAAAGGTTCAGGATAGAATTTTCTGTGTATGTGTTTGGGTATGTCTCGCATTTATACAGCTCCCTTCTTGGCCACTGTCTCCAAGCATTTTACAGCCGATCATGTAACTTTGCAATCAGTGTTTTTTTAAAGTAATGACTTAAGGAGAGATTTGGATTTAAATAGTACTTCATCAAAATATTAAATCCTGCGGGAGACTTGCTGACGAGTTTCCCAGGTCTGCCTGCAATTTATATTTCCCAAACAACAAAATGCACCAAAAAATTCACAGTTACTTTAATGCGATGGATATCAGAGATTACAGAGATTGAGCAGGAGAGGGAGAGGTTTAATTTGATCAGTTCAGTTGTTGTCAGGGGGGCGAATGTTTCTGTCCCCTGTGCAGATTGGATTACAAACACAAAACCTGACGCGAACTGACAGGGGTTCGGAAATGGAAACTGAAATCAGAAGCCCAGGAAACAATAGGAGTTTTTTTTCTCTCTCTCTGGGTCTTTTCCTGGTTTTTGACGAGTCATGGACAGAACAGTCAGCCCTGTTTCTCCGGGAGTTCCAGAGAAATCTCGTTAATGCAATTTAGAAATGGAAACACTGTTTGTTTCTTTCTGCTCACGCCCGTGGGAGAGAGGGACTTTTTTTGTAAAAAAATCAAACATTTCCAATTCCATTAAAAAAATTAGTGTCTGATTCCAGGGGTACAACATCCAGCTGGATCACACCTCCCAAGACCTCCAATTTCCTCTCCGGGGCCCAGGTACACTGACTTTATAAACAGTTCTGTCTCGTTAGATGCTGTCTGTCTCTCCTATAAATCAGTTATCCCCCTGTTCAAAAGCCCTGAACCCTAAGCCGGTTGTCCTTGCGACTGATGGTCCCATCTTCGACTTGTATTTCCTCTCCACTGCCCTTTCCTGTGTTTCTAAATCCATGTCCAACTTTCCAGTTTTTGACTTCCTGCAGTTTGGATTCTGCCCAGCCAGCCCCAACAAGGAACAACAGCAGGCCACTCGGCTCTTCGAGCCTGCTCCCCCCATTCAATAAGATCACAGCTGATCTGATTTTAACCTCAAATCTACATTCCTGCGACATTCCCAATTATCCTTCTCTCTCTTGAGAATCTATCTCCGTCTGCCTTAACATTATTTAAAGGTTGTGCACCTTCTGCCTTTTGAGGAAGAGAAGTCCACAGATTCTCAATCCTGAGTGAAAAATATTTCTTCGTTTCTAGTTTAAATGGATGGCCCAATATTTTTAAACACTGAACGCTAGTCCTATGCTCTCCCACAAGAGCAAACATGCTTTCCACATACGCACACATGATCAAGTCTGAAATACAGCCTGTGTGACTGTGACTGTGATAAATGTCTGCTCTGCATTCTCCTGTCTACAGCTCTGACATGGTAATCTCACACCCTCCCATTATCCGGCTCCCTGCGGCTGTTCCCATTCTGATCAGGCTCATAGTAGCTGGAGAATTGCCACCAATAGCTTCTCTTTCTGCTCCCACTCCATGACTCTGAAGGATCAGGCCTTGGCAATGTTCCCTTTCATTGTTTCTTCAACTGCATGGAGCCTCCAAAGTTCTTACACATCAGTGGCTTCAGGGAATGGAAACTATAGGTCAGCACACAGTGACTGGGAACAGTGACCTTTCATCCACCTTTTTCCCATCTACATCAACTTTCTCCATCATGCAATGAGATCATGGCTAATCTGATAATCCTCAACTCCACTTTCCTGCCTTTTCCCCATAACTCTTGATTCCCCTTACTGATTAAAAATCTGTCTCAGCCTTAGATATTATTAGTAACTCAGGATATTATTAGTGAGCCAGCCTCTACAGCCATCTGTGATAATGAATTCCACAGGTTTGCAACCCTCCCAAAGATGAAATACCTCCACATCCCTGCTATATTCTGAGATGATGCCCTCTGGTCCTTGTTGTTGGAGATCAGTCATCTCAGGTCCAGGACGTTCCTCAGGGTAGTGTCCCCAGCCCAACCATCTTCAGCTGCTTCATCAATGACCTTCCCTCCATCATAAGGTCAGAAGTGGGGATGTTTGCGGATGAATGCACAACGTTCAGCACCATTCACAATTCCTCAGATACTGAAGCAGTCTGTGTCCAAATGCAACCAGATCTGGACAATATCCAGGTTTGGGCTGACAAGTGGCAAGTAACATTGAAGCCACACAAATGCCAGGCTGTGACCATCACCAATAAGGGACAATGTAACCATCACCCCTTGACATTAAATGGCATTACATTCACTGGATCCCCCACTATCAACATCCTGGGGGCCTCCATTGACCAGAAATTCAATGGGACTTGCCATGCAAATGTTGTGACTACAAGGGCAGGTCAGGGGCTAGGAATCCTGCAGACTGACTCACTTTCTGACTCTCCAAAACCTGTCCACCATCAACAAGACACAAGTCAGGAGTGTGATGGAATACTCCCCACTTGCCTGGATGACTGCAGCTCCAACAAGACTCGAGAAGCTTAACATCATCCAGGACAAAGCGGCCCATTTGAACTGCACCACATCCACAAACATCCATTAATACTCAGTAGCTGCAGTGTGTACTATCTGCAAGATGCACTGCAGAAATTCACCAAAGATCCTTACACAGCACCTTCCAAAACCCATGACCAATTCCATTTAGAAGGAGATAACAAGGTGTAGAGCTGGATGAACACAGCAGGCCAAGCAGCATCAGAGGTGCAGGAAAGCTGACGTTTCGGGCCTAG
>NC_063360.1:36439032-36461678 GCF_021869965.1 Rhincodon typus | reverse complement strand
GTGTGACTTCTGACCTTGAGAAACTAAAAGAAAGCTTAAATCATTAAACTCAGTAAACAAGCATTGTTATAATGATTTAAAATTGTTTTGAAAACCTGCAAAAGAACTTAAAAGAAGGACGCTTTTAAGAAAATCTTAGAACAGCAAAATAATTTGACAAGAATGAAAAACCGAAGGCAGTATTTTGAGGAAAAAACATTGTGCAACTGGAAATATCAGAATTTCAACTTAAAACAAGGTGAAGATCACAGAGAAGCAAAAAGATGTAAATAATCCATTTTGCTAAAAAGGACACAAAAACCATAAGAAGGGGAAACAGCACTATTACATTGTATTTCTTCATTTAAAGCATTTTAATGATTTTTAAACACTCAAAATTTTGTTTTCAGTGCAAATAGGGGGATAATTCTGAAATGTGTAGAAGTTTTCAGTTTTAATTAAGAGATGTTGAAAAATTCTGAAACAAATAAAAGGATAGAAGTAAAAAAAGCTTCATTAAAAAAATCTAAACGTTGTTAGCAATTCATCATCACTATCTAGTAATTAAAATTAATTACAATATTTAAAATCTTACTTGAGAAGACCCAACATTTAATACAATGATGTGATTGTAAAAGTTAATATACCAGGCAGCAAAACCAGCTCATCCACAAACAAATATAAAATTCCTGCAGCAGATTTTAAGAAAATCATTTAAATAAATGAAACAACTACAGTTCAACGCAATGTTGATGAAGAAAGGTGTTACAGCTCCAAGCAGATTTAACATCACAAATACGCCAGGTTGGAAATTAAACTTGAGTACATAGAAAAGACAATTTATGAAAAACAGTCTTGCTTCAGGATTTAGAAGTATACTAAAGAAAAATTAATCAACACATTATTTCATAGGATCAGAGACAGATCTTGTTTAAAATGACGGATTGTAAGATACAGATACATTTGACACTAATGTTTCCATAGTCTGACTCTATTGTTACAGTGAGATGACTGGTGTAAAGTTTAGCCTGAGGGTTGGCAAGCCTCAGGTGAGGGATGAGGCTGAACCAGTGGGACCTTCATAATAACCTCAGCTGGTGTGACATTGGACCCAATGCTGTTTGAACCCACTCTGTTTTGCAAATCACTCCAACCAACTGAGCTAATGAACCCCCCATTTGGCAATACTGTCACAGTGTTTGACCATTACAAAAACATTATGTTCCACGCCTGTAAGAGACAGAGAGAAAGACTTAACCTGAGTAAACAGCTTCCAAGAAAACCGTTGACAATGTTATCTGAGCCACTTTGTCAGAATTTTGTGATTATGGAAATTTACAAGCAGAATAAATCAGGGTAGAATTGTGATCAGAATTCCTAGGAATAATTGGTGATTCATCTGAACCAGATTTGAAACAGATCAGAAACAAAAACGGAAGTTGCTGGAAAAGCTCAGCAGGTCTGGCAGCATCTGTGGAGAGAAATCAGAGTTAATGTTTCGGGTCCAGTGACCCTTCCTCAGCAACAGAGCAAACAGGTTAATGATTATCGAACTAATTTCATACTTGACACCGGCCCGACTGTTACTATAGGCTGATGAATCCAATATACATGATGGGCACCGTGTAGAAGGATGTTTTGAAGTTTCTGCTCTCTCTGGCATCACAACTTTGCATCCGTGTGTTTCTCACAGAATCACGACCTGTCCTGTGGCTCGCAAAAGGAGCATTGTCCCCGCTTTGTCTCAGTCACAAGTCAGGGTCCCACATGAGAGCTGTTTGAAAATCATGAAGTCTTTGAGATCATGCCTACAGCGTTTTCACTGTGTTCCTGGCTGCTCTCTGGCTGCAGCTGAGGCAGAGGTCTCGGGAGTCTGGTGTCAGAGGAACAGGTTCGGCCCAGCAGCGTTGCTTGGAGAGTATGGGACCTTGATGCTGGTGAAGGTGGCCAGGAGATAATGCAGGATACAGTCAATAGGTGGCAGTGGAGACCACAGACTGTTGTAACATTTGGGCATTACTGATCTATCGGCTCAAGAGAATTTCTCACCGTATCTGAAAGTATTTATAAGCATTCTGCCTCTCAGCGAGAGCTAGAGGTTTAATAATTGTCCTCATTCCACTGGATAATATTGTGTAAATAATTCTGAGGTAAGCAAATAGCGACGATAGGTCTGTCGCTGTATAACACTGGGGTACAGTACTGGTGGGGGACAGGTCTGTAACTGTATAACACTGGGGTACAGTACTGGGGGGGACAGGTCTGTCACTGTATAACACTGGGGTACAGTACCAGTGGGGATGGGTCTGTCACTGTACAACACTGGGGTACAGTACTGGGTGGGGACAGGTCTGTCACTGTATAACACTGGGGTACAGTACCGGTGGGGACAGGTCTGTCGCTGTGTAACACTGGGGTACAGTACTGTGGGGACAGGTGTGTCGCTGTATAACACTGGGGTACAGTACTGGGGGGACAGGTCGGTCACTGTATAACACTGGGGTACAGTACTGGGGGGGGACAGGTCTGTCACTGTATAACACTGGGCTACAGAACTGGGGGGACAGGTCGGTCACTGTATAACACTGGGGTACAGTACTGGTGGGGACAGGTCTGTCTCTGTATAACACTGGGGTACAGTACTGGGGGGGACAGGTCTGTCACTGTATAACACTGGGGTACAGTACTGGTGGGGACAGGTCGGTCACTGTATAACACTGGGGTACAGAACTGGGGGGACAGGTCTGTCACTGTATAACACTGGGGTACAGTACTGGTGGGGACAGATCTGTCACTGTATAACACTGGGATACAGTACTCAGGTACAGTACTCGACCCTGTTAGACTCCGACTGTGCCACACTCCGACTGTGCCACACACCCCGACTGTGCCACACACCCCGACTGTGCCACATACCCTGACTGTGCCACATACCCTGACTGTGCCACACCCTGACAATGCTGCATGGAGAGGGTCAGCGGAGATTATGGCCTTAAGCCCACACAGGCAGAAGAATGGTACAGGCAGCAATTCACTCCAGCAGTCTTGGTTTCGTATTGTCTTGCTGTATCCAGGGGACTGTCCCAGGTTTGATGGAGTTATCGTTTAATCTATGACCATCATAAGGTCAGAAGGTCAATAGGGCAAAACCTGCTGAATCTCCAGCACAAGTAGGTGCGATGCTGAAGTTCCTCTTGTTTCTCAGCACCATGTCTATCGACAGGATTGGTTTTCATTTTTAAATGAAGAACAAGGGTTAGGGCCACATTATTGGTGCTGTTGACAGGAATAAATAAGTGTCAGTGTCAGTCATTTAGAACAGTCAGTCACTCACTGTCTGTCACCAAAAACAGAAGTTGCTGGAAAAGCTCAGCAGGTCCAGCAGCATCTGAGGAGAGAAATCAGAGTTAGCATTTCAGGTCACTCAATCAGAAATGTTAATTGATTGATTGATTTTTTTGTCACATGTGCCAAAGTACATTGAAAAGCTTTGTTTACGAGCAGCACAGGCAGATCATAGTAAATAAGGATGAACAGATCAAAATGACTCAGACAGAGATACAAATTACATTGCACAGGGCATGTACTTGGTGAGATCAACGTTAGCAAGGTCAGCGTTATGTGAGGCTGCAGAGTCCGTTCATCAGTCTGGTTATGTTTGAGAAGAAGCTGTTCCTGAACCTGGTCATGCATGTGTTCAAGTTTCTGTATCTTCTGCCTGATGGAAGAGGTTGTAGGAAGTCATTACCAGGATGTGATGGGTCTTTGATAATGTTGGCTGCCTTTCCATGGCAGTGAGCCCTGTAAATAGAGTCCATGGATGGAAGTTGTCTTCCGTGATGGTCTGGGCTGTGCACACCACCTTCTGTAGTTTCTTACGGTCCTGGGCAGAGCAGTTGCCGCACCAGGCTGTTATGCACCCAGACAGTATGCTTTCAATGGTGCATCTGTAGAAGTTGGTGAGGGACCTTAAGGACATGCCAAATTTCCTGAGTTGCCTGAGGAAGAAGAGGCGTTGTCGTGCCTTCTTGACTGTCACATCTATGTGGGAAGTCCAGGGCAGGTTGTTGGTTATTGTCACTCTGAGAAACTCGATGCCCTTCACTCTTTCAACCTCACTTCCATTGATGGAGATGGGGGCACGCTCTCCTCCTTTCTTTCTGTAGTCGATGATCAGTTCTTCAGTTTTGTTGACATTGAGAGACAGATTGTTTTCATTGCACCATGTCACCAAGCCCTCTATCTCCTTTCTGTATTCTGACTCATTGCTGTTCGATATCGGTCCCACTACAGTGGTGTCAGCAAACTTGTAGATGGTGTTCATTTGGAATTCAGCAACACAGTTGTGGGTGTAAGGGGAGTACAGAAGGGGGCTGGGATCGCATCCTTGTTGGGGGGGCTCCAGTGTTGAGTGTTACTGTGGAGGAGGTGCAGTTACCTATCCTCACTGATTGCAGTAACTCTGATTTCTCTCTGTAGATACTGCCAGAACTGCTGAGTTTTTCCACCAATTTCTGTTTTTGTTTCTGATTTCCAGCTTCTGCAATTCTACCAGTTTTTACTCACTGTAACCAGTCAGTCTTACACACTAACCAACATTCTTTCACACTAACCATTGAATTACTTACAGTTACTTACAGTCAATCTTTACCACTGAACAGTTAGAGACTCACAGTAACCAGTCAGTCTTTCTCATTAACCAGACAGTCATTAATCAATCATTCTCGCTAACTGGTCATTTCTTTAACTTGAGCTTTGCTTTCGAGAGGCATGTTTAGACAGTCTGATGTCAAAATTTGGCATTTTGCTCTAGTCATTACTCACTCTGTCAATCATTCAACAATTTTTTATGACCAGCACTTACTCCCATGCCTGAAAGCGACTGTTATTTTTCTCCCTGCCAAAGAGGAACAGGCCAGGAGCCTGGGCACCATGCAGGATGTCCCATCTCATTCTTCACATTTTTAAGCCATGCTCTGCATTTGTCAGTGAAATGTGGCCAACTGTTTAATCTGCAGCTGCTTTTTACATTCACTCAGTGTTTCGGCTGTTTGCTGAGGCTTGCCAAGTCTTCCCTTCTTCTTTCAAATTCACACCGATGATTAAAACAACTTACATTTACATAACACCCTTACAGAGTCTGACAGCACAGAAAGAGGCCATTTGTCCCATCATGCCTGTGCTGGCTGTTTGAGAGAGCAGTCATAGAGTCATACAGCACAGAAACAGACCCTTCGGTTCAAACAGTCCATGCTGACCATAACCCCAAACTAAACTCATCCCACCTACCTGCTCCTGGCCCATATCCATCCAAACCTTTCCCATGATCCAAATGTCTTTTAAATGTTGCCAAAAGTCACATGACACCAGGTTATAGTCCAACAGATTGATTTGAAATCACATGCTTTCACAGTGCTGCTCCTTCCTCAGGATGAAAGGGCAGTGCTGTGAAAGCTTGTGATTTTCAAATAAACTGTTGGACTACAACAAAAACAGAAGTTGCTGGAAAAGCTCAGCAGGTCTGGCAGTATCTGTGAAGAAAAAGATCAGAGTTAACATTTCGATTCCGGGACCCTTCCTCTGTTGGACTATAACCTGGTGTCATGTGACTTTTGACCTTGTCCATCCCAGTTCAACACTGGCACTTCCACCTCCAAATTGTGCCTGCATCCAGCACTTCATCAGGAAGTCCATTCCATAAGCGAACCACCCGCTGTGTAAAATATTTGCTCCTTATGTTGTTTTTAAATCTCTCTCCTCTCACCTTAAAAATGTGACCCCTGGTCTTGAGCTCCCTCATCTTAGGGAAAAGACAGTCTTACTTTTGTCTGTAATGCTTCAAGTCCCTCATCAAGAGCCTGCCTTTTCAAATTATTGATCCAATCAGTTTCCATCAATTTTTTCAAGTTGCATGTTCTCAGGCTGGGTATAAAAGGTGCTTCTCCTCTCTCCTCAGGGTCGAGTATAAAAAAAGGAGCCATCCATGGTTTGCTACCCATAGTCTCCTTGTTTACCAATCCTTTCATATCTCTCGCTCTCTCTGGGCTCCATCTCAACCTATTTGCTCATCCCTGTCCTTTCCCTCCCATGCTCCTTTCCCAACTTTTGTTTCAGCAGAAATCCCGTGTTTCCTTTGTTGCTAAGAGCGCTGATGAAGACTCACAGCATTAACTCGGCTTTCTTCCCACACCTGCCTGCTGAGTTTCTCCAGCAGTTTCTGATTTTATATAAAAATAGGGAGGCCTTCCTAAAACTATACAAGGCAATAGTCAGATCACACAGCAGACCATCTAAGGAAAGGTATACCAGCAATAGAGGCAGTCCAATTAGGTTCTTTACACTGATACAGGGTATGGGGGGACTGTCTTTTGAGGAGAGGTTGAATAAATTGGGGCTGTACTCATTAGAATATAGAAGAATGAGAGGCATCCTTATTGAAGCCTGCAAGATTCTTAGGGCGCTTGACAGGGCAGATGTGGAGAGATTGTTTCGCATTGTGGGAGAGTCCAGGACCAGAGGGTGTAATCTGAGAATAAGGGGCCACACTTTTAAGACAGAGATAAGAATGAATTTCTTCTCCCAGAGGGCAGTGAATCTGTAGAATTCTTTACCACAGAGGGCTGTCAAGGCTGGGTCATTAAGTACATTCAAGGCTGAGAGACTTTTAATCAATAAGGGAAATGAAAGGCTATGAGGAAAAAGCAGGAAAGTGGAGTTGAGGATTACCAGATCAGCCACGCTCTCGCTGAGGGGGGAACAGATTCAATGGGCTGAATGGCCTACTTCTGCTGTTTTACCATCTTGTGGATTTTAAATCTATTACTGGAAAGTCTAGCTCCTCTCTCTCTCTCTCTCTCTGTCTCCATGCTTCATCAAATCCTCTCGTCAGTTTGAAAACTTCTGTTCAGTCACATATTATCGGGGTTCACTCGGAGATCAGTCCAAACCATCCTAACCTCACAGGCCACCCCAAAGCTCCTTGCAGCCAATGGAATAGTTTTCCCGAAATGCAGTCGCTATTGTATATGTCCCCATTTTGGGCACAGCAAGGTACCCCATGTAGCAATTAACTGATGACCAAACAGCTTGCCTCAGCGTAGAAGCAAGTTACTGCAGATGCTGGAATCTTTACTGAAAACAACAAATGCTGGAGATCACAGCAGGTCAGGCAGCATCCATGGAGAGACAGCAAGCTAATGTTTCAAGTCTAGATGATTCTTCATCAGAGCTGATGTGAAGTGTGGAGGGGCAGCATTTATTCAGTAGTGGGTGGGGGGAGTGTTGGAGTGCTGGGGGATAAAGGATGTTGATAGACCAGACTAAGTGATCGGAATGTGAGAATGGCAGAACGATGGTGTGTCTGCCAGACTGGAAAGAACAGACAGACCCCATTGGGTGGGGAGAGGGTAGAGAGGACATGGTGACAGAGAATGTAACAAGTAAGGGTAAAAGAAAAGGAAGGAATAGGAGTGGGTTCACAATCTGAAGGTGTTGAACTCGATATTAAGCCCAGAAGTCTGTAAAGTGCTGAGTTTGAAGATGAGATGTTATTCCTCCAGTTTGTGCTGTGATTCACTGAAACACTGCAGCATGCCGAGGACAGACATGTGGGAATGGGACAGGACACTGTGTTAAAATGTCCGGCTACAGGAAGGTCAGGGTCATGCTTGTGCGCAGACCCGAGGTGCTCTGCAAAGTGGTCAACCAGTCTGTGTTTGGTTTCTCCAATGTAGAGTAGGCCACATTGGGTGCAGCAAATACAACACACAAGATTGGAGGAGGTACAGGCAAAATGCTGCTTCACCTGGAAAGACTGTTGAGGCCCATTCTCCCCCAGCACTCCATACCATCCCCCACCATTGCATAAATGCTGTCCCCTCCACACTTCAATTCTGATGAAGAGTCATCTAGACCCGAAACGTTAGCTTGCTCTCTCTCCATAGATGCTGTGTGACCCGCTGTGATCTCCAGCATTTGTTGTTTTCGGCCTGATTCAGTGATGTTGGCTAGGGATAGATATTAGGGAATAGAATCAAATAGCAAGGAAACAGACCCTTTGGTCTAACTCGTCCATGTAGACCAGGTTTCTAAACTAAACTAGCACATTTGCCTGCATTTGACCCATATCCCTCTAAACCTTTCCTATCCACGTACCCATCCAGTTGCCTTTTAAATGTTGTAATTGTACCAGCCTCCACCACTTCCTCTGGCAGCTCATTCCATACACGCATCACCCTCTGCATGAAAAAGTTGCCCCTTTGGCCCCTTTTACATTTTTTCCCTTTTGCCTTAAACCTATCTCCTCTAGTTAAGGACTCCCTAACCTCTGTGGAAAAGATCTTGAACATTCAACCTGTCCATGACCCTCATGATTTTATAAACTTCCATAAAGTCACCTCCTCAGCCTCCAATACTCTAGGGAAAATAGCCCCTATTCAGCCTCTCCCTACAGATGAAACCCTCCAAACCTGACAACATCCTTGTAAATCTTTTCTGCACCCTTTCAAGTTTCACATCTTTCCTAAAGCAGGGAGACTAGAATTGAACACAGTATTCCAAAAGTGACCTCACCAATGTCCTCTGCAGCAGTAACATGACATCTCAACTCCTATACTCAGTGCACTGACCAATAAAGGTATCAAATGCCTTCTTCACTATCCTATCTACCTGTGACTCCACCTTCAAGGAACTATGAATCTGCAATCCAAGGTCTCTTTGTTTGGCAACACTCCCCTACTACTATGTGTTTCTTTAAAATAATAGCCATTGGATTGCTTGTACTTTTTTTTTCAGTTCATTCATGGGATTGGGTCAGGTCTGGCCGCACCAACATTTCTTGTCCATCCATAATGGCCCAGAGGCCAGAGGGCAGGTAACAGTGAAACACATCACCATGGGTTTGGAGTCACCAGACCAGGTAAGGATGGCAGATGTTTCTCCCTAAAGGTCATTAGTGAACCAAATGGGGTTTTGATGACAATCGATAGTGGTTGCATGGTCATCATTAGACCAGCTTGTTTTGTATTAGAGAGATTTAAAAGGGACCTGAGGGGCAATTTTTCCACACAAAGGGTTATTCATGTGTGGAATGAACTGCCAGTGGAAGTGTAGATGCAGGTAGAGTTATAACATTGAAAAGACATTTGGACAGGTACATGGATAAGAAAGTCTTAGAGCAATATGGGCCAAATGGGAATAGTTTACTATGGGAAACTTGGCACAGACCGTTTCTGTGCTGAATGACTGTATTACTCTAATATTAATCCTTCAATCAGCACCACTGAGGCAGACTGTTTTAGACTATATTTATATCAAATTCAAACTTCACAGTCTATCCACTCTGGGATTCGAACCCACATCCCAAGAACATTAGCCTCGGTTTCTGGGTTACCAACCCAGGGATGTCACCACAGTACATGAGTCACAAGAAGTTAGTACGTGGGTACAAAAAGTGATGAGGAAGCCAAACGGAGTGTTGCTGCTTGTTGCAAAGTATAGGATTAGGAAAGTAGAGTTTCAGGGAATCAGTACAGCCATTATGGGCTGAAAGACCTCCTTCCTTCTGTGATGTAAGTTCCAATGACTCTATGACATTAGTATTGCCCAGACAGCATGAACCCAGCAAAAGGGAGAGAGAGAGAGGCGAGGGAAGCTGAAACTTGTCTTCATCTGTCTTCATTAACATTTTATGCATTGGAAATTGAGGGCTATGAGGTCACCAGGTGTCCATGGGCCACGTGTGTCAGTGGATAGCTAGGTTTATTTGAACTGTGCTTAAAATAAGGTTTAAAGTCTCTCATCCAAAGCAACAACAACTTACAATTATATACCACCTATTAACATGAGAAAATCATCCTGAGCACTCCACTGCAGCTCCACACGAAAATGTCAGAGCGGATGACTGATAGCTTGGTCTGGAAGGTACATTTTTAAGGTGGGGTGGGGGGGGTGCACAGAGTGTTTTTGGGTGGGAATTTCAGAGCAACTGAAGAAATGGCCACCTTAGAGTGAGGGCAGCAAGTGGTTAGCACTGCTGCCTCATAGCACCAAGGACCCAGGTTCAATTCCAGCCTCAGGTGACTGTCTGTGTGGAGTTTGCACGTTCTCCCCGTGTCTGCGTGGGCTTCCCCTGGGTGCCCCGGTTTCCTCCCACAGTCCAAAAGTGTGCAGGTTAGGGTGGATTGGCCGTGCTAAATTGCCCGTAGTGTCCAGGATGAAGTGCAGGCTGGGTGAGTTAACCATGGTAGATGTGGGGTTACAGGATACAGTGAGGCACTGGGTCCGGGTGAGATGTTGTTCAGAGGGATGGTGCTGACTTGATGGGCTGAATGGCCTGCTTCCACATGGTAAGGATTCTATGAAATGAAAGGTGTGCAGAAATTCCCGAGATTATACAGAGAGGGGAGTTTGGTCAGGTGCCAATGCACCTCAGTGAGGAGCTAGTGCAGGTTTGGGTGATTTCAGGTTTACTGAGGGTAGAATGTGGGAAGCTGGCCGTCATGGGTGAGGGTTTCAGCAGTGGATGAGCTGAGAGAGGCGCGATGTTACAGACGTGAAAATAGACGATCTTACTGATAGTCGCCAAGGCAACAGTGCCTCCTTAATGCGTGAGTATGTGTGACAAAAAAATCCGCACAATTCAATGAGATTAGTCACTGAGGTGAGTAGAGACAGTGTGGGGTGAGCATTACAGCTCTCTGATAACCCAGCTGAGTAGACTGACCTCAGGACCATCTGTCATTCATATTGTTCACATGGGAATCGTACATTGTATTAAATATAGAACAGGTTATCCCCACATTTGCATGACTAGGTAAACTATCCCAATTTTTAATATTGATCATTTTCTATCATATCTGCACAATTTCATAAATATATCCCATTCTAATCAGTGCACATTGCAAGCCCACATTCCATCCCACATCCCTGCCCCACTCTTCCCTTCCTCACCATATCCCCCCACCTTCACTCCTCCTGCTCTCTGTTAGCCAAACAATAGCCAACATCCCACAGGAAAACCTGGGAAGGTGTCTGGATTTGTAACAGATGGACAGGAGGCATATTGAAGCAGCAGCTTGTATACCTCTGTAATGCTGGCCAAAAAAATTTTTTCAAGTGACCGATGCCATGAAGCAGCAGAGATCAAGGGGCTGAGATGAGAAGTAAAGAGGAAAAAAAACACAGCAACTCATCCTGAGCAGAGCAGCAACACTGGTTAGTCTCTGTTATCACCATCTGTTCTAACATATAGTGCAGAAGGAGGACATTCAGCATCCTCGGGCGACTGTCTGTGTGGAGTTTGTATGTTCTCCCCGTGCCTGTGTGGGTTTCCTCTGGGTGCTCCGGTTTGCTCCCACAGTCCAAAGATGTGCAGGCTAGGTGGATTGGCCATGCTAAATTGCCCATAGTGTTCAGGGATGTGTAGATTGGGTGGGTTATAGGGGGATGTTTCTGGGTGGGATGCTCTGTGGGTCGGTGCGGACTTGATGGGCCAAAGGGCCTGTTTCCACACTGTAGGGATTCTCTTCTCTGATTCATTGTACCTGCACTATTTCATTAAACGAACATCGTTAGCTAGTGTCAATCTCCTGTTTTCTCCCCCTACCCTTCCACACTGTTTCTAGCCAAATAATCATCCCATGCCCCTCTTAATTGCCTCAGGTGAGGCAATGGCCTAGTGGTATTATCACTGGACTGTTAATCCAGAGACCCAGATAATGTTCTGGGGACCTGGGTTCAAATCCTGCCACAGCAGATGGTAGAATTTGAATTTCATAAATATCTGGAATTAAGAGTCTAATGATGACCATGTGATTGTTGGACAAACCCACCTGGTTCACTAATGTCCTTTAGGAAAGGAAACTGCCATTCTTATTTGGTCTGGCCTACATGTGACTCCAGACCCACAGCAATGTGGTTGATTCTGAACTGCCCTCTGGGCAATTAGGGATGGGCAATAAATGCTGCCTAGCCAGCGATGCCCTCATCCCATTAACGAATGAAACAAAAAAATTGAACCTGCCTCCACCACATTTCCAGGCAGTGCATTCCAGCCTCTAACTACTTGCTGGGTGAAAAGCTTTGTTTCAGATTGTCCCTGCTTCTTTTCCACATCACATTAAATCTACGCTCTTTCGTGTGGAACAGCTTCTCCATTTGCTCTGTCCAGCCTACTCATGGTTTTGAAAACCTCTGTCAGATCTCCACTCTCTGAGGAGAACTGTCCCAACTTCTTCAATCTATCTCATCACTGAAGTTTCTTATTCCTGGAACCATATTGTAACTTGCTTCTGCACTCTCTCTAATGCATTCATATGACATGGCATCTACAACACTCATAGAATCCCTACAGTGCAGAAAGAGGCCATTTGGCCCATCACGTCTGCACTAACCCACTGAAGAACATCCCATCCCATCCCATCTGTGTAACTCTACATTTACCATAGCTAACCCACTACCCTGCACATCTTTGGACTGTGGAAGGAAACCAGAGCACCCAGAGGAAACCCATGCAGACATGGGGAGAATGTGCAAACTCCACACAGACAGTCGCCCGAGGGTGGGATTGAACTGAGGACCCTGGTGCTGTAAAGCAGCAGTGCTAACCACTGAGCCACTGTGCCACCCAAGCTGCTGTAGCTGAAGTCTAACAGGTCATAGTGCCTTGCACAAGTTCAATATTACCTCCCTGCTCTTGTACTCTAAGCCCCAATTAATAAAGCCAAGAAAACTCTGTACTTTGTTAACTACTCTCTCTACATGTCCTGCCACCTTCAGTGATGTCTGCACATGTACACCCAGTCCCTCTGGTCCTGCACCCCCTTTTGAATTGTACCCCTGATTTTGTACTGTTCTTCAATGTTCTTCCTACAAAGTGCATCATTTCACACTTCACTGCATTGATTTTCCACCTATCTGCCCATCCCACCAACTTGTCAATGTTCCATCGCAGGAGCAGGAGGAGATCTTTCTGCCCCTTGAGCCCACTCTGCCATTTAAAAGATCTTTGCTGATCTAATTGTGGTCTCAATTCCACTATCCTTCCAAACCGCAATAACTTTTGACTCCCTTGTTTTCAAAAATGGATTTACCTCATGGGTAATCCTCTGGGAAAACAAATACTCTTTGTCCCGATCTTAAGTGGGAGAATCCTTCTTACTGAACTATCCCCTCATTAAAGTGTCCTTTGGTTTTAGTCCCTCCCACAAACAGAGATAACATTTCAGCACTCACTTTCTCTCAGGATCTTATACATTGCAATGAAATCATCTCTCACCCTTCTAAAATCCAAAGGATACACGCCCAACCTTGTCTAAGCTTTCCTTATTAGATAAACAACTGATCCTGCACCTCAGGTAGGGTGTATCCTCTCCTCCATCAATTCACTTTTATGCCCGTGTGTTCCTGTTCCTCGAGCATCTATCTAGGCTTAACAAGATAAGAATTGGAAGACGCAACTACCATTTTGCCCTGAAAGCCTGCTGCACCATTCAATAATGAAAAAGCTCCACAGAGGCTGCTATCCCATCACCAAGTCACCCTTTATTTACATTTGAGTAGTTCTTGACTTTAGTATGGCTTTTTCAGAACCAGTTCCCAGAGTGCCAGCACCTCTAACACTCCCCTTCTTTTATCAGTCAGCCAGGGCTCCCTGATTGGATTAGATTAACAGCCCTAGTCAGGGAACTCATATTCTATATGCTCCAGCTGGCTGACATCATTAGCGGCTCAGACAGCATCCATGGAGAGAGAGCAAGCCAACGTTTCAAGTCTACATGACTCTTCGTCAGAGCTGGTGAAGTGTGGAGGGGACAGCATTTATGCAATAGTCAGGGGAGATGTGGAGGTGGTGGGGTGTATCGTGCAAGTGGAGAAAAAGTGTTGATAGTTCACAATAAGTGGTCTCACATTCCCATCACTTAATCTGAATTATTAACATCTTTTCACCACCAGGCACACTCCCCCCTACCCCCATCTATAGCATAAATGCTGTCCCCTCCACACTTCACCAGCTCTGATGAAGAGTCATCTAGACTTGAAACGTTGGCTTGCTCTCTCTCCATGGACGCTGCCTGACCCGTTGTGATCGCCAGCATTTATTATTTTTACCACAAGAGTTTGATATTGATCCATGGTTACTAAGCCATTGACAGTCGAAGAGATTGTGGAAGATTACAAAGATTTTTTTTTCAGGTCTTGGATGACTGTCTAGTGATTACCATCTTGAAGTAGACGAGAGTGTGAGAGCAGTGCAGCATCTCCCAAGGAGAGGTCCAGCTGCAGCTTGAGAGACAAGATACAAGAGCTGGAAAAGAGCAGGTTAATCAAGAAAGTGACAACTTGTACAGACTGGATTAGCAACATGGTAACAGTGACCAAATCCTGGAGAAATGAGAGCATGCATCGATCCAAAGGATCTCACCAACATTGTGAAGAGATCTCACTACTGCATCCCAACTGAAATACCTGCAGAAGCCGGTATCCCACCACATTGCTGAAGAAGGGTTCAGACCCGAAACGTCAGCTTTCTTGCTCCTCTGATGCTGCTTGGCCTGCTGTGTTCATCCAGCTCTACACCTTGTTATCTCAGATTCTCCAGCATCGGCAGTTCCTATTATCTCTCCCACCCCTAAATTATCCTTTATTTACATGTGCACTGTACGCGGGCTCTGATCAGCCAGCTCAGAGCCAATCGCTTCTGAATCTCCTGTTTATATCTGTCAGCCAGGGATCCCTGATTGGCCCAAGTTAACAATCCCAATCAAGGATCTTATAGTCAATGAGATCCACCCAGCCATGGTTCCAATCACTACACCAACCATCGAAGAAATTTTTTGCCACAAATGTGCTACTATCCTTAATGATTACTGCCAAGAGAAGCAGGATAGAAAAGAGTCATAGAAAATCTACAATATGGAAGCAGGCGATTTGACCCATCAAGTCCACACTGATCCTCCAAAGAGCATCCCACCCAAGCCCAAACCCCCCACCCTATCCCTGTAAGGCTGCATTTCCTGTGACCAATCCACCTAAGCTGCACATCTTTGGACTGTGGGAGGAAACTGAAGCACTCGGAGGAAACCCACGCAGATACGGGGAGAATGGCAAACTCCACACAAACAGTTGCCTGAGGGTGAAATCAAGTCCGGGTCCCTGGCGCTGGGAAGCAGCAGTGCTAACCACTGAGCCACCGTGAAAGCAGCAAATTTCTAATTAACATTCTGGGTGCTATTCTAGAGGCACAGATGGCAGTGCACCATTGTTTGGCAATCCCACTGCTCCAGAAGATTATCAATGTACAAGATTGCTGATTTTCTTGGAACAGAATTTCTTGGGGAATGATCTGCACGTTTATGGATGGGGAGACACAATGGAAGAAGTCATCACAGATCACAATCAGTATCTGTTACAACCTACTACAGAGAGCTCCTCGAACCACAGCTGGAATACTGTGAACAGTTCTATTCCCCTTACTTAAGGAAAACTATACTGGCATTGGAGACAGAGATAGTAAGAACTGCCGATGCTGTAGTCAGAGATAACACAGTGTGGAGCTAGAGGAGGCCAGGCAGCATCAGAGGAGCAGGAAAGTTGACATTTCGGGTCGGGACCCTTCTTCAGAAAATGTGTCCCCACCCAAAATGTCAACTTTCCTGCTCCTGTGATGCTGCCTGGCCTGCTGTGCTCCTCCTGGCATTGGAGACAGTTCAGATCACTAGACTGATTCCAGAAATGGAGGAACTGTCTTATGAGGAGAGGTTGAGTGGATCGGGCCCATAATCATTGGTGTTTGGAAGAATGAGAGGCAACCTTAATGAAGCATATAAGATTCCCAGAGGACTTGACATGGTAGATGTGGAAAGGTTGTTTCCCTTGTGGAAGAGTCTAGGACCAGAGGGCATTATCTCACAATAAGTTGTCACCCATTTAAGATAGAGATGAAGAGGAATTTCTTCTCTCAGAGGGTAGTGAAACTGTCGAATTCTTTACCACATAGGGCTATCGAGGTTGGGTCATTAGTATATTGAGGCAGACAGATTTTTAATCAGTAAGGGGAGTCAAGGCTTATGAGGAAAAGGCAGGAAAGTGTAGTTGAGGATTATCAGATCAGCAATGATCTCATTGAATGATGGAGCAGACTCAATGGGCTGAATGGCCTACTTCTGCTCCTATGTCTTATGGTTTTAAGGACTGCTGGTCTCAAGCTGAAGAAGAAAATGTTGCAAATGAAGATGACCAGCATCAAGTACATAGACCATATACTGACAGTGAAAGGACATCACCTGGCTCCAAGCGAGGTAAGAGCTGTAGCAGAGATGCAGCAATCAACCTCCATCCCAGGCCCCAAGAAAACCTTCCACATTAAACAGATGTTCACCTGCACATCTGCTAATGTGGTATATTGTATCCGCTGTTCTCGATGTGGCCTCCTCTACATCGGGGAAACCAAGCAGAGGCTTGGAGACCGCTTTGTGGAACACCTACGCTCGGTTCGCAACAAACAACAACACCTCCCAGTCGCGAACCATTTCAACTCCCCCTCCCACTCCCTGGACGACATGTCCATCCTGGGCCTCCTCCAGTACCACAACAATGCTACCCGAAGGCTGGAGGAACAGCACCTCATATTCCACCTGGGAACCCTGTAGCCCAATGGTCTCAATGTGGATTTTACGAGCTTCAAAATCTTTAGAGTACAAACCACCACACTAGCTCATTGGTCTGACGTACAGTGATATGGAACAAGAAGCAGTTTTGACCAGAATTAAGTGACGTTAGTGCTGAGGTAAACAATGAGACTGATGGTGTAACCTTGCAGAGTGATGCCAGTGAGACGGACTTGGGGAGCAATGTTTACACAGCCAAGAACAACCCTGAAGGATTTACAACCAAGATATTAACACAATCTGGATGATGCTTGTTTTTGAAAAAAAGCAGAGGGAGTTCTCCCTGGAAACCTGGGCAAATATTTATCCTTCAATTAACATCCCTTAAATAAATTATTTGCACCTCATCTCTGTCCGTGGCATCATGTGATGTGTGAAAATCGGCTTTGAGGCGGAGCTATTTTCAATAAAGGGCCTCCTTAGTTAAATGTTGGTTTTGTCCATTTGATCAAAAGAGCACATCAAATCGGGACATAGGTCAGAGGCAGAGAAATCATAGAATCCCTACAGTGTGGCAGTAGGCCATTTGGTCCAGCGAGTCCACACCAACTCTCTTAAGACCATCCCACCCAGACCCATTCACCCTACCCTACCCCTGTAACCCTGCATTTCCTATGGCTAGCCCACTTAACCTGCACATCCCGGGACACTAGGGGCAATTTAGTATGGCCAATCCACCCTAACCTGCACATCCTTGGACTCTGAGAGGAAACTAGAGCACCTGGAGGAAACCCACACAGACACAGGGAGAATATGCAAACTACTAGCCCCACACCCCCCCGACCCACTACCCGATCTCCACCAAGTCAGAAGTCACACGACACCAGGTTATAGTCCAACAGGTTTATTTGAATTCACAAGCTTTCGCAGCGCTGCCCCTTCATCAGGTGAAGTGACTATAATCTGTTGGAGTATAACCTGGTATCATGTGACTTTGTCCACCCCAGTCCAACACAAGCACCTCTACATCAATCTCCACCAGCCGTAGAATGGGATAGCGAGTTAAAAATCACACTATTTTAGCTGTGCATTCAAATGAGAGAGAGCCTGTAGTGTTATAAATGCTTCAGAAAAACAAGCCAGGTCCTGTGGGCCTGTGGGCTGAATGGTTTTCCCAATGTTTACAAATTGTTCTGATGGTTTCTGAAACTCTTTTCACTGGCAGTTTTATGGCTTCACAGAAATCCTTGCGGATATTTTGGTTACACTTTTTGCTGGCTCCCTTGGTCTAGTCTTCATTCTGTCTGTTTGGGTTCGGTGTCTTCCTGTATTTCGCACGCTTCATATTTAGTGGGTTCCAAGCCTTTAGCCCGCTAAAGTACATATTATTTAAAATAACAAATAGTCAGGCAGGACACAAGGCCATGATTCAGTCTCAATGGGTCTTTCTTTCTGACCGGTGATGGGGTTGTGTTTATCTTTCCTCAGCCTGTTTTGATTAAGTTGGAAAGCGAGCACTCCAACTTCCAGAAGCTTTTTGACTTCTTAGTTTAATCTAAACAAGCTGACAGAGACAAAATAGAAATTGTCACATTTAACAGACTACTGGGGTTGGAAATGTCATCATACTGTATATAGAGCAGTTTGTGAAGGAGTTGGGCTGTTGACAATGGACTGGACTAACCAGGTCCTGAGTTCAATCCTGACCTGTGCTTGAATGATTTTTATTACTGTTACTGAGAAAGCTGGCCCTTTATGGTCCATCGCTTTTGTTTTCATTCTTTCTCAGGATTTGGGCATCACTGGCAAGACCAGCATTTGTTACCCATCCCTGATTACCTTTGAACAGAGTGGTCTTTTCAGAGAATAGCCATGAGTTAATTACACGGCTGTGGGTCTGGAGTCAGAAGACCAGACCAAGTAAGGATGGCAGGTTCCCTTCCCCAAAGGATATTAGTGAGCCAGATGGGTTTTTACAACAATCAATGATAGTTTCATGGTCACTATCACTGAGACTCACTGTATACCCCGGATTGATTAATCAAACTTGAATTCCACCAGCTGTGGTGTGGGGATTTGAACTCATGTCCTCCCAGGCTGGAGATTTGGATGATTAGTCTATTACTACAATGCTAACATATTTAATTGAGAAGGTTCCACTTTGTCTTGAACCATGTGTAATGGCTGGAAATAACTTCAGAGTTTCACTGGGCAATGCTGGAAGACAGTAAGAGTGATCCACATTAGCGTTGGTTAAGAGCATAACCCACAGCTCCCTTCCCGCTCTCTCACCTCTGAATCTCAGGATTCCAGTTCAAGTCCCCTGCCAGAGTTTCAGTGCAAAATGTCAACCTGACAGTCCAGTGCAGTTCTGAGAGGCTACCACACTGTCAGCAGTCTACCTCTCGCATGCAATGATAAACGAAACCCCATCTGTTTGCTTAAATAAAACAGAGAACTGCGGATACTGGAGATCTGAAGCAAACAAGAACAGGAAGTGCTGGAGAAACTCAGCAGGTCTGGTAGTACCTGTGGAGAGAGAAACAGAGTTAATGTTTTGGGTCCAGTGACCCTTTGCTTGGCTGAACATGAAAGATTCAAAGGCATGACTTCAAAGAAGAGCTGGTGAGACAAATATCACAAATGTGGAGATCATTATCATAAATGACCATACGGCAATAAGGGATAGGAACAGGAGTAGGGGCATTTCAGATCCTCGAGCCTGCTCCACCATTCTATAGGATCCCGACTAATCGAACATTCTTCACAGCCAGTTTCCTGTATTTTCCTGTAACCCTTCATTCCCCTCTGCATAGAGAATCTATCTATCTCAACCTTAAATATACACAAGTCCCCACAACTCTCCGTAACAAGCAATTCACAACGCTCAGGGAGAAGAAATTCCCCCTTATCCAGTCTTAAATTGGTCTCCCCTTCATTCTGAGACTGTGCCTCTGGTCCTAGACTGTCCCATGAGGAGAAACATCCTTACAGCATTTACCTTGTGAAGACCCTTAAGAATCCAATATTTTTTGATGAGATCATCTCTCAGTCTTCTAAACTCCAGTGAGTCGAGTCCCAACCTGTTTAGCCTTTGCTCATAAGACAATCCCTCCATACAAGGGACCATCTTAGTGAATCTTCTCTGAACTGCCTCCAATGAAATGATATTTTCCTTAAATAAGGAACCAAAACTGCTCGCATGGACTCACTGCATTGCTTTTCACTGCATGTGGGAGCTTACTGTGATCAAATTGATTGCTGAGTTTCTACATTACACTTCACTGACTATCAAACACTTCAACATTGTTGTGAAATTTGCGATAAAAATGCAGGTCTAATTTCATCTAGGTAGGGACCAAGCAAGGATGATAGGTTTCCTTTCCTGTCGCAAAGCAATTGGGGCAGCCTCATTGTCACTTTATAAGGAGATCAACTTTTATTTAAACTCAATGCAAAATGCTCAAACTTGTCTTGTGATTTCACTCTCCAATAAGGTAAGATTTGTGCACAAAATTAATCGGCTAAATTTGAAAGCATCTTTTGTGGTAAACCACGGCTCATTTAGCCATTAGAATGTTTGTTTATGCCCACCTGAGGACAAGAATCAAGACTCACTCTCCCAGTGCAGTACAGATGGAGTGCTGCAAACCCAGAGGTGGATTACCTGGTTATTAACACATTGCTGGTCACGGTAATCTCACTCTCTCTGTGACAATATAGCGATGATATTTTGAAAGTGACAGGGAAGCCATTGTTGTTTGATTTATTCTTTACAAGATATTTGCTTCCCCAACATTTTCCGATCCATGTGGGAGAAGGACAGACCTTTGATGGAGGCATGAATTCAGGATTATCTTCTGAAAATAAATATGCTTGAAATTAATTTGTGAAAAAATCTCACCAAAAACTGAACGTCAGTCACAAAGCGATGAAATTACAATGCTATTTTGCCAAGAGTGAGGAATTCAGCTCCAGATACCTAATGAAAAACATGCTGCTTTGGATTATAATTCACATTTATCTACATATTTCGCAAACAGAGAGCTGACAGTAATAATCTGAGCCAACAGTACTGGGTGATGATGATGAATGTTTTCAAAATTGAACTTTCCAGCATTGAGATTCAAGAGCTTTCTCTGTCTGGAGCATTTATATAGCACCGTTCACAGCCCCAGTTCATTCCAAAATGCTTTACAACTAATTACACACTTTTTAAAAAGCAGTCACTGTTATAGTGTAGGAAGTGTCACAGCTGATTTGTGCACAGCAGGATCCCATGAACTTCGATTAGAAAATCTATTTCAGTGATGCTGGATGATGGATCAATGCTGACCAAGGAATCTCCAACTCTTTCTCAAACTAGTGACAGTGGGATCTTTTATATTTAGCTGAGAGGGCAGGTGCTGCCTCAGTTAACAGCTCACCCAAAAAGCAACACCTCCAGGAGTCCATGTTCAATCTACACAACCTCTCCTCATAATCTACAGAAGCTTAAACACACACACCAACAGATTCAAGAGCAGCTTCTTCCCTGCTGTTATTAGACTTCTAAACAGATCTCTCAAAATTCAAATCTAATCTTGATCTTGTTTTTTATGCACCTTCTTTGCAGCTGTAATTTTGTGTTCCTCGCTCTGTTCTATCAACCTATGATCTTTATGCGTTATGATCTGCCTGCACTGCATGCAAAACTAAACCTTTCACTGTACCTAGATACATGTGACAGTAACAAATCAAATCAAATCAAAATAGTCCCTCCATAGCTGGGAACTACCTAGTAAACTGTCTCTGGACTGTTTCCAAGGCTAATATTTTTTTCTTAGATAAGGGAACTAAAACTGTTAAGTTTTTCAGATGTGTTTTAACCAGTTTCTTGTATAGTTTTACCAAGACCACTCTGTTTATAAACTCCATTCCCTCTGAAATAAAGGCCAACGTTCCATTTGCTTCCCCTAATACCTGCTGAACTTGTATGATGGCTTTCTTTGAAATATGCATGAGGACTCCCAAATTGCAGTCAGTTTTTCACTGTTTATTTGTATATCCCTGGGAGGTAAAACACAAGCATGTCTGCAACAGATAGCTCCTTACTGAAAGGAAGTGGGGTGTCAGCATCTCATTCTGCCTTCTTTCTTTAGTATGTCAGTCTTTATTGCTAAAGGAATAGAGTCCGAAGGTGGGGAACTGTTGCTGTTACTGTACAAGGCATTAGTGAGACTGTGTCTCGAGAGTTGTGTATAGTTTTGGACCCTTACTTGTGGAGGGATGTAGTTGTATTGGAGGCAGTTCAGAGGAGGTTCACTCGATTGATTCCAGAGATGATGGGTTTGTCTTATGAGGTGAGATTGGCCAGTTTGGGCCTATACTCTCTGGAGTTTAGAAGAATGAGAGGAGATCTAATTAAGGTTTTTAAGATGCTAAAGGGGGTGTAAAGAGGATGATTCCTCTTGTGGGCCAGTCTAGAATGAGAGGTCATAGTTTTAGGATAAGGAATGGCAGATTTAAAACAGAAATGAGGAGGAATTACTTATCTCATTGGGTCGTGAATACGTGGAATTCATTACTTTACGGTGTGGTGGATGATGGGACACTGAATAAATCTATGGAGATGGACAGATTTTTAATCAGTAATGAGTTGAAGGGTTAAGGAGAGTGGGCAGGAAAGTGGAGTTGAGGCCATGATGGGATCAGCCATGACCATATTAAATGACAGAGCAGGCTCGAGGGGCTGAATGGCCTACTCCTGCTCCTGGTTCTTATGTTAGCGCCGTAGAGTCGTACAGCATAGAAACAGGCCTTTTGGCCCAACATGTCTACGTCGACCAAAAAACACCAAACAGCACTAATCCCATTTAGAGATAGTAGGAACTGCAGATGCTGGAGAATCTGAGATAACAAGGTGTAGAGCTGGATGAACACAGCAGGCCAAGCAGCATCAGAGGAGCAGGAAGGCTGACGTTTCGGGCCTAGACCCTTCATCTAGGAGCAGCCTTCCTGCTCCTATGATGCCGCTTGGCCTGCTGTGTTCATCCAGCTCTATACCTTGTTATCTCTAGT
>NC_063360.1:36411753-36438932 GCF_021869965.1 Rhincodon typus | reverse complement strand
GCTTGGCCTGCTGTGTTCATCCAGCTCTATACCTTGTTATCTCTAGTCCCATTTAACTGAACTTATTCTTATGTTCTCTCTGTTTGAAGTTTGTACAGATCTGACAATCCATAGGTTCACACAGTGCTCTGCCAGCCAGTCACTGAATTTATATTTGCAGTTATCTTTCGACAATGGCAGTCTTCTTTTAAATACACACATGTTGAATTAAATGTTTAATATGGGCATCAATAGTCTGGGGGGTCTGATCTGTCATGTTAGGGTCTTGGTTAGTGTTGTAGAACAGAGGGACCTCAGGGCTCAGGTACATAATCCTTTGAAGTTTGTGTCGCATATAGACAGGATGGTTAAAAAGGTGCTTAGCATGCTTGCCTTCCTTGCTCAGTCCTTTGATTATAGGAGTTGGGAAGTCATGTTGAGGTTGTACAGGGCATTGGTGAGGCCTCTTCTGGAATACTGTATCCAATTCTGGTCGCCCAGTTATAGAAAGGATATTATTAACCTGGAAAGTGTTCAGAACTGATTTAACAGGATGTTGCCAAGTATGGAAGGTTTGAGTTATAAGGAAAGGTTGGATAGGCTGGGACTTTTTTCACTGAGCATAGGAGATTGAGAGGTGACTTTACAGGAGTTTATAAAATCATAAGGGGTATAGATAGGGTTAATTGTTGGTGTGTTTTCCCTAGAATGGGGGAATTTCAAGACTAGGCAGTAAATTTTTAAATGACAGGAGGGACATTTTAAAAAGACACAAGGGGCAAATTTTTTACACAGAGAGTAGTTCGCATGTGAAATGAACTTCCTGAGGAAGTGGTGGATGTGGTCACAATTACAACATTTAAAAGACATTTGGATAAATACATGAAAAGGAAAGGTTTGGAGGGATATGATCCAAATGCAGGCAGGTGGGACTATAGTTTAATTTGGGATTATGTTCGGCACGGACTGGTTGGACAAAAAGGTCTGTTTCTGTGCTGTATGACTCTATGACTCCATACTTGGCACTAAAGCTAGTTTCCAATTTGACTGGTTCCTGGTATATTCCAATCTCTCCTGAGTAGGGAATTTAAGAATTCAAATTGAGTTTTGGTAAAATCTTAGTCTTGGTATAAAGTGACCATGAAGCTGCTCGGTTGTAAAAACCCAAGTCGTGAGTAGGTCTAAGGTTGAGTAGATTAGGCATCCAATCAGTGAGTAGCACCTTCAGATACCTTGGGATGTGAGACTTCGATGACTATGACATCCGTGCTGATACCAAGATCCTTGTGTAAAAGGCAGTCATCTTTCTGACTGTTCTTATTGCTGCAAAACATGGACTAGGTATAGATGCCACCTGAAGACCCTTGAGAGGTTACCATCATTGGGGTTTGAGAGAGAATCTCTGCATCAGCTGGGAGGACAGGCATATTAACATCAGTGTCCTTGAAGCAGCTGATAGCACCAGCATCGAGGCCAGGATCATCTGAAACCAACTCCGCTTGGCGGGCCAAGCCTGAACTCCAACAAACAAAGCAAATCATCTTCACCCAGCTCGAGGAAGGCACTTGAAAGAGACAGGGTCAAAGGAGATGTTTCAGGAATCCCTGAAGACTTCTCTCAAGTAATGCAGCATTAATGTCAATGCAGGGAAGAAAGAAGAAATCACTTTGGAGGTAACTCCTACGTGAAGGGACATAATTCTTTGATTACACCCGTCGGCAAGAGGAAGAATGGGAAAAGTTAAGAGATAACACAGTGTGGAGCTGGAGGAACACATCAGGCCAGGCAGCATCAGAGGAGCAGGAAAGCTGACGTTTCAGGTCTGGATCCAGACTCCAGCATCAGTAGTTCCTACTATCTCTGAGTATGGAAAAGGAACCGGAGAAAGGAATGCCAAAGATGTCAAGGCTAAAGACCAATTCCGCCTCCTGGAAACACGTGCCAATTGTGTGGTTGGAGATGCAGCTGTAGGATCAGGCTCATCAGCCATGCAAGGACCACAGAGCAGTCAGACAGAATCTCCTGGGTGAACAATCATTACTCATTAGCAAGTGATTGCTTGATGATGAGGTAGATGAGGCTTTGGAGGGAGATTAGATGGGCAGAGTACAGGATCCGTAGGGCTGTTGAGGTGCAGTGATATTGTCCCTACCTCTAGACTAGATGGTCTGGTTTCAAGTCCCACCTAGCCCAAACAACATTCATAAAAGGTTGACCAAAAATATCGACAAAACTCTGATGAGGTTGTGGCATTGTTAGTATCACAAATAAAGTATGTAGGTGACTACCAGGGGGGTTGGTGGGATTATTTCCCCAAGAGAATCAGAGGGTGAAAGTCTGAAGCAATGGAGTTAGTCTGATATTTAGAATTTTTTTTTATTAATATTAGAAAGAGCTGTAAATTGATAGCATATGACACAGGTGTACATTTCTTTGACTGCACAACCTCTGTTAATAATTAGAACACTTATATAACCAGCTACAGTCCTGACTGCTGTGAACTCAAGCAGAGAAATAAGCCCCATTTGTTCTGGACCTTAAAAATCTCAGCTCATAAATTCATGGCACTGTCTCGGGAGATTATTCAATGGGCACAGAGGAATGAAACCATTCCTCATATCCCAAACCCATTTCGGCAAGACCCAACCCTTTGCTCATCGTGGAATCCAATTATTTCTGAAATAATCCTGAAATTTACCTTCAGTGCCTCACCCGGCTAAAGTCAGTTCAGCAATAAAAACAATGTTCAGCTATTGTGAAGAGAATGAGAGACAGAGTTCACCTGACAGATTTAATATGAATCGTCTTGTTAACAGGGTGGTAATTATTATGTTATGGTACACCAATGAAGGGCACTGTTACTTTTTCCTTTATTCATTCACGGGACGAGGGTGTCGCTGGCCAGGCAGCATTTATTGCCCATCCCTAATTGCCCAGAGGGCAGTTAAGAGTCAACCACATTGCTGTGGGTCTGGAAACACATATAGGCCAGACCAGGTAAGGATGACAGTTTCTTTCCCTGAAGGACATTAGTCAACCAGATGGGTTTTTCCAACAATTGACAATGGATTCATGGTCATCATTCAGTTCTTAATTCCAGGTATTTATTGAATTCAAATTCCACCATCTGCCATGGCAGGATTCGAACCCAGGTCCCCAGAATATTATCTGGGTCTCTGGATTAACAGTCCAACCGTAATACTACCAGGCCATTGCCTCCCATCCCAATGAAGTACTTACAGCAAACACAAAGACTGCCAATTGAGTAAGTCTCTAGGTAGGAAACAGGCTTTATGCTGAAATCAAATGAAAAAAACTGTGGATGCTGGAGATCTGAAACAAGATAAAACAGAAATTGGTGGGGAAACTCTGCAGGTCTGGCAGCATCTGTGGGAAGAAAGTAGAGTTAATGGTTTGAGTCCGATGACTTTTCATTGGAACTGAAGTCTTGACCTGTACATACTATTTACCCTGTTGATAAAAGGTAATGTTTACCAACAAGCAAACCTCTGCAATCTTTCTCAGCCCCACTCCCAAACGCAACCAAATTACAACAACAGGTTAACAGATGGTGGCAGCAATAGGAGTACTTGATATTGTTGAAGACTGTGCAGTTAACCAGGGAAATGAAAACCGTACAGTAATACAAGGCTTCGAGAGAATGGTGTAGACTATATATTCTTTATGTATTCAGGATAACATTTTCTACTACATACCCCCCACATCTGACTCTATTTATTAGATTACTTACATCTCCTTAATCTATAGCACCCAGCAATTTGGGTTAAGATTAGTCTCTCCATCTCATCTCTCTTTGTCAATATCCTTCTCCACACTTTCCTTCTTTCTCATGCTGGTATCCCTGGCTCTCGCTGTGTCTTTCCCTATTTTCCCACATGCTCCCCTCCTTGCTTTCTCCCGATGTCCGACACTCTCTGCTTTTCTAAGCTGTTCCTACTGGCTGCATTCGCTGCTCTCTCTTATCACTTCACCCCAGGCTTTTGTCAGTCTCTACTGCCCATGTTTGTCAACATCAGTGTTGTATTAATAGTTAAAATATCATGTATACCTCCTCTACAGCCCAGAGGCAAGCAAAGCAGAAAAAAAAGTAAATGAAGTTGAAGAAAAATGCAGAAGTAAAGTCAAATTACCATGATTAAGGACTGAACCCATGGGCTCGACAAAGTATATTACACCAATAAAAGCTCTGTAACTCCAGAGCAGGGCAGTATTCATCTGCTGGTTTCATGTTATTTTCATTTCTGGATTTTGAATGGAGCTTGTGTCCCTTTGGAGAGTCTATGTGCCTCCAGTTCATTCCAGAAGGAATGAAAGAATACTCTTTGTTCTGGATTTGAGTAGGATTCCAGGGTCCATTATAGCTCAAACCAATAACCAGGCCAAACTAGCATCTTGAGTTACTACCCCTGAAACCATTAGTCCTGCTGTGTTTACTTCTGTTGGTTCACAGCCCAGTGCGCTGAAACATAACCACAAAGAGACAGACATTTTCTACCCTTCAGTTAAGTGTTGTCTCCTATTGTACCTCCCTTCTTTAGAATTCACAGAATCTCAGAATTAGGTTTATTGTCACATGCACTCATGTACAGAGGTGCAGGAACACAGGCAAAAGTTCATAATGTCACCCCACATGGCACCATCTTGGGTACAAAGTACCTAAGTACTATTCTTAGATACAAAATAGAGAAATAAAGAAAAAGCAGTTGCATTACCTTACAGTGATTCCTAGTGTAAGTTGTAAAAATAAGAAATAAAATTAAAGAGATAAACATTACAGTGTTTCTACAAACACCCTGCAGTAGATCAATGCAGGGGTTTTCCACACATTCTCTGACCGGGCTCACAAACTGCTAACTGCCCGACCAGTCCCCACTCCAGCAACCGTCCCAATCAGCTCCGGGCACACTGACCGTCCCAATCCGCTCCGGGCACGCTGACCATCCCAATCCGCTCCAGACACACTGACCGTCCCAATCCGCTCCGAACACACTGACCGTACCAATCCGCTCCAGACACACTGACTGTCCCAATCCGCTCCAGACACACTGACCATCCCAATCCGCTCCGGGCACACTGACCGTCCCAATCCACTCTGGGCACACTGACCATCCCAATCGCTCCAGACACACTGACCGTCCCAATCCGCTCCAGACGCACTCACCATCCCAATCCGCTCCGGGCACACTGACCGTCCCAATCCGCTCCAGACACACTGACCATCCTGCTTCACTCCAGACGCACTGACCGTCCCAATCCGCTCCGGGCATTCTGACCATCCCAATCCGGTCCAGACACACTCACCATCCCAATCCGCTCCAGACACACTCACCATCCCAATCCAGTCCAGACACACTGACCGTCCCAATCCGTTCCAGACACACTGAACGTCCTGCTCCACTCCAGACACACTGACCGTCCTACTCCATTCCAGACACACTGACCATCCCAATCTGCTCCAGACACACTGACCATCCTGCTCCACTCCAGACATACTGACCGTCCTACTCCATTCCAGACACACTGACCGTCCCAATCCGGTCCAGACACACTGACCATCCCAATTCCCTACAGATTCACTGGCCCCTAACCTACTCTGATGATGTCACTGGCACAGCAAGGTAAGTTTTTTCTTCCAAAAAACCTAAAAAATATTTAAAAAGAGAGAAGAATGAGTGCAGAGAATGGATGAGCCCCAGGCTGAAGAGCCCAAATGCTGCCTCCTCCTCCACTGCCATCTTTCTCCCTTCAGTCCAAGTTCAGCTGTTCGTCACCATTCTTCAATGTCTCCATTGACCTCATCTTCTCCCCCACCATCCCAGCTTTGGTGAATTCATCTCCAGTGATGTGTTGACCCATCAATTCAGCTTCTTTGGTATATCAATGGTGAGCTTACCTTCTCCATGTATGATCTTCTTACAAGTTATTGTGTAGATTTAGAGAGTCCCCCATTTCACAAGATTAGTCACAGCTGAGTGGTGTCACCATTGACATGAACTTCATCAAGTATCTCACCTCCTCTCCTCTCTCCTTGTACATTCAACCACAGAAATGAAAATGAGTGGCACAGAACGAAACCATTGGGCCCGTAGTCTCTGTGCCAGCTGAGAAAGAACAATCCCACGTACTCCCACTCTAAGTCATTTATCAAAAAGCAAGGGTCTAATACTGAGCTCTGTGATTCCCCCAGTGGAAACACCCGTCAACTGTTGTCCTCTGCTTCCTGTCACTCTGTCAATTTTGATTCCAACTTGCCACTTTTCCTTGGGTTTGTACTTCACAGACCCGGTCTGCCTTGTGCGATCTTGTCGTGAGACTTGTGAAAATCCACATGGACTACATTCAATGTGATACCTTCACCAACCTTCCTTATTATCTCCCTAAAAATTCAATCAAATTAGTCAGACATGACCTTTACTGAACAAAATCTATGCTTGACTGTGTTTTGATGAATCGACATCTCTTTATTACTGCCTTGCAGAAATGTTTCCAATAATTTTGTCCAACGTCGAGGTATGGTTTATCAATCTAAGGTTACTTGGTCTGTGATTTCCTCTCTTTCTAAACAAGGACATTCATGGATTGAGGACACTGGTTTAGTGCAAACTTTCTCCATAGTGCCAACAGCAACAGGAACTTGGCTGAGACAGAGAGAAATCCCATCCCATTCCACCTGGTCTCGTCCTGAAGCCAGTTCTAGAAGTGAATGGAATCGTGTGTGTAGCCATTTGTGTCATCCTAAGCCTCGCTCTCGAGTGCTGTAGTTACTTTGCTTGACTCTTTCGTATCTCATTGGTGTCTGAAGATGTTGACTCAGTTGTACCTGTTGAACTAAACCAGAGGTCCATCTATTCCTTCAGGTGAGTGTTACAAACCCAGTGAAACCATCGATGAAAACAACAGTGAATTCTTTCAATGTCCTGACCAATCATCACCATGAAAGGATAGAATTATAGGCTATTTATCCACTTGCTGATCTTGGGCACTCTGCAATGCTGGCTGCCAAAGCTGACACACAGCAACAGTCTAAGTCATCCAGTGTGCGCAACTGAAGAACTTGCAAAATTTTGAGGTTGTTTTTAACCGACAGGCTGAGGCATTGTTGAAGTAAATCTCTCTTTCAATTTTGCCTCTTCGATAAACTCACTTATTTACAATGCATAAATCAGGAAAGTTGTTTTTATATTTGGACGTTTGCAGATGTTACCTAGTCTAACCTCTGGACCATTTGATTCACAGTTTGCCAATAAAGTCTAAATTAGTTCTCCTTGAAATGTCATTAAAAGCAGGTTAAGCCTTGGCACTGCTTCACTAGTCATTTGTGTGGGTCTGGCTCCTCCATTCTATTTTGATAACACGGTTTATGGCTATGAAGGCATTGGGTGCCAAAGTGAAAGGCTAACCCCTAGTTAAGACATAGTGCAAGCTACCAGATTATAGAGGGTAAATTCTAACATTTTTAACGGCATTTCTTCTTCATTATCAGTTTAATACTAACAGTCACGCCATCAACTCCAATTCGGGAAGCCTTACTTGAGTCTTACTCCAGGGAACTGATCACAGAGTCCAGGGGACAGTACTGAATACAGAGACTCCAGACTGACTTTCCTGGTGACAATACTGAAACAGCCCCAATCTGCTGGCAGTGCTACCTTATGTCTCAGGTCTCATCTTCCCTCTCGGGTAAACGTAAAAGATCCCAGCAGTGCCATTCTGAAAGTCCTCCCTCCCTGGTATCTGGGCCAAAATCCTCCCAATAACCAAAATCACTCACCATGTCAATGTCTAGTCGTCCCGTCCTTGTTGTTTGTGGGAACTTGCTATGCATAAATTCGCTGCTGTGATTTGTACAACTGGGACTACACTTCAGAAGTCCTGCATTATTTATAAAGCGCATTGAAATGGTGAAAAGTGCTACATCAAACGAAAGTTTGTTCTTTCCTTACTGCCTACTCAGCACTCAAAAAAATTCATGTGAAAGACCTTTCGGAAAATATTGGTGATAAACCTACGATTAAAGGCTTGTCCCTGTAAGTAGAAAGTCTATGGCTTTAAGTGATCTAGCAGCAGTTTCCTTTAGCGATATTTTTCTTAAATAAAATGTGCTTCCTTCCCGAATTCCTGACCTCAATCTCTCCACATAAGTACACCTGCCACATCAGTTTTCAGAGTAGGGAGCTTTTGGAATTCTCTGCCACAGAAAATAGTTGAGGCCAAAACATTGAATATTTTCATGTAGGAGTTAAAGGGATCAAAGGATATGGGGAGAAAACAGGGAACAGGGGAATGAGCTGGATGAACATTCATCACCATGTTGAATGGCAGAGCAGCATTGCAGGGCCAAATGGCCTACTCCCGCTCCTATTTTGCATGTTTCTATGTCTCTATGTTTTCAGTTCATGCAGACAGAAGGGGACGAGGACTTTCTGTGAGTAACTGTGTACATCTGTGAGTGACTGTGAGAAAATCAGTGTACCTGTGAGTGAGCGGGCACAGGTAAGCAGGTGCACGTATATGTGTGGATGTATGTGTTTCTATGTGAGATTGTGCACATATGAGAGTGTGTGGGCTCGAATGAGTGAGATTGTGTGTGTGTAAAAGTGTGTGTGTTGAGTGTGTGTGTCTGTGCATAATTGTGTGCATGAGTGAGTGTGTGTGTGAGTGAGTGTACGTAAGTGCATTTGTGTGTGAATGTGTGTACGTGTGAGTGCATGCATTGAGGCTATAATCACTATAAATTACAGGGTGTACTGACAATGTACCAGACACCAGACCCTGGAAGCAACTGTTCTATTTGGTACATGGTCACAGCAAGAGCTTCCTGAGGGGATTGTGGAAACACTGTACATTTCTATGACTCTATGTTCATAAAGTTTCCCTGAAGAGGTCAGACATTCTCCTCTGACTGATGGGCCTCCTGGATTGTGTATAAGCGAAATGCCCTACATGTGATAATCAGTAGGTCATGTATTCGACTTAGCCATATCGGAACCCATTGATTTCACAGCAGAGTGAAGCATTTCATTGTCACTAAGCTGCAAAGAAGGAATGCATTGGTGTGTGTGTGAATCATCGATTAAGTGTGTGTGTGAGAGTGCGTGTATATGAGTGACTGTATGTGCGCATACGAGTGAATGAACGTGTGTGTGTGTTTGTGCATATGAGTGAGTGTGTGTGACAGAATGTGTGTCTGTGAGTGTGTGTGTGTGTGTGTGTGTGTGTGATTGAGTGTTTGTGTCTGAGAGTGCGGGCATATGAGTGAGTGTGTGTGAGTATGTGTGTGTGTGTGCGTGTGTGTGTATGATTAAATGTTTGTGTGTGTGATTGAGTGTGTGCCCTTGAGTGAGTGTGTGTAGTTGAGTGTGTGTGTCTGTGTGCACATGTCTCAACATAGTTTCCTCCTACTCCAATGTGATGTGATCAGTTTATGCTATGCCTGAATGATTCAGTGAAGATTCCATGTTAAATTGTGAGTTTTTATCTAGTCAATTGTGATGTTTTATAACTGTAACAAGATTTATTTTTATCTCTCCCTTATTGTTCCAATCTTAAACAATCTTTTGTTTAAAGATTAATCATTAAGGATGTTTCATTTCTGTGTCTTTAGTTTAGCTCACATTTCAGTCTATTTTTGATGCGAGTGCTGTTTGATGGCATTCATATTGGAAGGATCTATGAACGCCATCTCTTATCAGTTGGATGTTTTAGGGTTTATGATTACAGTATTTCTCTGTAGTTAATATCTTATTTTCATAGCTAGCTGTAATAGTACCATGACTTTCTAGGCATTCTTTTATCTACAAGATGCACTGCAGAAATTCACCGAAGATCCTCACACAGCACGACCAAACCCACGACCATTTCCATCTAGAAGGGCAGCAGATACATGGGAACACCACCGCCTCCAAGTTCCCCTCCAAGTCATTCACCATCCTGACTTGGAAATATATCGCCGTTTCTTCACTGTCGCTGGGTCAAAATACTCGAATTCCCTCCCTAATAGCAATGTAGGTCAACCCACAGCAGGAGGACTGCAGCGGTTCAAGAAGGCAGCTCACCACCACCTTCTCAAGGGCAACTAGGGATGGGCAAGAAGTGTTGGCCAGCCAGAGATACCTACATCCCACAAATGAATAATTTAAAAAATTCTTTTGTGTGATTAAACTATCAAGCAAAGGCTATGTCATTTTATTTTTAGAATTTTTGATTGTGGAATAAAATGACAAAAACAAAAATTATTTCAAAATTAGGATGGTAGAAAGAACTGCAGCACTTTTAAAAACAAGTTACTGCAACTGTTTGTGTGTGGTGCTTACACCATTGCTTTGTTTAAGCAGTTGGTTAGGCTGTTTGTAGACTGCGTGTATCTCTGACTCCAGCATCGGCAGTTCTTACTATCTCTCATCAGGATGTGTGTGCAGGGTGCAGTTTGGCTGGCAACAAGTTGCTGATTGGTGTGTGCCATTGTGACCAGTCATGGATACAAAGGTCAGCAGCCTAACAACAACTCTCTGATTGGTTCCTGGACATCTTATGGGTAAGAACAATTAATTGAAAAGCCTTCAAACTGCTGGAAAGGTGAATATTCTCTCTCTCTCTCTCTCTCTATCTATCTCTCTCACTCTCCCCCTCTCCCCCCTCTCCTCCCACTCTCCATCCCCCTCTCCCTCCCCCCTTTCTTTTTTTGCAGTAAATATACCTAAAGTCTGAAGAAAGCCAATTATTTCTCTCACCAGTTTCTGTAAGCTGTTGCCTTTAAGCAGTGACTAAGAGACTTTGCAGTTAGTGCGCCAACTGCCCTGTGTCTCCTAAAAAAAATGAAAGAACCTGAAGAAAGGAGATTGAAGAACAGAAAGTCCTGGCGAGCTAAAGGACAATCACTGTGAACCCTAATAGACCAGTGCTATTGAGTTGTGGCTCCCAGTGCTTTTTTTTCCCTTCTCCATCTACAAAACCAATGTTTTTGTTTGTCTGTGTCTGCCTGTTAATGTGTGTAGAGATTTTAAAAGGGTCTAAAGTCTTAACAAACAGGGCCATATGTTGAAAGTTCGCAGTTATTGAGTTTTAGATTATACAGCATGGAAACAGACCCTTCAGTCCAACTTATCCATGCCGACAACGTATTCTAAACTGAACTAGTCCCTTTTGCCAGCATTTGGCCCATATCCCTCTAAACCCTTCCTATTCATGTACTGGTCCAAATATCTTTTAAATGTTGTAAATGTACCCGCCTCTACCACTAGCTCTGGCAGCTTATTCCATACACACACTACTCTATGTGTGAAAAAGTTGCCCTTCAGGTCCCTTTTACATCTTTCCCCTCTCACCTTAAACCTATGCCCCTCTAGTTTTGGTCTCCCCTACCCTTGGAAAAGGACGTTGGCATCTATGCTCTTCATGATTTTATAAACGTCTATAAAGTCATCCCTCAGCCTCCAATGCTCCAGGGAAAAAAAAGTCCCAGTCTATCCACCCTCTCTCTATAGCTCAAATCCTCTAGTCCCGGCAACATCCTTGCAAATATTCTATGTATCCTTTCAAGCTTAATAACATCCTTCCTATAGCAGTGAGACCAGAATTGTACGCAGTACTCCCAAAGTAGCCTCACCAGTGTCTTGTACAGCTGCAACATCATGCCCCAACTCCTATACTCAATGCTCTGTCCAATGAAGGCAAATGTGCCAAACACCTCCTTTACTAGAGTTTACTAGGTTTCTAAAGAAGGGTCTCAACCCAAAACATCAGCTTTCCTGTTCCTCTGATGCTGCTTGGCCTGCTGTGTTCATCCAGCTCTATACCTTGTTACCTCCTTTTCTACCTTGTCCACCTGCGATGCCACTTTTAAGGAGTTAAGTACCTTCATCCCTACTTCTCTAGAATATACCTATCTGTAATAAACAGCAGTTGTTTTTTAACTACAGGAGCCTAGTCTGTATTTTCTGTTAACTTGATTCCAACAAATTCAGCAGTCACACGACACCAGGCTATAGTCCACCAGGTTTACTTGAAACCACAAGCTTTCGGTTCCAAAGTCCACCACCAGCAACTCTACGTCTTGATTCCAACTGACAGGTAAATCGTGACTTTGTGTGCTTTTATTAAATCATTCATATTTTGGAGACCTCAGAAACAGTGAGGCTTGAGAATTAATGTACATTCCCAACAATTGTTTATGCTTTTTAAAAAATTGTTTTTGGGCTGAGTTCTAGTCCATTCAGTTAGTTAATAAAGTATGTGTGTCATCACCACATGCCTTCCAGGTATATCCGAAATGTCAAAATGAACATTTTTGCTAGCTGACATGAAACATTTAATGGCTCGCTCCTTGTTCTACATGAATTCTTATCTCGAAATGTTTCTGATATTTTTACACATGCCATCTAACTAGTTATATTTATTTCTCAATCAAACCAATGTTTCTAACTGGATTGTTAAACTTATTGTTACATAATAATTAATATTGATACAACCGGCCCTTCAATACCTTCCACAGTGTCAAACTTTTGACACTAAGGGAATTGAAAATTGTGAGGAGCAAATGAAATTGACGTTGAAGATTAGTCATGTGACTCAAGTTGCTGCATGATCTCCTAGAATCACTACAGTATGGAAGCAGGCCATTCAGCCCACACAGACCTATCCCCCGACAGTATCCCCGTAACCTTGCATTTCCTATAGCTAACCCAGCTAGCCTGCACACTATGGGCAATTTGGCGTGTCCAATACATTGCCATTTGGCAATCCACCTAGGCTGCATTTCTTTGGGCTATGGGAGGAAGCCGGAGCAAACCCACGCAGACACACGTGCAAACCTGTGCTGTTCCTCCTTGATGTATTCCTTATCTTCGTCTCTGAGGAGGCTAATGCCTGTTTTAGACATCCACCCTGGATGCTTAAAAAGTGAGCAAATACATTTGGCAGTGGTGCCAATGCCTGCACAGATATATATATCCCCAACTTCTGTCCCATCATGTCTGATTTACTCAAGGGAGAATGAAAAAACATGGCTGATTGCAGGAAGCAATTGAAATTGAAATTGAGAGTTTCCTAAGTAAAGCAAAAGTGACATTAAAATGGATAAATTATATCCTCTAACTATAGAAAATTGATCACAGTTTAAGCAGCCGTTGAAATCATTGTTAACAGCTGTCAAATCAAAATATCTCCCTAATGTGAAATTGGACAAGAAACCTTTGATATGTTCAATATAATTTGAATCTGCCTTTGTTCAGTGCTGCTGTATTTTCCTCCAAGTCTGACAGTTGCTGGCTCAAACCATGCTCGAAAAATTCAGCACAAAATCCAGGCTGACTGGCCCCGCTGCAGGATCAGGGGAGGGCTGAACTGTAGCAGTGTCGGCTCTCAGACAAAGCACTGAGCTGAAGCCCCATCAGCTAACACAACCTGCAGAACAGGGGAGTGCTCCCCAGAACCCCACCCCAAGCAATAGCACAGCTGCCTCACAGCTCAAAGGACCCAGGTTCGATTCCAGTCTTGGACGACTGTCTGTGTGGAGTTTGCACATTCTCCCCGTGGCTGTGTGGATTTCCTCTGTGTGCTCCAGTTTCCTCCCACAGTCCAAGGGTCAGGTGGATTGGCAGTGCTATATTTAACAATAACGTCCATACCCTGGACTCCACATGATCCCATCGTGGCCAGGGATATGCACATTAGGTGGATAGGTCATGGTAATTGCGGGATTACAGGGTAAAGTAGGGCTCTGGGTCTGGGTGGGATGCTCTTCGAGGGATTGGTACAGACTCAAAGATGCACCGATGGTCTGAATGGCCTCTTTCTGCATTGTGGTGATCCTATAATTCTATGATTTATCTCTCAATCAGAACTATTAAAGGCAGATAATCTGGCCAGTGTTGTATTGCTGTTGGTGGGAAATTGCTGGGTGAAAACTGCCTGCATTACAATAAGTAATAAATTGCCCTCAAAGCCATTTGGGATATTCTGATGTTGTGAAAATAGGTTCTCTCTTACTTTTCATCTTAATTTGTTAATTTGAAATTGAACCTGAAATGCTGGATGTTTTGATTATAATATCAAACAGCCTCATTCTCAGCCTGCTGCCTGATACAGACTGCCTAGAGAATCAGGTCCCACTCCGAAGACATGAGCACATGTCCCTTAGCCATTCATCAATGGCCTTCTTTGCCTCCTGTATATCCTCAAACGTTTTGATGGCCAGCTGTATGTTTTCTCTTTCCCAAACTAAGCAAATGCTGAACTTTCAACTTTATTTCTTTATTTTTCTAATTCATACCTGAGATATTGTATCTAGGTACATTTGTACCTAAGATGGCTCCGGAAAAGGTGACTTTGTACACTTTTCCCCGTACTCCTGTATCCCTGTACTTGAGTACATGTGACAATAAAACCCAATTCTAATTCTAAGAGCAATTGCTCCAAGCTTTTCTCTGTATTGCCACAAGTAGTTCTCCAGCCAGCTCTGACCTCATATTCCACCTCGGGAGCCTACAGCCCGATGGTCTAAATGTGGACTTTACCAGTTTCAAAATCTCCCTCCCCCCGGCCTCATCCCATGACCAACCCTCTCTCTCATCCCCTCTTCCTTGACCTGACACAACCTGTTCATCTTCTCTCCCACCTATCTGCTCCACCCTTCACATTGACCAATCCCCACTACTCCCTACCTGCATCCACCTATCACCATCCCACCTACCTTCCCCAGCCCAAAACTCCCATTTATTTCCAAGCTCCCTTCCCCCTCCCCAGTCCCGATGAACTGTGTAAACCCAAAACGTTGACTTTCTTACTCCTCTGATGCTGCCTGACCTGCTGTGTTCCTCCAGCTCCACACTGTACTGACTCTGACATCCAGTCAAATTAACTCACCCTTTCATTCAACACGCTAAGCCCCTTTTGAATGAAGCCTATTTTCTGATTGCAACAGGAAAGATTCTGGTCACACAAAACATCCTCAGCAGTGGAGAGCTGCTTCTGGAGCCTCTTGCCAAGATAACCTCATTCCCATTTAGTCAGGGGCCCTGCAGAGCTTGGCAACTGTGCAAGGATCTCAACGAACCCAGGTCTGGATGCACAGTGGTCCAATCTGATTTCAGCTGGAAAAGGCTCGTATTACTGCAATGAAAAAACCTGCTGACTTGATTCATATTTCTCTGACCTTCTGCAGAAATTTAAAAAAATTCACGTCCCAAGTGTTGTTTTTTTTAACAAATTCTTGCATAATTATTTTGGTGTCAGACTGATTGTATGCTGTCTGGTGTTCCACATGAGTTTTATGCTGGACGAAGTTAATGATGGGCATCAGGGTGAGTTTGGTGGGTGAGGGGGCATTTAATGGCCAGAGGGTGGCATTGCCCACCCCACCACCATCCAGTCAATCATAGAATGGCCTGTGGATGGCCCTTCTGCCCAATCACCAGTGTTGACCTCTAAACTGGTCAATTAATGTCCTGCCCAAGGGCTGCTGGCATTCACCCAGGGAGATTTTCTTATTTAATCACGGGATGACGGCATCACTGGCTAGGCTAGTATTTATTGCCCCATCCCTAATTGCCCAGAGGGCAGTTAAAAGTCAACCACATTGCTGTGGATCTGGAGTCACATATAGGCCAGACCAGGTAAAGATGGCAGTTTCCTTCCTTGAAAAACATGAGTGAACCAGATGGATTTTCCCAGACAGTTGGCAGTTACTATCAGACGCTTAATTCCAGAATTTTATTGAATTCAAATTCCACCATCCACCATGGCGGGATTCAAATGCGGGTCCCCAGAATGTTACCTGGGTCTCTTCATTAACAGTCCTGGCGATAATACCCCTAGGCCATCGCCTCCCCTAATGAGTCTCACCGTACAGGGAGACCCTGCCCTGTTTCTGAAGGGCACTCAGTGCCTGATTGAAGGATCCGTGGGAAGGGTGTGGGAGGGAGTTCACTGAGTGCTGCCCTGCCCCTTGCTGCTGACACCCCTCCCCCTCACAATTCGGTGAGCTCCTCTCCTCCCACCATCTATCCCCTGGGCAATGGGGAGCCAATTATAATGGTGTTCTAGCAGCAGCAGCCACGCCCTTCCCAATGGTGCTAATCATTAAAGCCGCTGCATCTCAGTGAGTGGGACATCTGACCCCTGGGTCCTTGACCCTGGCAAAGGCACACCTCTTGGTTGCCAAACACCTTCAGGAATCGAATAGAGAGGGAATGCAGGACCCCAGTCAGTGAGGAAGATCTCTAACAACGCTCCAGGACACAACCCATTGGAACAGGGGAGGCCATTCAGCCCCTTTAACATTCCACTAATTAATTAAATTACAGCTGATCTGTATTTTAACTTCATCCACACTCCCAGGCTTTGAAGCCCATGACACACTTGTTTAACAATAACCTATCAATTTTAAATTGACCTACATTCTCAACAATCTGTTGTGGGGAAAGGGATTCCAGATTTCCATAGCCCTTTGCCTGGAGGACTGCTTCCTGGTATTAACCCTGACTGGTGTGGCTCTGATTGGGTTATACTCCTTTATCTTCACCCAATTCTGTTCACTTCAGATTCTATCAGAAAACGGGTGGAGACACTGGATACTCTAAAGGCTATGGGCCCTGACAGCATTCCAGCAACATCACTGAAGACTTGTACTTTAGCACTTACTTACAGTACAGTTACAACACTGGCACCTACGCAACAATGTGGAAAATTGTCCAGGAACATCCTGTATGTAAAAAGCAGGTCAAATCCTATCCGGCCAATTAGCACCCCATCAGTCTACTCTTAAATCTTCAGGTGTCACCAACAGCGCTATCAAGCAGCACCTGCTCAGCAATAACCTGCTCAGTGACACCCAGTTTAGGTTCCACCAGGGCCACTCAGCTCCTGACTTCATTACAGCCTTGGTTCAAACATGGGCAAAGAAGCTGAATTCTAGAGGTGAGGTGACAGCCCTTGACATCAAGGCCATAATTGACAGAGTGTGGCATCAAGGAGCCTTAGCAAAACTGGAATCAATGGGTATCAGGGGGCAAACTCTACACTGGTTGGAGTCATACCTTGTGCATAGGAAGATGGTTGTGGTTGTTGGAGGTCAGTCATCTCAGTTCGAGGACAACTCTGCAGGAGTTCCTTAGTGTAGTGTCCTGGGCCTAATCATCTTCAATTTCTTCATCAGTGACCTTCCCTCTATCATAAGATCAGAAGTGGGGATGTTCGCTGATGATTCCATATGTACAGCATTATTCGTGACTCCTCAGATACTGAAGCAGTCCATTTCAAATGCAACAAAGTCTGGACAATATCCAGGTTTTGGCCTGACAAGTGGCAAGTAACATGTAACCAAAAAAATGCTGGGCCATAACCATCACCAGTAAGAGACAATCTAACCACCACCCCTTGATATTTAATTACATTACCATCAATTATCAATATCCTGGAGGTTACCATTGACCAGAAACTGAGCTGGACTCACCATGTTAATACAGTGACCACAAAAGCAGATCAGAAGCTGGGAATACTGCAGTGAGTAAGTCACCTCCTGACTCCCCAAAGCCTGTCCACCATCTACAAGGTACAAGTCAGGAGTGTGATGGAATACTCCCCACTTCCCTGGATGAGTGCAGCTCCAAGAACTCTCAAGAAGTTTGACACCATCTAGGACAAAGCAGCCCACAAAAACCACATCAACATTTGATTTCACAATCACCGACTCACAGAGGCAACAACATATATCATCTAGAAACTGTACTGCAACAGCTTATGAAAAGACCCCTCAGACAGGAACTTCCATACCCATGACTACTTCCATCGAGAAGGATAGCAGGTACATGGGAACACATGTAGGTTCCCTTCCAAGCTACTCCCCATCCTGACTTGAAATTATATCACTATTCCTTCAGTGTTGCTGGATCAAAATCCTGGAATTTCCTCCTTAATGGCATTGTGGGTCAATCTACAGCACATGGACTGCAGCGGTTCAAGACAGCAACTCAACACCATGTTCTCAAGGAGCAACAAGTTACAGACAATAAATGCGGGCCCAAAGAATGACACCTATATCCTGTGTGTGAATAAAAAGCAAGCTCTGGACTTCCCTCACTAAAGTAATTCTCTCTATTGACCCGATCAACTACTTGAGCCAGTCTATTCCAGATGATTGAATTTTCACAGAACACTGGCAAGTAACACAATTTAGATCCCTGCAATTTTAATATATTTGACATTGTGTAACCCAGGGAGACTGTTTTCCCCTTCAGTGGAATATTGTCAATCCAACTTGCCCTCGCTATCAGTGGGACATTTTCTAATTAAGGTACAGATTTGTATGCAGTCTGCACAGGGACTTCTGAATTGCCCTCCAGGCACACAGCTGAGAGGGATCATTGATCCCAATGTCATTTGACATTTTCATTCACACTTTCACCATATGAAATTGATTCCTGGGATGGGAGGACTGACATATAAGGAGAGAATGAATCAGTTAGGATTATATTCACTGAAAGAATGAAGAGTGAGGGTACAATCTCATAGAAACCCATAAAATTCTAACAGGACTAGACAGGTTAGACACAGGAAGGATGTTCCCGGTAGTGGAGGAGTTGAGAACCAGGGGTCAGAGTTTAAGCATAAGAGGTGAACCTTCTGGGTCTGAAATGAGGAGAAGTTTCTTCACCCAGAGAGTGGTGAGCCTGTAGAATTCACTGTCACAGAAAGTGGTTGAGACCAAAGCATTCTGTGTTTTCAAGCAGGATGTGGATATAGCTCAGGAACAAAAACAGAAGTTGCTGGAAAAGCTCAGCAGGTCTGGCAGCATCTGTGAAGGAAAAAATCAGAGTTAATGTTTCGGGTCCAGTGACCCTCCCTCAGAACAGAGGAAGTTCTGAGGAAGAGTCACCAGACCCAAAACATTAACTCTGATTTTTTCTTCACAGGTGCAGCCAGAACTGCTGAGCTTTTCCAGCAACTTCTGTTCTCATTCCTGATTTACAGCATCCGCAGTTCTTTCAGTTTTTATGCAGAAATAGCTCATGTGGCTAAAGGGATCAAAGGATATGGGGAGAGGGCAGGTTTCGGGTATTGAGCTCAATGATCAGCCATGGTCATATTGAATGGGAGAGTAGACTCAGGGGGTCGAATGGCCTACTCCCACTCCTATCGCCTATGTTTCTATGATAAGCCTAGAAAACAACACTGACAGATAAGGAGCAACAGGATTCCACATCTGATTTCTTCAGAGATCACCAGGAGAGCTGGGTATTGTCTGTTCACTTGATTTTATTCCTTTCACTACAACTTTGATATGTCTAACTGTATTTCAAACATACATAACAATGCTACTAGTATTTGCTATGGTTCAGTGGGTAACACTCACGGCCCTGAGCCAAGAGGACATAGGTACTTGGGTCTTCTCAAGGAACTGGAGTCCATATTGAAGGTTGACACTCCAGTCCAGTACTGAGGGAGTGCCACACTGTAGGAGGGCCAGTGATGAGAGAGTGTCACACTGTCGGAGGGTCAGTGCTGAGGGAGAGCCGCACTGTTGATGTGCCATCTCTCCCATGAGGCATTGAACTGAGGTCTTGCTGGGGAGGTGGGGCTGGGTGTTGTCGCCTGCCAGTCTTTTAGCCAATATTTTTCTCAACCAACATCAGTGCAAGTACAGAATAGACAGTTATTATCATGTTGCTGTGTGGGATTGTGTGATGCATATTAATTTGAAAGGAAATCATTACCTTAGTTACTTCAGGTTTTCCCACCTCCCGGTTAGCTGAATGTTTCTTTCTCAACAGGTTTCAAACTATTCACTACAGTTGGCAGCTTCCTTTACCCCCTCCCTTCGCAGCCACTCACTTCACCCCCTTCTCCTTTACAGCTTCTTGCTTCTTACCCAAACCCCTCCTGTGGCCTCACACAGGAGACTCTTGTTTACTTCCAAGCCCCTGGCTATGCCCAGCTAGTCCCCCGTTCCTCCCTCCCGTGCCTTCTTCAGCACTGATTGTTACCTCTGCGCTATTCCTTTAATCAGAGGCTGTTTACCTCCCAATTGTGATTGGTTCAACCATGAGCCTATCAGCAGCAAACACGATGGAGAAACAGCCTGTGATTGGAGGAGTAATCCCTTTCACAGTTTAGCCCTATGGGAAAACGTGTTCCGATTGGTGGCCTCTGTAATTTGCTCTTCTATAATGATTTTGGGACCTTTGGGGGTGAATTTGCGTGCGGCCCCTCTGTATTTTGAGCAGTGAAGGGATTTGCTTTGGCCGTCAGAAACTGAAGATTACCCTTTGACCTGTCAGCGATTATTAAGGACAGACATTCTGGCCTGTCCAGACTGTCTCCTCAGGGAGGGAAGCACACAGGCACAGAATTTATAATGCAGAGTGAAAATGGTAAGAAGTTTGTACCTGTGCCCCTCCCTCCATTTCTCCTGATGAAGGACCAGCGCTTCAAAAGCTTGTGATTTCAAATAAACCTGTTGGACTATAACCTGGTGTTGTGTGATTTCTGACTTTGTCCACCCCAGTCCAACACCAGCACCTCCACATCCTGAATGCCCCCAGCACAGGAAACTGGCTCAGAATCCACTCAATACAGGAGCAGTGTTTGAGGACAATGCATACCTCCTTCTACTGTAGTAGCTGCCCTATCCAATTAAGTAAAATGTGCAAAAGTCTCAAAACCACTTTGCCAGCTGCTGAGAGAAGCTAACTGGGAGAGGGCTAGGGTGGCAGGAAGATGAGGGGCAATGGCAGCAGGTAGAGGGGTGAGGGGTAGGCTACCTGCTGGCTGGGTGAGGGGGAATGCTGGCAGATGAGCATGGGGTTGGGTGGCAGGTGGTAGGCCAGCAGACAGCTAATTGTTCTGCAGACAACACGAAGCTGGGTGGGAGGGTGAGCTGTGAGGAGGATGCAGAGATGCTTCAGTGGGACAGGGACAGGCTGAGTGAGTGCAGAAATACATGGCTGATGGGGTATAATGTGGATAAATGTGAGGTTATCCACTTCGGTGGCAAACATAGGAGGGTGGATTGGATGCCAATAGATTGGGAAATGGGGGCCATAATGTATACCAGTTACTGATAATTAGTATTGCAGGTGCAGCAGGTAGACAAGAAGGAAAACTGTATTTTCATCTTCATAGCGAGAGGATTTGAGTACAGGAGCAAGGGAGGTTTCTCTACAGGGTCTTGGTGAGGACACAACTGGAATACTGTGTGCAGTTTTGGTCTCCTTTTCTGAGGAAGAATGTTTTAGCGATTGACAGAGTGCACCAAATCTTTACAAAACTGATCCCTGAGATGGCAGGACTGATGAATGGAGAGAGACTGGATCAATTAGGGCCATATTCACTGAAATTTAGAGGAATGAGGGGCGATCTCATAGAAACCTATTCTGACAGGACTAACCAGGGTAAGAGCAGACAGGATGTTCCCTCAATTACTGGCAAGTCCAGAACCAGGGGCCATAATTTAAGGATACAGGGTGGGCCATTTCAAACTGAGATTACAATCGGGAGAAATATCTTCACCCAAAGAGTAGTGAGTCATTGAAAGTAGTTGAGGTCAAAACATTGAATATTTTCACGAAGGAGTTAGATATAGTTCTTGGGGATAAAGGGATCAAAGGGTACAGGGGTGAAAATGGGAACAGGGGATTGAGTTGGATGATCAGCCATGGTTGTATTGAATGGTGGAGCAGACTTGAATGGCTGAATGGCCTACTCCAGCTCTTATTTTCTGTCTCTATGACAAGTGTGAGGGATCTGGGTCAGGTCTTCCTGAGGGACATTCAGGGGATTGTTGGGAGGCAATCCCTTTATCCCCAAGAACTATATCTAACTACTTCTTGAAAACATTCAATGTTTTCTTTGGGTGAAGACATTTCTCCTGATTTCAATCTCAGTCCGAATTGGCCCACCCTGTATCTTTAAATTATGGTCCCTGGTGTTTGTGAGGGACATTCAGGCGTTTGTGTGGGTTGGGAGATGGCAGGGGTGCACAGTGGGTGATGAGGTGTTGAGATTGGGCTGCTCAGATTTGGGTGTCTGTGAGGGGGGGGTGGTCTCGGGGTAATGGGGATAGGGGCCATGTGTCCATTGTGGGGAATGGGGTGGGGGTGGAGGGGTTTCAGGATGGCTGGTTGAGAGGGGCAGGTTTATAGTTAGCCAAGAGTTGCAGCAAGCTTTTTCTCTCAAAGCCTCTGACTCGGGTTCAGTGGTGAGCAATCTTTCATGGGTCTGTCTGCTTTCCGGTAACCCGGAGACTGAAAGATAAGGGTCAATGCATTCAACTGTGACTTCAGGAAGAAACATCCCTAGGCAGAGGTTCAGAGAGAATATGCAACTGACAGAAGGAGGAGTTGAGGCTAGTTCCACAGGGATTTATTACTAAGTGAGGGAAGAAAGGTGAGGGTATGCTAACGGGCTAGTGAAACAGGATGGCAGCAGGCTGGTGTGTAACATGTAGCATGTACTTGGTGGACTGAATGTCCTCCCATCTGTATTGGCTCTGTGACTAAACAGTGAAAATATTGCATGAAACGTGAAACTGTCAAATTAAAGGAATATCATCGACAGGGCCCTGCAGTTGGTGAAAAAGCCCACTTTCCCCAATTGCGAGCTTATGTCTCGAGTTGGTTCCTAATGTTTCTGTTCAAAGAAGAGGTGGGTATGACACTGTTTACAAAGCCAAGCTGAATGGAGGGAGTTCCCCATTTGATAGAGCTCAGTTACTACCCACAGGCTGCAAGCAGGAACGAAAAGTATGGTCTGGTTTCTGGAAAGGTTTCTCTAAGCGGCGAAGTGAGAAGCAACGTAAACAAAGCTAATCCTTCCACAGTTCCAATCAGTCTCTGCTGACATTGAACTTCATTGAGGGATCCTCAGCTGAGACTTTGGCAGAAGGAACTTTGTGCTGCTACAGAGGGAACACTGTCCTGCAGGCAGGACCAGCCAATGGAACATGCTGAACAAACTGATAGCTGTCTGCCTGGTGCAGAGGAGTGTTCACTCTCCTGGAGCACAACCCTGACAAAAACAGTGAGCTGCCTCAGCCAGCATTCCCCTGTCATCCACCAGAAAACAGATGAATTGGCCAAGACAGTAGAGGGGCAGGAGAATGGTCCATCCTTGGGCCTTGACAGCCCTGCAGCTGAAATTGGGATGGGGGAATGGGGCAGAGGGTTAACCTATGTTGTCAACTATTGAGCTTCTGATGGTAAATGAATGGAAGAGCGAACAATGTGGTAACTGGAAGAGCCCTGGGGAAAATTGATGGACAGAGAGATCTGGATGTTCAGGTCCATTGTACCCTGAAGGTGGCAACGCAGGTTGATAGAGTGGTCAAGAAGGCATACGGCATGCTTTCATTCATCGGACAGGGTATTGAGTACAAGAGTTGGCAGGTCATGTTACAGTTGTATAGGACTTTGGTTCGACCACATTTGGAATACTGCGTACAGTTCTGGTCGCCACATTACCAAAAGGATGTGGATGTTTTGGAGAGGGTGCAGAGGAGGTTCACCAGGATGTTGCCTGGTATGGAGGGGGCCTGTTCCTGTGCTGTAATTTTCTTTGTTCTTTGTTCTTTGAAGGGACAAGCTTGAGGATGAGGCACACCACAGTTGAATGTCCAGGCACCACACGCTTGTGTATGGTCACACAGGCTCACCAGACATGTTCCCAGGATGGTGGAACTGTTATATGGAGACAGACTGGGCAAACTGGGCTTGTATTCTCTAGAGTTTTGAAGAATGAGAGGTGATCTCACTGAAACTTATAAAATATTTAAAGGCGTAAACAGGATAGATGTGGGTAAGACATGGCCCCTGGTTGGAGAATCTAGAACCAGAGAGCATAATTTAAAGGGAAGCCAAAAAGACTGCAGATGCTGTAAATCAGAAACAAAAACAAAAATTGTTGGAAAAGCTCAGCAGGTCTGGCAGCAACTCTGAAGAGAAATCAGAGTTAACGTTTCAGGTCCAGTGACCTCAGTGAATGGAGGCACTAACATTCTGGACCCAAACTGAACTCTTTTGGGGAAAGGGTGGTATAGTGGTAATGTAACTGAACCAGTAATCCAGGGGTCCAGGTTAATCCTCTGATGTGGGTTCAAATCCCACCATGGCAACTGGCTGGAATTTAAATTTAATTAATAAAGCTGGTCTCAGTGACTGTAACCATGACAATTAGTCTTAACTATTGTTTTAAAAAGCCCATCTGTTTGACTAATGTTCTTTAGTGAAGGAAATCTGCCATCCCTACCTGGCCTGGCCTACACTATGGGACTCCAGCCCCATAGTAATGTGATTGACTCTTCAATGCCCTCTGAAATAGCAACCCACACTTTAAGGGCATTAACTGATTGCCCACAGGGCAGCCAGGAGTCACATGTGGGCCATACCAGCTAAGGATGGCAGATTTCCCTTTCTAAAGGACATTAGTGGACCAGGTTGTGTTTTACAACAATTGACAATGGTCATTGTTAGGCCAACTCTTTATTCCAGGTAATTTTATCATCTGCTGCGGTGGGATTTGAACTCATGACCCCAGAACAATAGTTTAGGATTCTGAGTCACTAGCCCTGATGCCACCACCTCTCCTGAATAGGGATAGGCAATAACGCTGGTAATGCCGATGATGTTCACATCCCATGAAAGAATAAGAAAAATGATTGGGTTTGAAATAAGTTGCAGTTGGATTCTCTACCCCCAGATCAATTCTACAATGAGGGGCTGAAGGATTAAGAAAGAAATGGAGGAACAACAGGAAAGAAATCTGGTGAATTTGAGTCAAATGAAGAACAGAAAGGGAGTGGGGATGGAAGATCACGTTACGAGAGAAAGAGAGGCCAGAGAAATCTCCAAAAATTAAATCCTAAATTTTAAAATCCTCTAACCATAATTTACTAGTTGTAGGAATGAAATGTCACAGTTTCAATAATTTACTCTATGAGCTGGAGAGGTTTGGTGGCATTCACAGGAACATCTAACTTCTTAACAAGCTTCAATTACCAGCCCTAGCTTTCTGCAGTGAGTTTATAAACTGATGTATGGAGGTGCCGACCTCATGAGGAATTGACAGCAAATTGTCATTTACACAATGTGGAGCAGAGCTAAACATGGAGCAACTTTTCTTACAACTTGGGATTTTCTCTTTCTTGCCACAGCTCACTGATTTATTTGATGCACCAACAACCGCTTGCACTTACGAAACTCCCTTCAATTGCAAAGACATGAAAGGAAATTTATTCTATTTCCTCTGGAGAAGTAAATGGCCAGTTGTAAATTCAATCCTCGTTGCACCAACCATGGAACCCAGACTAAACAACACGGCTGCATTCTTTCTCAAACCGCTGTGTGAAGATGCAAGTATTTTCAACAGAACTGCAATTTCTGAGCCAAAGAGTGGACAAAAGCGTTTGTTCATGTCGAGTGTAATGAGGAAAACAGAAGCACTTCCACTGTGTTACAGGGAAACAGAAATCTCCCTGGGGCAGCTTTAATCAACCTTGTGTGTCAGGTTTATTCAATCCTCTACACTGTTGAAACAGATAATCAAGGTCCAGCTCCAATTCGGGAAGCAGGTCACTGAAGAATTATTTCCTTTGAAGTTTATCCCATACTTATACATTTTAAAAAAGTTGTTTAATCTGAAAAAATGAATAGAGAAAGAATCTTCAATATGAAAAAAAAACTGTGCTTGCTTTCCAAAATATTTGACCTTCCAGTTTAATAAATCGTGACTACATTCCCTGCTTAAAGCTCTTAATTCTTAAATTAGCAGAACGAGGCCAGTCAGGCCACCATGCCAATACCAACTTTTTGAAAGCTATTCAGTTCATGTCACGCGTCTACTCTTTCCCCAGAGTCCTGCAGGTTTCTTCCCTTGATATGTTTCCTAGTGTGTACAGAATTGGACACAATAAGCCTGAAACAATGATTTCTAACAGTTTAATGTGACTCTCTTGTTTCAGGTACAAAAACAAAGTTGCTGGAAAAGCTCAGCAGGTCTGGCAGCATCTGTGAAGGAAAAAACAGAGTTAATTTTTCGGGTCTGGTGACCCTTCCTCAGAACCAGACCCGAAACGTTAACTCTGATTTCAGTTCACAGATGCTGCCAGACCTGCTGAGCTTTTCCAGCAACTTCTCTTTTGATCCTGATTTACAGCATCCGCTGTTCTTTCGGCCCTTGTTTCAGGTGCTGTGGTGGGGCAACCAATCTGTTCAAAGCAAGATCCCAAAAAATAGACATAAGTGACCAAGTCTGGTTTAATGATATTGTGCTAAAGAAGGGTCCTGTTGGACTTGAAATGTTAACTTTGTTTCTTTTACCACAGATACTACCAAACCTGCTGAGTCTCTCCAGCACTTTCTGCGTTTGTTTCTATTTTAGAGATGTTGGTCCAGGAATGAGGGGGATCTCCCCTGTTCTCTGAGTGTAATCTTATCTTTCACATCCACTTGCTAGGGCAGATGAGGCGTGATTTTAACATTGTATCGGAAAGACAGCACTTCCAACAGTGCAGCACTCCCTCAGTAGTGCGCTTGGTACAGCAGCTTGAATGATGTGTTTCATATATGGAGACCATTGGGAGTCAAAACGACAATTATGTGATTCAAAGGGAAGAGTGCCTACACCCAATCTCAATTCATCTTATTAAAACAACACTTCTTTGGTAGAGATAGTAAGAACTGCAGATGCTGGAGTCAGAGATAACACAGTGTGGAGCTGAAGGAACACAGCAGATCAGGCAGCATCAGAGGAGCAGGAAAGCTAACGATTCAGGTCGGGACCCTTCTTCAGCAATCTCATCCAGTAGGAAATGGAAGAAGTTGATAAATCACATACCATTTCTTCAGAAGTTTGTACCTTCAGTCAGAGCCAAAATAGGAGAAGTAGAACTGCAAACATCTGTAGTGATTGAAACCAGGTGGATTTCATTGACCATAAGATCCTTGATTGAGGTTGTTAACCTGGGCTAATTAGGGAGCCCTGGCTGACAGTTATAAAGGGGAGATTGAGAGAGTCTCCTGATCTCAGGGACTGACTCTGAGCTGGGTGGTCAAAACCCATGTCATGTGCACAAGTAACTAAAGGGTAACAAGGTGTAGAGCTGGATGAACACAGCAGGCCAAGCAGCGTCAGAGGAGCAGGAAAGCTGACGTTTCGGGCCTAGACCCTTCTTCAGAAATGGGGGAGGGGAA
>NC_063360.1:36384215-36406753 GCF_021869965.1 Rhincodon typus | reverse complement strand
GGTGGGGAGGGAAAGATGTCTTTGGTGGTGGGGTCGGATTGCAGATGGCGGAAGTGTCGGAGGATGATGCGTTGGATCCGGAGGTTGGTGGGGTGGTATGTGAGGACGAGGGGGATTCTTTTTTGGTTCTTATTGCGTGGACGGGGTGTGAGGGATGAGTTGCGGGAGATGTGGGAGACACGGTTGAGGGCGTTCTCGACCACTGAGGGGGGGAAGTTACGGTCCTTGAAAAACGAGGACAACTGAGATGTACGGGAGTGGAATGCCTCACCCTGGGAGCATATGCGGCGGAGGCGAAGGAATTGGGAATAGGGGATAGCATTTTTGCAGGAAGGTGGGTGGGAGGAGGAGTATTCTAGGTAGCTGTGGGAGTCAGTGGGCTTGAAATGAATATCGGTTTCTAGGTGGTTGCCCGATATGGAGACAGAGAGGTCCAGGAAGGGGAGAGAGGTGTTAGAGATGGTCCAGGTAAACTTAAAGTTGGCGTGGAAGGTGTTAGTGAAGTGGATGAACTGTTCGAGCTCCTCGTGGGAGCACGAGGCGGCGCCGATACAGTCATCAATGTAACGGAGGAAGAGGTGGGGTTTAGGGCCGGTGTAGGTACGGAAGAGGGATTGTTCCACGTAACCTACAAAGAGGCAGGCGTAGCTTGGGCCCATGCGGGTACCCATGGCTACCCCCTTTGTCTGTAGGAAGTGGGAGGAATATCCTGGTAAATCTCTTCTGCACCCTTTCCTATAACGTGGATTCCAGAAATGCACACAATACTCTCATTGATAATTGTGACACATAGTTACCAGCCAGGATGGGATGGTTTGCTTTTTGAAGGGGAACTTACAGGTAATAGAGTTCCCATGCATTTGTTGCCTGTTTACTCCCAGTGCAAAGAGGTTGTAGATTTAGAAGGTGCTGCAGTGTGACCCTTTTGTGAGTTGCAGCAGTAATGTCCTCTAGATGGTATATGTTATTGACACTGGTCACCTGTGGTACAGGCCTATGGTGCAGGGAGTGCATGTTGAAGGTGGTGGGTGTAGTGCCAATCAAGTGGGCTGCTTTGTCCTGTGTCGGTCAGCTTCTGGAGCGTTGTTGGATCTGCACCCATCCAGGTGTGTCCAAGAGATTAATGTTTATTGTGTGGATGTGATGGTGTGGAGGTGCCGGTGTTGGACTGGGGTGGACAAGGTGAGAAATCACACGACACCAGGTTACAGTCCAACAGTTTTATTTGAGAACACAAGCTTTCAGAGCCTCAATCTTCTTCAGGTGTTAGTGAGAGAAGTAGTATCAGACACAGAATTTATAAGTAAAAGACCATAGGGTCATATCACTTTTACCTATAAGTTCTGTGTCCGATACTACCCCTCTCTCACTAACACCTGAAGGACCGAGGCTCCAAAAGCTTGTGTTTTCAAATAAACCCATTGGACTAAAACCTGGTGTTGTGTGATTTCTGATAATGTGTGGATGGAGAGAGTTAGAACAGTTTCTGCTTTTGTGTGATTGATTCTTTCTCATTTGCAGCCTGCATGCTGGCAAATCAGCAATATCAAACAGCGAGGCACATCTCTCTCTCTCACCGTCAACACAACGTCTCCAAAGCAAGTTCTTGACTAAGAGATAGCAACTGTAGATGCTGCAGTCAGAGATAACACAGTGTGGAGCTGGAGGAACACAGCAGGCCAGGCAGCACCAGAGGAGCAGGAAAGTTGATGTTTCGGGTTGGGGCACTTCTTTAGAAATAGTGACACTGGAGGAGGACAATGACACCTCCCACAAACTGGAGGAGCAGCATCTCATATTCCGCCTCGGGAGCCTACAGCCTGATGGCCAAACATGGAGTTCACCAGTTTTAAAGTCTCCCCACCCCCAGCCTCATCCCATGTCCAACCCTCCCTCTCATCCCGCCTCCTTGACCCGACACAGCCTGTCCATCTTCTCTCCCACCTATTCGCTCCTCCCACCTCACTGACCAATCCCCACCACTGCCTACCTGCCCTCACCTATCACCATCCCACCTACCTTCCCCAGCCCCACCCTTCCTCTCTCTATTTATTTCCCAGCTCCCTTCCCCCTCCCCCATTTCTGAAGAAGGGTCCCGACCCGAAATGTCAACTTTCCTGCTCCTCTGATGCTGCCTGGCCTGCTGTGTTCATCTAGCTCCACACTGTGTTATCTCTGACTCTAGCATCGGCAGTTCCTACTATCTCTGAGTGACCCAGATGAGTTTTTGCAACAATTGGCAGTAGCATAGCACACGCATCCAGGACTTTGGCTACTGCAGAGCGTAAATATCCCCAGATGGAGAAGGAAGGTTTGGCAGTTATATTTGGAGTCAGGAAGTTCCACGATATCTTTACGGATGTAAATTTTTAATAATAAAAGACCACAAACCCCTGCTGGGTCTACTTAAAGAGGACAAGGCAGTGCTGCCCATAGCCTCAGGCTGAGTTCGGCAGTGGGCTTTAATTCTAAGTGCATAAAATTACAAGTTGGAACACCATCTGGGAGGCCAAGTAGCAAGTGCAGGTGCATTGAGCCACCTCTGCTGGCAGATACACTGCCGGTGGTACTGCCACTGGAAGATGGTTTTATATTTACTGGGCACATTTCAGTCACAGCTGATAATATCAGACTTTGGGCACAGAAAGATCCCGTCCTGACAAAACTGAAACGCCTGGTGGAGATGGGGGAAACCAAAGGGCCGTCACAACCAGAACTGAAACCTTTTTGGACCCGGAGAGACCAGATCACAGTGGAGGATGGCATTTTATTCAGGGGAGCAAGAGTGATTGTCCTGAGCAAAGGTCGCAGCCAGATACTGGCTGACCTCCACCAGGGTCATCCAGGGGTTTCCAAAGTGTAGATGCTGGTGAGAAGTTATGTTTGGTGGCCAGGATTGGATGCAGACATAGCCGTGTTGGTGGGGGAAGTGCGCAGAGTGCCAACAAGGACAGAACTTACTCCCAGCAGCTCCCCCACATTTGTGGGAATGACCAGTTAAGGCCTGAACTCAGTTCCGTGTTGACTATGTTGGTTCTTTCATGGGGTCAATTTTCTCAGTCTTTGTAGATGCCCACTCAAAGTGGTTGGACGTGCATAGAGTTCATTCATCAAACCTGGGAATGACGATAGAAAAACTGTAATACGCAGACTCCTGGAAGTGTTGGCCACAGATAGCGGGCCATCATACACCGGCAGGAAATTTGAATATTTCCTAAAGTCAGTTGGGGTTTGCCATATAAAGACAGCTCTCTCCCATCCACCATTCATTGGTCTGGCAGAAAGAGCAGCCCAAACTTTGAAGGCAGGCTTGAAGACACAGCCTATAGCTTTGCTAGTTACTATACTGTTCCAGTTCCTATTTATTATTTATAGGGACCACTCCTCATGTAACTACAGGGATGGCTCCAGCAGAGTTGCAATTGGGGAGAAGGTTAAATCTGATCTTTCTGGACCTTGGTGGAGGGGGTGGGGGGAAGCATGGTGATGTGACGCAGCATCAGGAGCACCAGCACCGGTTGCCAATCTCCGCAAAGTGAGAGAGACTGTTTACTTCAGGGAACAAAGTTTGATGTACGAGCTACGGGAATGCCCCTGGGTAAGAGGCTTGGTCAGCGCAAGATCAGAACCGGTGACATTTGGAATTCAGGCAGGTGCAACAGTCCTTCACAAGCATGTGCACCATGTGAAAGCTACAAACTCACAAATGGTATGGGATCAAAACGTGCCCAGCTCCTTGGAACAGTTAGAAAGGCTGTTGGAACCCATGGGTTCTCCCTCTCCATTGAGCATTGAAGATACCTCCGAATCTGAGCAAGATCACGCCACATCGACGCCTTTGCCACTGGAAGAAGACAGTGAATTTCTTCTGAGATGCTCTGGGTGCAAAAGGTGAGCTCTTGTCTGTTACATGCCGCCTGTATCAGAGGCAGAGTCAGAGGAACCTGACCCGCTGCTAAATCGCATTGGGGGAGCTGCCAAAAAAAGGACCGGCCTATGTCCTCAGACTCAGAGGGGAAGGAATGTGCTGATTGTAACAAGGTCAGCCAGCTGGACATCATAGAATCTGAGTTCCCTGATTGGGGCTGTTAACTTGGTCCAATCAGGGAGCCCTGGCTGACAGATAGAAACAGGAGTATCAGAGGCACTGTTCACTCTGAGAGCTGGCTCTGAGGGAGCTGGATCTCTCCACGTGTAAATAACGGGTGACTTGGTGACAGGATACCAGCCTCTGTGGAGATATCTCAGCAGGGACCACACTAAACAGAGTTCACTCAATGCCTTCTCAGGGGAAAATAGGGATGACCAGAAAAAGTAATCTAGCCAGTGACACTACATCCCATGAATAAAAAATTGAAGAGTAAATTCCTAGGGGGTTACTTATTTGAAGTTTTTAGGATATTAAGGGAACAGATAAGGTAGATAGTAAAAATTTGTTTGCCGGTGGCTGGAAAATCTAGAACTGAGGAGCGAAATCTAAATATTAGACCCAGAACTTTCAGGAGAGAAACACAGATACAATTCCACATACAAAAATTGATAAGTTTGGAATTCACTGCTGCAGATGGACTTGATGTTCAACCAATTATTCATTTTAAATCTGAGATTGATAGATTTTCATTGACCAGTTATTCAGGGATCATAGAAAATTTAAGGAGGAAATAGATAGTAAATTAGTGATGTGTTGAAAGGGTATGGACATTGGGCAGGAAAGTGGAGTTGAGGGCAACATGTGATTATATTAAATGGCAGATCAGGCTGAAGGGGCTGAATGGCCTGTTCCAGCTGTTATTTCTTATGTTACAGGGCAAGGGAAAGCCATTTGGCCCCTCATTTCTATGCTGCTGCTTCTAAGGAGCAATTCTCACACCACCTCTCCCTACCCTCTGCCCACATCCTTGCACATTACCCCTTTTCAGATATTTAGAAAATGTAGAAAGATTTACAGCACAGAAGGAGGACATTCTGCCCATCGTGTCTGTGCCAGCCAAAGGAATGATCCACCCGGTCTAATCCCATTTTCCAGCACTTAGCCCTTCTCCCTGGAGGGCACAAGACTTCAGGCCCATCTACAGTCACCCTCCTTATCAATATGTCAAGGATTTCTGCCTCTGGCCCCATTTCAGGCCACCCTCTGAATGAGAAGGTTTATCCTCACATCCCCTCTAATCTTTCTATCAATCTCTTTAGATCAATCTAGTCATTGTTGGGATAAATAGGCCTTCCCTTCCCATCCATTTTATTCTGGTCCCTTACAACCTTGTCCACCTCAATCAAGTCTCCCCACAGCATCCTCTGTTCCAGGAAAAACAATCCCAGTCTATCAAAACTTCCCTCCTGGTTGCAATTTTCCAGCCCCACCAACGTCCTCATAATAGGGTCTGTGTCTATGTTCTCCCTGCTGAGCCCCTTTCCACACAGATGGATTCCGTAGAAATGTCTCCGAGTTACAAAATGGCAACAAAGCCCCTCTCAGCTCAGTCATTACATTCACTCACCCTGCTTCTCTGAAGCCTTTCCCTTTAGTCACGTGACCAATCCAATCATAGAAAACCGCAGCAGGAGTAGGCCATTCAGCCCTTCGAGCCTGCCCCACCATTCAATACGATCCTGGCTGATTATCCAACTCATTCCCCTGTTCCCTGTTTCCTCCCCATACTCTTTGATCCCTTTAGTCCTAAGAACTATATCTATGCCCTTCTCAAAAACATTCAATGTTTTGGCCTGAGCCTCTTTCTGTGGCAGAGAATTCCACAGGCTCCCCACTCTCTAGGTGAAGACATTTCTCCTCATCTCAGTTCGAAATAGCTTACACCATATCCTTAAATCCCGAATGGATTTTTTTTTGCTATAAGCACTAATCCAGTCAGTGCAACCTGCAGCCTCATGCTCTGTGTTGAAGTGGACTCTTTGTCCCAATACTTACTGGTTACAAAGCACTTTGGTGTGTCCTAGGGTTGTGAAAGGTGTTACGGAAATGCAATTAATTTCAGGTTTGGCACTGAGAATTGCTGATAAATTGTTTTACATTTCATGAGTCAGTCTGCTGAATATCTACTAGAACAGTGCTGTGAGATTTTATATTTTGTGAAGGAAACAGAAATGAATTATTAAAGATTTCTGTCTGTTCTAAAAGACAATGGGTCTGTGACCTCCCATCTAGCCTGTCACAGAAGAGGCAGAGACTCAAGTTAATAGGTTTCTAGATTGAAGGAAGCGCTCATTGCAGGAAGAAAGGAAAACAGAAAGAATCACAACTGGAAAAGAGATTCACAGAAATAAAGGCACATTTCTATCAGTTATCAGGTTAGTCAGGAGGGAATAGCAGGCTCTGACAGATGGAAGTCCCTTTTTAAGGTTTGGAGACCTGGGGATGTCGTATTGGGTTGCCAGGCAATAAAATACAAAAGAGAGAAAGACTTGCATTTGTACAAAACATGTACAGCACAGAAAGAGGCCATTCAGTCCAAAGGGACTCTGCTGGAGTTCATGTGACCATCGATGGAGATCTGGGGGCAAGGTACTTTCCTTGCTCTGTCCTCTGGACCGGGTCAATGCATGTCATTACCTCAAGCGTAACATGAGCAAATATTGTCTTCTCAATATGGGCTAATGCCCACATGCCTTCCCAATGAAAAACTGTTGAATGCTTCATAGGGGCAGTGTAGGAGCAAGTTACTGCAGATGCTGGAATCTGTACTGAAAACAACAAATGCTGGAGATCACAGCAGGTCAGGCAGCATCCATGGAGAGACAGCAAGCCAACGTTTCGGGTCTAGATGACTCTTCATCAGAGCATAGGGACAGAGGCTTGTCTGAGTAAGGACTAAGTTTAAATACAACATGAAAGTTCATTTGAACCTGTTAGTCATATTCAAGTGGTTGACTTCAGCTTACAGAATGAGTGTAGTTAGATCTGCTAACGCCATCCATTGCTGCCATTTTACTTTGAACAAAAATTTCCTGCCAATGTAAATGTAAATGTGGAGGATTGAACTTAATGAACTCAGTCTATTAATTCCCTCCTTCTGCTTCAACACAATTTAAACAGCAATTAGATTGGGGTGGTTCTTAAAAGTTGACAGTTCTGACAAGATTTCACCTCCCCCACAGGCCTAGGCTGCGTTTAGATTCTGCTTGAAGATTGTGAGAGGATTTTGTTCAGTTTGATTTTGGCACAGTTTCTATGAGTATATGGTAACTGGAGAGGATACAACACAATGGACCAACCTGTCAATGTCCAAATGAACACTGGAATGCAGTGATGCACTGGTAGCCTCAACCAGTCCCCAACAGCCTGGCTGCCCATATCCAAAACCATTGACTGTTTGTATCACAATTCTCAGGCAGTGCAGCAAATTGAGAAAGCTTAATGTCGGCCCCACTACCACAATCTCACCAACTTTTCTCATCATTCCTTGATGCTGTTCAACCCTTATCCCAATTCACACCCTTAACCTTCAATACTACAACTTCGACCCTGACAAATCTTGGAAAGCTGAAGGGCTTCAGAAGTCTTGGAAAAGACCCAATGTGGAAGATCCCGGCTCCCAGTCTCCAGCAATGTTCCCGGGAAATCCAAAATCCAAGGCAGAAACAGACACTCGACACAGAAATGGAAGATCAAATCACTCCAGAATGTGACTGGTCACTCAGTATAGACTGGGGAACATTTAATGACCTCCAGTGTGAAGGGGGGTATCACAGCAATGCTGCACTCTCTACAACACCTTAAGATCATAAGACGTAGAAGCAGAAATAGACCATTCAGTCCATTGGGCCTGCTCTGCCATTCAATGAGATCATCCTCAACTCCAGGTACCTGCCCTTTTCCCAGAACCCTAGATTGCCTTACGGATCAAACATCTGTCTATCTCACGCTTTGATGTACTTAGTGATGGCCCTCTGCAGTAAATAATTCAACAGAGAAGAAATTCCCCCTCTTAAATTAAACAAAGAACTGTGGATGCTGAAAATCTGAAACAAAATCAGAAATTGCTGGAGAAACTCAGCAGGTCTAGCAGCATCGGTGGAGAGAGAAACAGAATGGAGAGAGAAACAGAATTAACATTTCAGATCCAGTGACCCCAGAACTGTTTTGTCTCCACAGACCTACTGTGTTTCTCCAGCAATTTCTGTTTTGGTTTCAGGTTTCCCATCATTCTCTGTCCTAACTGGGCAGCAACTCCTTATTGTCAGATGATACCCTTTTGTCTGAAACTCTCTCACAAGAGGAAACAAACTCTCCACATCCACCCTGCCATCTGAACAATGTTCCCACCTGTCTGCTCATTCCTTTTCCCCTCTTCCCCCATCAACAGCAAAAACACCACCTTTTCCTATCTGCTTCTAGTTCTGAAGAAGAGTCATACTGGACGTGAAACATTAACTCTGATTTTCCCTCCACAGATGCTGCCAGACCGGCTGAGTTTCTCCAGCATTCACTCTGTTTTTACAAGATTGCTAATACAATCCACCCAGGCTTCTGTTTCTGTTTGAGATATTTTCTAACCAACCTGTTCAGATGTGTTATTACTCACTTCCAGAGCAGGGAGATCATGAACACAGGCCACTGATGTTCAAGAACTTGACTGATCTGAATTCTCTGTAATCATTCTTTCCAACACTCACCCTCAACAAGCTTCTAAAACCCTCTCCTGAGAGCATAGGGAACACTGTCTAGGATTTCTTTGCACACAGGATGCTTGATAACATGACAAGAATTTAAATGTGACAAGTTATAGTTAATACTTAATGACATATTTGTTGTGGCTGCTGTTGCTGTTTGTTTCTTTCTGCCTTGAAGCCTCCAACATGAGCTCATTATCTGCCTCCCCATCTGGATCTTGTTTAAGCGAGGGTTACGTAAGATTCTCTCTTCAGCTCTCCCAGGTGATGTCTGCTGTTCCTTGCAGCCCAACAGTACATACTCCTGCTGAAAGAATGCAATATAAATAGGAAACCAAACACCACAGTTGCTTGCCAGAGACCACAAGAACATCAGCAAGTCTCTATTTTGCTCAATTAGTGCTTTCTGTCTAATCTAGACCTGCCAGGATTTTAGCTCAACACAAACAGAAATTCTAAAATAAAACAAAATGTTTTGAAAGTAGAAAAAGACAAAATTCTGAAAGCACTCAGCAGTTTCTATGGAGAGTGAACCAAACTTGACACTCCAGTTTAATGGCTTACTGTCGCTGAACAATCTTTTCTTTATTCATTCACAGGATGAGGGCATTGATGATTAGGCCAGCATTTATTACCCATCCCTAATTGGCCAGAGGGCAGTTAAGAGTCAACCACATTGCTGTGGGTCTAGAGTCACATGTAGGCCAGACTAGGCCAGTCTGGCAGTTTTCTTCCCTAAAGAACATCAGTGAACCAGATGGGTTTTTCTGACAACCAATTCATGGTCACCAGACTCTTAATTCCAGATTTTTATTGAATCCAAATTCCACCATCTGCTGTGGCAGGATTCAAACCCAGAACATTACCCGGGTCTTTAGATTAACAGGCCAGTGGTAATACCACTCGGCTGTCACCTCCAAATCTTCCTTTCTAACTTTTTCTCTTACAGCTGTAGCGTAGGTAACACTCTCTATCTGTGGGGTAACTCCCAGGTGGATTGAAATCCCACCCCAGAGGCTTGAGCCCATGATCCAGTTTGACATTTCCAGTGCAGTAGTGAGAAAGCGTCACATTGTTGGAGACTCTTCCCACTCATTCAGAAGGGCACAAGAAGATCCAGGGCTCAGGGATGGAGCACAAAGGGAGCTCTGTCCAGGTACCTTGCCAACAGTTTTCTTTCGCTAACGAAAACTGAAATTGCTGGAGGAACTCAGCAGGCCTGGCAGCATCAGTGGGAAGAAAGCAGAGTTAATATTTCGAATCTGGTGACTCTTCACCGCTGGACTGGAAACATTGACTCTGCTTTCTTTCCACACAGACCTGCTGAGTTTCTCCAGCAATTTCTGTTTTTATTTCAGATCCCTGGCATCTGCAGTTTTTTTTTAAATTTTATCCTTCACTAAACCGGCCATAATTAATAAGATCTTTGCAATGTACACATTTGCTGTGTTATGGAAATGACTACATTATGCTGTAAGCATGATTTAAGTGCAAATGGAATCAGACATTGCCTATACCAGGCAAGGTCAGGTATCCTTCTCCAAACAGAATTAATAACTCTCTCAGTGACCTCAGAAGCCATCGAACCGCATGGAAACAAATCATCTTCAACCCCAAGGGGCTACCTAAGAAGGGGATATTTTAGAGTGGGCTGGCTCGTACCTACGCATATGGAATTAAGTCATGAGGTTTCTGATATTTTGTAGAATTGCACATCCCCATTTCAAATACCAACTCCAAATATGTACATTATGTAGAAAACGAAGCATTCACTGGTGTCCGGAATTGAACTTTAATCTATCAGTATGTACCATGTACGCAAAAGGCAAAAATACTTGAGGAAATCTGAAATATAAAGAAAAAGTGCTGGAAGTCATCAGCAAGTCCTGTGGAATGAGAAATATAATTAATGTTTCTGGTCGCTGAGCTTTTCTGATAGAGCAGCTTGGGTGAAAAGACATTGATCTGAAACATTAATCCTATTACTCTTGTCCACACATGCTGCCTGACCCACTGAACAGTTCCAACATTTTTTGTTCCATTCTAAGTTGTGTATTTACTGTTTTATTAGGCAGCTGTTTGCCCAAGTGTCAAAAGTTATTTTGTTTATTGTGCGCAAATTGCCAAAGCCTGCTTATTTACATAGAAAACAGGAGCAGCAGTGGGCCGTTCGGCCCTTCCAGCCTGCAACACTATTCAATATGATCATGGCTGGTCATGCAATCTCAGTATCCCATTCCCACCGTCTCCCCATACCCCTTGATCCCTTTAGCCGTAAGGACCACATCCAGCTCCCTCCTGAATACATCCAATGAACTGGCCCCAGTAGCTTCCTGTGGGAGAGAATTCCACAGGTTCACAACTCTGAGTGAAGGAATTCTTCCTTATCTCAGTTCTGGATGGCTTACCCCTTATTCTTAGACTGTGACTGATTTGCTGAGTTTAAGGTAATTAATCTGCTGCGCGGTCTGTAGGAGAGGACACTCTTTGGGAATGTGCAGCGTTCTTTCTGTCTCTCCACATGCGTATAAAGGGTTTTGGAGCTGCACGGTGGCTAGTTGGTTAGCACTGCTGCCTCACAGCACTAGGGGCCCAGGTTCAAGTCCACCCTCGGGCAACTGTCTACGTGTAGTTTGCACATTCTTCCCGTGTCTGCGTGGGTTTCCATCAGGTGCTCCGGTTTCCTCCCACAGTCCAAAGATGTGCAAGTTAGATGAATTGGCTGTGCTAAATTATCCACAGGGTTCAGGGATGTGTAGGTTAGGTGCATTAGCCATGAGAAGTGCAGGATTACAGGGATGGGGTAGGGAGATGTGTCTGGATGGGATGCTCTTTGGAGGGTCAGTATGGACTTATTGGGCCAAATGGCCTGCTTCCACACTGTAGGGATTCTAAGGTTTACACTGAGACTCCAATAGCTGGACATTTGTTATACATTCCTTGTCCTGAACCTTTCACTTATACCATGGTAATTAAAAAGTCTGCCATTTTACCGATGGCATTGAGCAATGTAGACTCAAGAATTTTCTCTTGTTTCTTACTGTCAGTCACCATGACTTCCATCTTACTTTTCGCCTGTAGCTTTTAGGGTGACTCACTCTGGATGGCTTTGAGCAGACTATTCCTCATTTTCGGGTGTTTCCTGTGTTTGAGCATTGACTGACTGCTGATATTGATTCATATTGATTAGCCTACTCTGCGTTAGCCTATCTCATATGAACATATAACTTAGAGGCAGAAGTAGACCATTCAGCCCATAAAGAATGCTCTGCTGTTCAACTGGATCATTGTGTCTCAACTCTGCATTACGACCTGCCCTATAGTCACTCAGTCTTGTTAATCATCTGTCTCTACTTTAAAAATGTTTAATCACTTTATTTCCAGTGGGCCAGAGTTCCAAAGACTCATGACCTTCTGAGAGACAAGGCATTTTTTTTATGAATTTGAGTTATTTATTATAGCATAGATTTAGAAAGATACAGTGAAAAGTGTTTTGAACATAAGAACATAAGAAATAGGACCGGGAGGCCTCTCGAGCCTGCTCCACCATTCAACAAGATCATGGCTGATCTTTTCACGGACTCAGTTCCACTTACCCACCATCTCACCGTAACCCTTAATTCCTTTACTGTTCGGTGTTTGACACCACAATCCATTGCCATTTTGGCAAAAAGAATAAAAAGAAATTACATAAATAGAGTTCATCTTCTGTACTTCAAACACAGCTCAAGGGTTTCTGCTGGGTCTTTGCAAAGTGTTCTGGGCCTCAAGGAGTCCCTGCTCTGGGTACAGCACTGGCAATCCCACCAAGAGTCTATTCTTTAGGCCAACTGCAGCTGGCAGTCCTTGCTCCGGGCACCACCTCTGCCGCAGTGACCCACTGCCGCCAAGTGTACCTGCTCCAAGCACCGTCACCACCGCCACTGCAGCCGATGACCTGCTGAGCACCGCGGTAGATGACTTCTGACAGAGTCCCTTAGTCCATGCTCTGAGCCAACCACAGCCAGGAGTCCCCGCTCCATTCACCACCTCCACCAAACCCATGCTCCACTCTCTTCACAACATCAGAAGATGAAGAAAAGAAAAAAAAGAGAGAAAAAGTAGAAAAAGGGGAGCAAGAGAGAGAGAGAGGATGCGGCCAACTTAGAGTGGATGGACTCAGGAGAGCAAATACTACCTACATTGCCGACGGCGCCATCTTTGTCCTCATCTTCATCTTCAATGGGTCACCCTTTATTCTCAATTCATTTTATCCTAGTTCGGGCCTCAACATCTAATTTTCTGCTTGGGGACTCTGCAGCCTTTGGGACTCACTGTCAAGTTCAATAATTTTAGGGCCTGAAGCCCTTCTCCCATGTCCTTATCCCTGCCTCCACACACCAGGCCTTGTCAGCACATGGACTACTACCACAAACAACCAATTGTAAGGCATTAATGGTCCCAATTAGCAGCTATTGATTCCCCCAGGATGACCATTACCCATTTTCTTCCAGTCTTCAGCCAATTTGATTCACTCCACATGATATCAAAAAATGGTTGGAGACACTGGATACTGCAAAGGCTACGGACCTTGACAACATTCTGGCAACAGTACCGAAGACTTGTGCTCCAGAACTTGCCGCTCTTCGAGCCAGGCTGTTCCAGTAAAGCTACAACACTGGCATCTACCCGACAATGTGGAAAATTGTTCAGGAACGCCCTGCACATAAAAAGCAGAACAAATCTAACCTGGTCAATTACCACACCATCAGTCTACTCTCGATCATCAGTAAAGTAATGGAAGGTGGAATATTAGATGTTGTTCCCAAGGTGAAATATGAGGTGTTGTTAGAGCCCAAAGGCTTTAATATTGACTTCACCAGCTTCAAAATCTCTCCTCCCCCAACCTGTCCATCTTCTGGCTCACCTATCCGCTCCACCCTTCCCACTGGGCAACCACAATAACCCCGTACCTGCATCCATCTATCTCTATCTCTCCTACCATTCCCTCAACCCCACCCCCTCCCTCTATTTACTTCTGTACTCCCCTCCCCTTCCCCAGTCCTGACCAAGGGTTTCGGCTCGAAACTTTGACTTTCCTGCTCCTCGGATGCTGTCTGACCTGCTATGCTTTTCCAGCTCCACATTTATTGATTCTAGTTTCCAGCATCTGCAGTCCTTACTGTCTCCATCTCTGCAGGAGTTCCTCAGGGTAGTGTCCTAGGCCCAAGCATCTTCAGCTGCTTCATCAATGACCTTCCGTCCATAATAAGGTCAGAAGCGGGGATGTTCGCCAATGATTGCACAAGGTTCAGTACTATTCGCGACTCCTCAGATACTGAAGCAATCCATGTACAAATGCAACAAGATCTGGACAATGTCCAGGCTTAGGCTGACAAGTGGCAAGTGACATTCGTGCCACACAAATGCCATGCAATAACCATCTCCAACAAGAGACAATCTAAACACTGCCCTTTGACATTCAATGGTTTTACCATCAGTGAGTCCCCCACTATCAACATCCTGGGGGTTACCATTGACCAGAAACTCAACTGGACTTGCCACATTAATACAGTGGCTACAAGAGCAGGCCAGAAGCTGGGAATACTGCGGCAAGTACCTCACCTCCTGACTCGCCAAAGCCTGCCCACCATCTACAAGGCACAAGTCAGGAGTGTGATGGAATACTCCCCATTTGCCTGGATGGGTGCAGCTCCAACAACACTCAAGAAGGTTGACACCATTGGGGTAGATGATGGTCTAGCAGTATTACCATTAGACTATTAATCCAGAGATCCAGATGATGTTCTGGGGACCCAGGTTCAAATCCCGCCACAGCTGATGGTGGAATTTGAATTCAATAAAGGAAAATCAGGAATTAAGAATGAAATCATTGTTGATTGTTGGAAAAACTCATCTGGTTCACAAATGTGCTTTCTTTACCTGGTCTGGCCTACATGTGACTCCAGACCCACAGCAATGTAGTTGACTCTCAATTGCCCTCTGAAATGGCCCAGCAAACCACTCAGTTGTACCAATTGCTACAAAGTCTCAAAGAAATGAAACCTGACGGATCACCTGGCATTGACCTAGGCATCGGAAAAGACAACGGCAGAAACAGCCCTGTCAACCCTGCAAAGTCCTCCTCACTAACATCTGGGGGCTAGTGCCAAAACTGGGAGAGCTGTCTCACAGACTAATCAAGAAACAGCCTGACATAGTCATACTCACAGAATCATACCTTACAGACAATGTCCCAGACACCACCATCACTGCCCCTGGATATATCTGTTCCACCAGCAGGACAGATCCAGCAGAGGGGGTGGCACAGTGGTATGCAGTCGGGAGGGTGTTGCTCTAGGAGTCCTCAACATTGACTCTGGACCCCATGAAGACTCATGGCTTCAGGTTAAACATGGGCAAGGAAACCTCCTGCTGATTACCACATACCGTCCTCCCTCAGCTGATGAGTCAGTCCTCCTCCATGTTGAACAATATTTGGAGGAAGCACTGAGGATGGCAAGGGCACAAAATGTCCTCTGGGTGGGGGATTTCAATGTCCACCACCAAGAGTGGCTCAGCAGCAGCACCACAGATCAGACTGATCAGCTCCGAAAGGACTTAGCTGCTAGACTGGGTCTGCAGCAGGTGGTGAGGGAACCAACAAGAGGGAAAAACATACTTGATCTCATCCTTACTAATCTGCCAGCAGTAGTTGCATCTGTCCATGACAGTATCGGTAAGAGTGACCATCGCACAGTTCTTGTGGAGACAAAGTCCGGCCTTCACATTGAGAATAACCTCCATCGTGTTGTGTGGCACTGTCACCGTGCTAAATTGGACAGACTTCACACAGATCTAGCAACTAAGATTGGGCATCACATGAGGCGCTGTGGGCCATCAACAGCAGCAGAATTGTACTCCAGCACAATCTGTAACCTCATGGCCAGGCATATCCCCCACTCAACCATTACCATCAAGCCAGGGAATCAACCCTGGTTCAATGGAGAGTGCAGGAGGGCATGCCAGGAGCAGTACCAGGCATACCTGAAGATGAGGTATCAACCTGGTGAAGCTATCAAACAGCATAAGCAGCAAGTGATAGACAGACCTAAGTGATCCCACAGCCAACAGATCAGATCATAATGCAGCGAAAACCCTCCACCTGTGGATATGTAGGTGGTGTCGGGCCCTCACCATTTACCTGAAGTGTTGGCTCCCTGATCTGGCACCTTCAGGCAGTGTTTGTGCCAACGCTGCGAGACGCTGATAGGCTGAAAGGAAATTTCTAGTAAGCATCGAATCCATGGCCGTTCTTTTAATCACCTTCACTGACAAGTAGGTGGCCATTCCATTGTTGACCCAACCTCCAGCAAAACATTTCAGGAATAGAAATCGGATCATAAATTGGGGGATTAGATGTTCTCAGGGACATGCACCACAGAAATGTGGAGGTTATTTAGGGAGCAGTTGCTACAAAGTACTGGATAGGTTTGTTCCACTGAGGCAAGGAAGGCACAGTAAGGTGAAGGAACCTTGGATGACTAGATATGTGGAACATCTAGTCAAGAGGAAGAAGGAAGCTTACTTAAGATTGACGATGCAAGGATTAGACAGAGCTGTAGAGGTCTACAAGGTAGCCAGGAAGGAACTGAAAAATGGACTTAAGAGAGCTAGAAGGGGGTATGAGAAAACCTTGGCGGGTAGGATCAAGGAAAATCCCAAGGCATTCTATACTTATGTGAGGAACAGGAGGATGGCCAGAGTGGGGGTAGGGCCAATCAGGGATAGTGGAGGGAACTTGTGTGCGGAGTCAGAGGAGGTAGGGGAGGGCCTTAATGAATACTTTGCTTCAGTATTCACCAGTGAGAGGGAACTTAACGTTTGTGAGGACAGTGTGAAACAGGCAGATCTGCTCAAACAGGTTGATATTAGGAAGGAGGATGTGCTAGAAATTTTGAAAAACATAAGGATAAATAAGTCCCCTGGGCCAGATGGGATATACCCAAGGTTACTACGGGAAGCGAGGGAAGAGATTGCCGTGCCTTTGGTGATGATGTTTGCGTCCTCACTGTCCACCACAGTAGTACCAGATGATTGGAGGGTGGCAAATGTCATTCCCTTGTTCATGAAAGGGAATAGGGATAATCCTGGGAATTACAGACCGGTCAGACTTACTTCTGTGGTGGGCAAATTATTGGAGACGATTCCGAGAGGTAGTATTTATGATTATTTGGAAAAGTACAGTTTGATTAGAAATAGTCAGCATGGCTTTGTGAGGGGCAGGTCATGCCTCACAAGCCTTATTGAATTCTTTGAGGATGTGACAAAACACATCGATGAAGATAGAGCAGTGGATGTAGTGTATATGGATTTTAGCAAGGAATTTGATAAGGTTCCACATGGTAGGCTCATTCAGAAAGTAAGGAGGCATGGGATTCAGGGAAATTTGGCTGTCTGGATACAGAATTGACAGTCCAATAGAAGACAGAGGGTGGTAGTAGATGGAAAGTATTCAGCCTGGAGCTCGGTGACCAGTGGTGTTCTACAGGGATCTGTTCTGGGATCTCTGCTCTTTGTGACTTGGATGAGGAAGTGGAAGGGAAAAGTGTGAAATGATTCATTTTGGAAGGTCGAATTTGAATGCAGAATACAGGGTTAATGGCAGGATTCTTGGCTGTGTGGAGGAACAGAGGGATCTTGGAGTCCACGTCCATAGATCCCTCAAAGTTGCCACCCAAGCTGATAGGGTTATAAAGAAGGTGTATGGTGTGTTGGCTTTCATTGGCAGGGGAATTGAGTTTAAAAGCCGTGAGGTTATGTTGTAGTTCTATAAAACCTTAGTTAGACCACACTTGGAATATTGTGTTCAGCTCTGGTCGCCTTATTATAGGAAGGATGTGGAAGCTTTAGAGGGGGTGCAGAGGAGATTTACCAGGATGCTGCCTGGACTGGAGGGCTGGTCTTATGAGGAAAGGTTGGGGGAGCTAGGGCTTTTCTCATTGGAGCTAAGAAGGATGAGAGGTGACTTGAAAGAGGTGTATAAGATGATGAGGCATAGATAGAGTGGATAGCCAGAGACTTTTTCCCAGGGCAGAAATGATTATTACATAATTTTAGGGCATAATTTTAAGGTGATTGGAGGAAGGTATAGGGGATATGTCAGAGGTAGGTTCTTCACACAGAGAGTGGTGGGTGTGTAGAATGCGCTGCCGGCAGTGGTAATGGAGTCAGATACTTTAGGGACATTTTAAGTGACTCTTGGATAGGTACATGGATGTTAATAAAAGGTAGGGTATGCAGGGTAATTTGATCTTAGAGTAGGTCGGCACAACACTGTGGGCCGAAGGGCCTATACTTTGCTGTACAGTTCTATGGTCTATGTTCTATGTTCTATTTTTAAACTTAATGCCCTGGTCGATGAAGGCAAGAATGCCATATGCCTTGTTGATGACCTTCTCCACCTGCATGGCCACTTTCAGTGACCTGTGTACCAGTGCACCCAGATCGCTCTGCCTTTCAGAACCTTAAGGGTTCTGCCATTTACTGTATATTTTCCATCTGGATTAGACCTTCCAAAATGCATTACCTCACATTTTTCCAGATTAAACTCCACCTGCCATCTCACTGCCCAAGTCACCAACCAATCTATATCCAGCTGTATCCTTTGACGGTCCTCATCGCAATCCGCAATTCCACCAACCTTTGTGTCATCGGCAAACTTACTAATTAGACCAGTCACATTTTCCTCCAAATCATTTATATACATTACAAATAGCAAATGTCCCAACACTGATCCCTGAGGAACGCCTCTCGTCTCAACCCTCCGTTCAGAAACACACCCTTCCACTGCTACTCTCTGTCTTCTATGACCGAGCCAGATTTTTATCCATCTTGCAAGCTCACCTCTGACCCTGTGCAACTTTACCTTCTGTATCAGCCTGCCACGAGGGACCTTGTCAAAGGCCTTACTGAAGTCCATGTAGACAACATCCACTGCCCTACCCTCATCAATCATCTTCATCACTTCCTCAAAAAACTCAACCAAGTTAGTGAGACAAGATCTCCCCTTCACAAAACCATGTTGCCTCTTGCTAATATGTCCACTTATTTCCAAGTGGGAGTAAATCCTGTCTCGAAGAATCCTCTCCAATAATTTCCCGACCACTGACATAAGGCTCACTGGCCTGTAATTAGCTGGATTATCCCTGTCACCCTACCTAAACAAAGGAACAAGTTTGGCTATTCTCCAATCCTCTAGGACCTCCCCTGTAGCCAGTGAGGATACAAAGATTTCTCTCAACGCCCCAGCAATTTGCCAGCTGCCTCTCTCAGTTGTCTGGGGTATATCCCATCAGGCTCTGGGGTGTCTACCCTAATGTTTTTCAAGACCCCCAATACCTTCTCCCTTTTGATCTCAACATGACCTAAACTATCTATACACCCTTCCCCAGACTCATCATCCACCAAGTCCTTTTCTATGGTGAATACTGACGCAAAGTACTCATTTAATACTTCACCCATTTCCTCTGGCTCCACACATAAATTCCCTTCCCTGTCCTTGAATGGGCCAACCCTCTCCCTGGCTACCCTCTTGCTCCTTATATATGTATAAAAAGCCTTGGGATTTTCCTTAATCCTGTTGGCCAATGACTTTTCATGGCCTCTTTAGCCCTCCTGACTCATTGATTAAGTTTCTTTCAACTTTTGTTGTAGTCCATAACACAGTGTGGAGGCGGGGATGAGGGTGGGGCAGGGGGGTGGACTGGTTTTGGAATGAGATGGGGGTGGGGAAGCTAGTAAAGGTGAGTGCAGGTACGTAAGGGTGGGGATTGGTCAGTGAGGTGGGAGGAGCAGATAGGTGGGAAGGAAGACAGACAGGTCAATGAGGCAGGGATGAGAGAGGGGGACTGATCTTGGGATGAGGTCGGGGGTGGGGAGACTTTGAAGCTTGTAAAACCACTACCTACCTGCTAGCACCGCCCCCCTCAATTTATTTCAGATCCCTCTTCCCCTCCCCCATTTCTGAAGAAGGGTCCTGACCCGAAACGTCAGCTTTCCTGCTCCTCTGATGCTGCCTGACCTGCTGTGTTCCTGTAGCTCCACATTGTGTTATCTCAGACTCCAGCATCGGCAGTTCTTATTATCTCTTCCTTGTATTCCACCCTTGCTTTGTGTGTTCCCAGCCTCCTAGCCTTGATAAATGCTTCCTTTTTCTTTTTAATTAGGCTCGCAATATCTCTCGTTATCCAAGATTCCCTAAACTTGCCATACTTATTCTTGTCACGTGGATGATCCATCTTGGCCTCTTTCGATTGTCCCCAGCATTACAGATACCAGTCTTCAGCCAATTTGATTCACTCCACGTGATATCAAGAAATGGTTGGAGACACTGAATACTGCAAAGGCTATGGGCCCTGACAACATTCCTGCAATATACTGAAGACTTGTGCTCCAGAACTTGCCGCTCCCATGGCCAAGCTGTTCCAGTACAGTTACAACACTGGCATCTATCTGGCAATGTGGAAAATTGTCCAAGTATGTCCTGTATATAAAAAGCAGGAGAAATTCAACTTGGCCAATTGCCGCCCCATCAGTCTACTGTTGATCATCAGTAAAGTGATGGAAGGTGTCAGTAACAGCGCTACCAAACAGCACCTGCTCAGCAATAACCTGCTCAGTGATGCCCAGTCTGGGTTCCGCCAGGGCCACTCAGCTCCTGACCTCGTTACAGTCTTGGTTCAAACACGGACAAAAGAGCTGAATTCCAGAGGTGAGGTGAGAGTGACAGCCCTTGACATCAAGGCTCTATTCGACTGAGTGTGGCATCAAGGACCCACAGTAAAACTGGAATCAATGGGTATCGGGGAGTAAACTGTCCAGTGGTTAGAGTCATACCTGACACATAGGAAGATGGTTGTGGTTGTTGGAGGTCAGTCATTTCAGCTCCAGGACATCTCTGCAGGAGTTCCTCAGGATAGTATCTTCAACCCAACCATCTTCAGCTGCTTCATCAATGACCTTCCCTCCACCATAAGGTCAGAAGTGGGGATGTTCGCCAATAATTGCACAATGTTCAGCACCATTCATGACTCTTCAGGTACTGAAACAGTCTGTGTTCAAATGCAACAAGATCTGGACAATATCCAGGCTTAGGCTGACAAGTGGCAAGTACCATTCATGCCACACTAATGCCAGGCTATGGCCATCACTGCACCTTGACATTTAACAGTGTTACTATCACTGAATCCCCCACTATCAACCTCCTGGGTGTTTTCATTGACCAGAAACTCAACTGAACTCACCACATAAATACAGTTGGCTACAAGAGCAGGTCAGAGGTTTGGAATACTGTGGTGAGTGACTCACCTGCTGACTTGCGGAAGCCCATCCACCATGTACAAGGCACAAGTCAGGAGTGTGATGGAATACTCCCCACTTGCCTGGATGAGTGCAGCCCAAACAACACTCAAGAAACTTGACACCATCCAGGACAAAGCAGCTCGCTTGATTGGCATCACATCCACAGTATCCACTCCCTCCACCACTGACACTCAGTAGCAGCAGTGTGCACTATCTACAAGATGCACTGCAGAAATTCACCAAAGATCGTCAGACACCGCCTTCCAAACCCACGACCACTTCCATCTAGGAGGACAAGGGCAGCAGAAACGTGGGAGCACCACCCCCTTCAAGTTTCCCTCCAAACTAATCACCATCCTGACTTGGAAATATATTGCCGTTCCTTCACTGTCACTGGGTCAGAATGCTGGAATTTCCTCCCTAATACCATTATGGGTCAATCCACAGAAGGTGGACTGCAGCGGTTCAAGAAGGCAGTTCACCCCCACCTTCTCAAGGGCAACTAGGGATGGGCAATAAATGCTGGCCAGCCAGCGACACCCACATCCTACAAATTGAATAATTGGCAAAACCATCCAGGACAAAGCAACCAACTCGATTAGCACCACATCCGCAAACATCCTCTCCCTCCATCATTGATGCTTAGTAGCAGCAGTGTGTACTATCTACGAGATGCACTGCAGAAATTCACCAAAGATCCTTAGATAGCACTTTCCAAACCCACAACCACTTCCATATAGAAGGACAAGGGCAGCAGATACATGGGAACACCACCCCCTGCAAGATCCCCTCCAAGTCACCCACCATCCTGATGTGGAAATATATCGCCATTCCTTCAGTGTCACTAGGCCAAAATCCTAGCATTCCCTGCCTAATGGCACATGTACTGCAGCAGTTCAAGAAGGCAGCTCACCACCAACTTCTCAAGGGCAACTAATGACAGGCAATAAATGCTGACACAGTCAGTGACACCATGTCCCATGAATGAAAAAAAACCTCTCCTATAACGTATTAAAATATTGTGGGTGTGAACACTCATGCCAATAGAGACAGTGGACTTGGCTTTGGTTTGCTGCCATATCTGAAACACAGCACCTCAGACAGTGCAGCATTCTCTCAGTCAGTAGGTGAGCTTGGATGATATGCTCAGGTACCTGGACTTGGAAGTGCAGTGACCTTCCCGGGGTGTTTTACAAAATGGCCCTAGTGGTGGAAGAGACAGTGATATTTTCTCTACCCATTCCTCTCCCCAATGCTGCCCCTCACGTCCCCACCCCCACAGCCACCAACACATCGCTGCAATGGTGACCTCCCGCCTGCAGGTGGCGCCGCTTTCCGGGAGGTGGCAGCAGTGGCGTGTGGCGCCGCACTTGGCCCCCGGCTCGTTGTCGCAGGGAGCGTGTTCCGGGAGCGGACCGGGAGGAGCGGGCGCGGGGGTAAGGCCGGGGGCGGGGGGAGAGACCGGGAGAGACCCGGCGGGAGTCGGGGTTGAAGAGGTGCAGGCCTCGGAGTGAAGCTGCTCCCGGTCGGGGTCGGGGTGAGGGAGTCGCTCAGGACCATCCCCCTTG
>NC_063360.1:36337188-36379215 GCF_021869965.1 Rhincodon typus | reverse complement strand
TGGCCCTCACATTCTCTTCCCCCCTCCCCCCCCACCTCCCACATTCTACCCCCACATCCTCCCCCTCCCCCTGATGACCCCCCTCCCCGTCTCCCTTTCCCTGAACTTCCTCCCCCTCCTGTCGCTCTTGATTCCTTTGTCAATTAAAATGGTAACTCATCCCTGAACATGTTCCCTGATGCAGCTCAGACTGTTCCCTCGACTGTTTCAAGGCCTAACGGCTCTAAGGGAACAAATTTCTTCTCGTCTGAAATGAGAGACCCCCTTGTCATTAAACAGTGTCCTGTGTTTCAAGTTTAAGGTGATGATTGAATCTGCTTCCATCGCCCTGTCAGGCAGCTCATTCCAGATCACGACATCTCAGTGAACAAAAACAGTTCTTATCTCCTCCTTGGCTTGTTTTGAAAATGAAATCTGTTGTCCCACACATTACTGATCCTCCTGCTGTTGGAAACAGTTCTCCTTATTTATTCAATCAAAACCCCTTGTGATTTTTAACACTTCTATTAACCACGCGATTCTGAGGAAAAGCCCTTGCTTTTTAGATCTCTCCGTGTAACTGAAGTCTCTCAACCTTGATGCTGTTTTAATAAACTTCTTGTGCACCTTCTTCGATTCCTTCCTAAAGTATGGGGTCCAGAATTGACTCCAGACAGGGCCTGACAAGTGTATTATAAAGGTTCAGCCTTTGCTGCGTATTCTTTGATTAACGGTTTAGAGCGATATTGGGAAAAGGTGGGAGTTTGGGACTAGGTAATAGAACTGGTGAAGGTGTGATAGGCCATATGGCCCTTCTGTGCTGTAGCAATTCTGTGATGTGGCCAATGATCCTGTGTGCTTTTTTTAACTGTCTCAACATGTTTTAGCATCTTAGATGATTTGCACACGTTACTATCCTGTTGTTGATGTGCCCTGGTTAAAACTGTAGCACTTGCTTTATGCTACTGTTCTCATTCTGAAATTTTGAGTCACTTCACAGGTTCTTTTTGCCTGCAGTATATCTGTCCTTTCACCAATTTGTCCATATTTTGTGAAGTCTGTTACTATCTTTCTCATTGTTTACTATATTCTCAAATTCTGTGTCATCTACATACTCTCAAATTATGCTGCACCCATATCTAGATTTTTAGTTATATCAAGATAAACAGAGGTCCTGATAATAAACCCTTGGAACCAGAAGTGTATGCCTTTTGGCTCTGGGGCACATTCACAGTTTGTTCCACTTGCTGCACTTATCTCTTTTTTTTCTACTGCATGCTAAACCCATAACTTCTCCAGCTTCCTTCAATTCCAAAAAAGCATCATAGTCGCAGAGACAAACAGCATGGAAACAGATCCTTTGGTCCAACCAGTCCATGCTGAACATATACCTAAACTAAACTAGTCCCACCTGCCTGCTCCTGGCTCATATCCCTCGAAACCTTTCCTATTCATGTACTTATCTAAGTGTCTTTCAAACGTCCACCACTACCTCAGGAAGTTCATTCCACACGCAAACCACCTTTTGTGTAAAAGAATTGCCCCTAATGTTCTTTTAAAATCTCTGTCTTTTCACTTAAAGTTGTGCCCCCTAGTCTTAAAATCCCCGGTCCTAGGGAAAAGACACCTATCGTTAACCCTATCTATACCCTGTATGATTTTATAAACCTCTATAAGGTCGCCTTTCAACTTCCTGCTCTCCAGTGAAAAAAGACCCAGCCTATCCAGCCTTTCTTTGTAACTCAAACGCTCCATTCCCAGCAACATCCTGGTAAATCTCTTCTCAATCCTCTCCAGTTTAATAATATCCTTCCTATAATAGGGTGACCAGAACTGGACACTATTCCAGAAGAGGCCTCTCCAATGTCCTGTACAACCACAACATGACTTCCCAACTCCAATACTCAAAGGACTGAGCAATGAAGGTATATTGAACCCAGAATCGCAGAGTTGTTACAGTGCAGAAGGAAGCTGTTCAGCCCATTGTGCTTGCACAGGTTCTATCCCCTAGTGCCAATCTTCTTCCTTATCCCCCATATCCCTGCACACCATTTCTATCCAACTCAAAGTGAAATGTTAACTCTGTTCCTTTCTCCACGGATGTTATTAGACCTGCTGAATTTCTCCAGCATGTTTTCTCTTTATTTCCGATCTCCAGCATTTACAGGAGTTTGCTTCCATTACTGTACACCTCCCTCCAGGGTGAAAGCACCAATTTAAGGACCATTTACAATCTGCTATCTGTCCCCTGGACAGCTTATGCAGGATGTTCATTTTTTTTCCCACAAAGCGATGGATAGCCGTTTGTATTTATAAAGAGAACATTTGGGAGGGATGAAAGGACAAGGTTTCCCATCTTAAATTCCATCCTGCCTTTCTCCAGCCCGGCTAATGCAGCAGAAGGGAAGGAGTTAACACAAGCTTCTGCTGTTGTTTCCACAGATGCTGTGCAGATGACACGGGCTGGATCATCATTTCTGACCGAGTCATGTCTCTGGTGTGCGGGGTGCTTCCAATAGTGTTTCTGTACCAATTGGTGCTCGGCACAATGGGTGGATCCTCTGCCAGCGAGCCAGTCTCGGATGACTTGATCCTACTGTATGTACACCACGACCAGATTACACCCGGAAACTACACCTACATGTACCTTGAGGACGCTGGCCGACTTGTGCTGCAGATAGACAGTCACCGGGGCGACGCTGACCTCTATGTCTCCGACTCTACCCGACACCCCAGTTTCGATGACTACGAGTTGCAGTCTACGACTTGTGGCCCAGACTGGGTGGTAGTGCCCCCCAGGTTCCGTCGTCCGGTGGCTGTTGGTGTCTACGGGCACCCCTCGCACCCAGAGACCGAGTACGAGATAAAGGTTTACCTGGACCAAGGGGTGATAGAGGACCCCTTTGCTGAACTCTCCTATCCCACTGACAAGGGCGCTGGCGATGGGACCCCGGGTAAGACAGTACAAGAGGAGAAGTCGGTAATGTGGACCATAATGATTGGGATTCTTAAGCTGGTGCTGGAGATCCTGTTTTGATGGTGTCCCCTCACAGCTTGTGTGTGACGTGGATGGGAGGACAGCCATTTTCATCTACAGTGCAATTGGAGCTTTTCTGACCTCCATCCCTGCTTCTTCACATGGCTCGGTTGAACTTATTGTTTCTTTGATTTCAATCGGTCAGTGGCCTGAGTTTAATTTTGAAGAAATGGTTTGTTTTTTCCTTTGTTCTGTCTGTGGAGGGATGTTCCAGACTTTATGTTAATGTAATTTATCGTGTTATTACCAGGTGGGACACCAGCTCTTTTCTTTTGTAGGATACCCAATGTCCTGTATCCATTGTATCTATGTCCCATGATATGCCTTTTCTTTCAGTGCAGTGTCCATTCCCAGGATAGCCCGTCTCCCAATGCCCCCTCTTTTGTTGTGCACATGCTATTACCTTAAGTGCGCAGTACTTTAAATTGTTTTGTGAGGCCCTCACAGGAGCTGTGTCTACAACTTGTGCTAGGTACTTTTCCAGAGGAAACTTTGTCCTTTTCTTTTCTATCCCATGTCCATTTCCTGAGATATACTCTCATCCTGTCTTTGCCACATTCATTTCCTGAGATTCTCCCCTCCCCTATAGTATGCCTGCATTGTGGGATTATGAATCTAAACTTGCCTTGTTTTTTGGCATAAGTTCTGTCTCTTTGTACAATATCCATTCAGATTTTGGTACAGGGATACTGTACATTTTGTACATGAACAGAGCAGCAGAATGATTCGTATGGTATGGGCATTGGTTTCTACTCCAATATCCTGCAAAGCGATTCCTTTGCACTGTCCATATTACGCGAAAGTTAAAGACACTTAACAAATTGGAAATGGATATTTTTATAGAATCTGTTGGAATTATCACTTGTCAATGTGTGTTGCCTGATTGGCAGGTAATTATTTTTCATTTTTAGAGGCTGGAACCTGAGAGAAAATGAATGGTGATGGACATTCTTTTTGAGAATGAGAGTCAATAAACACGATGATTGCATTGACCCTGGAGCAGGGCGTCAGGTTTCTTAATCATTTGACAAGGTTCGTAGGACAAGCTGGGGAAATAAAAGTCATTGAAGACCCTAGTTTGAGTGCTGTCTAGTAACCTGTGCTGAAACTTGTGGATGTCAAATAAAGAAGGGTCATTCCTGAACTTCCTTTCATATTCCTACAGTGTCCCACAGTGCCTCATAGTCAATGAAGTACTTGTGAAGTGTAGCCAGTTTGTTCACAGCAAGGTCACGCAGCCTGTGCTGCCTCTAGCTTCTCCTGCCTATTGCTCAGCTGTCTTGGTATGACTCTGTCTTGTACCATGTTCACTAATCCAGTGAGTTTCATCTGCAACCACTCTGTGATACCCATCTTCCAACTACACCTACACCAATCCCTCTGCTGCCTTAGTTAATGAATAGCCAGTTATTTTTTCATGGGATTGGTTGAGAGAGGAATGTTAGCTCAGACACCAGGATAATTTCCCTGTTCTTCTAGTAATCCCATGGAAATTTCATAGGACATCAATTTAGCATCTTATTTGAAAGATGGTACCTCTGACAGTGCAGTGTTTCCTTAATACTGCACTGGGATTGTGTACTGGAGTGACAGGAAACTGTGACCGGACTGTGAGGCGAAGGTGCTACCCACTGAACCAAGCAAGGCAAGCTGAAGATATGGCCATCTCTCACTGTCTGAACTGAGAGTTGTAGATTAACAATTTGGGAAGAGGCATTTGAAGTAACTGGTGTCCATTTAGTTCTTTCGAAAACCGTTTCTGTTACATAGTGGCATTTCAGAGAAGTGTTAGTGAACAAAATGTGGACTGCAGTGGCTTGGGACAGCAGCTCACCACCACCTTCTCAAGGGGCAACTAGGGACGGGCAGTAAATGCCGGCCTAGTCAGCGATGGCCATGTCCCAAGGTGAATTTAAAAAAAACCAACAGAACTGCCATATAAGAATTTGGGTCAGATGACCAAGAAGTGTCATGACAGGGTAGAGAGAGATAGACAGAGAGGAAAAGAATTGGGGGAGTAAAGACCCCAAGAGAACTAAACACAATTAGTTCCTTGTGCCTGAACACAAGACTACTTCACCAAAAGTGATTCAATTGCAATTGAATTTGGATTTCTGAAAACAGATTCTCCTGCCAAATTGTTTGCTAAGTTGTGTTTTTAAGGAATGTGAAGACTATTCTCCATTGTGTTGAAGTTGTGGAATTTCAAAAACGTTGTTACCCAATTGGCCTACAACTAGTTGCTTCGAAGGTAAGGTATTTGAAGATGAATAAAGGTCCAGTGTTCTTTGGCATGCAGCTTTCCGCTCTGTAGCCCAGACAGCAGGCCTGTGTTTCTCATTAACAGTGCTAACCTTAAAGAATTAAAGATGATGAGGCAACCTGTCACTGACTCCTCTCACCACAAGGCTCCCAAGTGTCTTCCCTTCAAAAGAACAACCTGTCCTTATTTTTATTCCTGTAAAGTGAATGTATCACGTATAGGAAATAACCAGGATTTAATATGTTTTTTATTGGGATGTGAGTGACGAGTTGAAATGATCAGTTCACCATGTGCATTGTTTGCTGACCACAGCACGATTTTGTGTAATAAATGTTAATTTGTTTTGTGTAGAGGAATAACTTGCCAAACCACTCTTCTTGATGAGTAAATGCATCTCCAGTTGAACAGCACGAGTCCAATCCAAGCCTGTACAGACGTAACTGGCTTCAATTTAGTGATTCAGAGCTAAGGGGGGAATGGAACAGGGTGTGTGGAGATTACAGGGTTCCGAGAAGAAAGCAGCTAGAACTAAGATTAAAAATAGGAACAGGAGTGGACCATACAACCTTTGGTCTTACATCTCCATTCAGTAGAATCTTATACATGTATACTGTTTCCCAACTATCAACTCCTTCCCTAGCCCTAACAACGGTCTGACGCTGTCAGTCTGTTCACAACCCTACATTTGATTCTGCGATAAGCTTCTGACCTTGCATCTGTGCCATCACTAAGATCACCTATTTTCATCTCCACGACATCCACTGCCTTTCCCATTTCTGTGGCCACCTGTTGTTGAAACGCTCATCTGTGTATTTGTTACCACTGGACTTGACTATTCCAACACACTCCTACACAGTCTCCCACATTCTGTCATCTAAATTTCAGGTCATTCAAAACTGTACTGCCATGTCTTAACGTGCAGCAAGTCCCGTTCTCTTCTCGTCCCTGTGCTAACTAACCGTGATTGGCTCTTGGTCAAATATTCTCTTGATTTTAAAGCTCTCATCATTGTTTTCAAATCTCTCCATGGCCTTTCCCCTTCCACATTCTATAATCTTCTTCAACCCAACAGGTGTCCAAGACATCCATGCGCTTCTAATCCTGGCCTTTGTGCGTTCCCAATTTTAATTACTCCACCATTGGTGGCTGTGTCATCCGATCCCTGGGCTAATGCTCTAGAATTCCCTCACTTTCAGCTCTCTACCTCCCAACTTCCTTTTCTTTTTTAAGACACTTAAAACCTCCCTCTGTTTGAGCTTTTGGTTGTTTGTCCTGCAAGCTCCTTCTGTTTTATAATACTTCTGTGAATGCTTTGGGAAATGTAATTATGTTAAAGGTGATGCATCAGCTTAGCAACTGCACTTTCTCAATGGTTAAAACAAACAAGTAGTCTTACTTCATCTAGTGGTTTTTGTTATCTACAAGACGCACTGCAGAAATTCACCAAAGATCCTCAGACAGCTCCTTCCAAACCCACGACCGCTTTCATCTAGAAGGACAAGGGCAGCAGATACACCTTCAAGTTCCCCTCCAAGTCACTTACCATCCTGACTTGGAAATATATCGCCGTTCCTTCACTGTCAGTGGGTCAAAATCCTGGAATTCCTTCCCTAACGGCATTGTTGGTCAACCCACAGCAGGTGGACTGCAGCGGTTCAAGAAGATAGCTCACCACCACCTTTTCCAGGACAAATAGGGACAGGCAATAAATGCTGGCCAGCCAGCAATACCCACATCCCACAAATAAATAAATATAAAAAAGATTAAGTAAGTGACCCTGATCAAACTTCGCATGTGGAAACATCTCACTATTCCCCTTTATAACCTAGGACCCAGTCTGATTGTCCCCTTCTATCCCAATGTTGCTGTAAGAAATGGTTGAGGGAATGAAGGGTAGATGAGAATGTAAATTGTGCATATTCTTATTTGGAAGATCCTGTGGCTTTTATTGTTAAATCCCATGATTTGGTCATTGACAGAAGTGCCAGAGGCAAATAAATAGTTTTACACAATGAGTTCTTGTGGTCTGGAATTTGTTACCTGAATGAATGATAGAGGCAAATTCAATGGTAACTTTCAAAATGGAATTGAATAAATACCTGAAGGGGAGAGAATTGCGGGATCATGGGGAAAAGCAGCAGTGTAGGACTAATTGGAAAAATCGAAAACTCAACACAAGCATGTTGAACTGAATGACCAGCTCTTGTGTTGTGAGATTCTGAGAGGTTTTCAGTAGTACATGGAAAAAGTAATGAGGGAGACCGATTGAAGCAATGCATGCAGACCCAAGCTACTGTGAAATGCTGTTTTGAGGACACTAAGTTAAAAAGCTTGGACTCTCTGACCTTAATTTTTATTTTGTTATTATAACCACATTCCTTTAATAATTCACTCCCTCATCATCCAGGACAGTCATCCACTTGAAGCTGCCTACATCAGGAATTTTTCAGATTTAGCCTGCAAACTCTGGAACAATTGCCAGTTTTTGAAGTTTTCAATTGACATCCAGCATTATTATTTTGAACAGAAAGTTCTAGATTTCCACTGTCTGTTGTGTGAAGGATGTGAAGCTTATCAGATCAACCATGATCTTGTTGAATGGCACAGCAGCTGGAGGGGCTGAATAGCCTACTCTGGTTCCTATTTCTAAGAAGTGCTTCCTGATCAGGCTAAGATAAATAAGGTTACAATGACCAGATGATCTGTTGTGTGTTGGTTAAGGGATAAACATAATCTTTCCCTGCATTTCTTCAGTGTTTTGTGTTGGGATCCTTTAGCCGAGAGGACCTGGATTTAATATGTCAACTAAAAGGCAGTACCTCCAAATTAAACTGATTGACAAAAGAACGAGAAATGGCATCAGTCCAAATCTTTTCCAAGTGGTTAGGTTTTAGAATGTTCTGGTAGGCTGATAGACACAGATCCAATTGTAGTCTTCCAAAAGGTATTTTATAAATACTCAAAATACTTAATTTTTTTAGATATGGGGTAAGATCAGGGAGTGGAAATAACTGGATTACTGTGTTATCTACATCTATTCTATTGTTTTACCGCTTCCAACATGGAACTTGCATGTACAATGTTCATTCTCAGAGTGCAGCCTGTGGTTGGGAGTGTTCTGATTATTGCTCCGAATGAACAGAACACAAATGAGGAATGAGATACAACCTTATGTCTTCTGTCACACTCTCCCTCAGTCACTGAAGGATCCATGCCAGACATACTGTGTTGACACCGCATGGTGTTTCCCTCATCTGTTTATTTAAAGTTTTTCAAAGTTACCATGGTTCAGTAAATAACATGAGATTGAGCAACTGGCTGAATATAACAATACAATGATGACAGGTGCATCAGGAAACAGAGTAAATCACAAGTGAACACAATGCAGGTCCAGGGAAACAATACCGTACAATGTGGGAGAAATCCGAAAAGGAGCCAATCGCAATCTTGGAGAGATTGGAGACATGGGAGATTTAGCAAAATATACCAGAAATAATACATTTCAGTTACTAGATTTAATCAGAGAAGGTTCAGGACAGATTTAATAGAGGTGATCAAAATAACGAGGCGTTTTGAGAAAGTAAGGAGAAATGTTTTCCATGGCAGGATCGGTAAACAGGGCAAAGCTTTAAGGTAATTGGCAAGAGAATGAGAGGGAAGGTAGAAAAGGTTTTACACAGTGATCTGGAATGTGCTACCTGAAAGGTGGAAATAGATTCAGTTATAACTTTCAAAAGGGAACTGGATTATTGCTGGGAAAGGAGAACTTTGCAGGGCTGTGAGGAAGGAGCTGGTGAGTTGGGCTTCATTGGAGATGCTGCTAAACTGCAACCATAATCAGACTTTAGACATATTTGGTACAATTTGGTAAGGGAAAGCACATTGTGGTTGGAAGAACGAATGAAATAGGATAAGGAGCAGATAATGGGCCGTGGACCATTTACTGTGATAATGTATGATCTGCCTCGACTCATACTTGGGAGATATGGGCCCCTCAAGTTTAGCTCCCAACGTGTGCTAACCAGTGTTCCTTGTATACTGTCTGCAGGGGGTAATCATAGAATCATATAGCACAGAAAAAGACCCTTTGGTCAAACTCGTCTGCACCGACCAGAAATCCCAATCTGACCTAGTCCCATTTGCCAGCATTTGGCCCATATCCCTCTAAACCCTTCCTATTCCTATACCCGTCCAAATGCCTTTTAAATGTTGTAATTGTACCCGACTCCACTAACTCCTCTGATAGCTCGTTCCATACATGCATCACCCTCTGCTTGAGTCATAAGAAGTGGGAAGGATCCAGTGTTCTCCGAAGCCGAGCAGATCATGGGTTTTAGCCCCTTTTGTCTGAGTAAACCTACTGGAAACACCATAGTACCTTGATTAGCATGAATGTGCAAATGCCAATAGGTGTAACACATGTAGATAGTTGTGTGTGTGTCTCTCTACAGAATGCAGGTGAAAGTTTAGTGCAGAATTGTAAATTGTTCTCTACAGGAGTAAAGACAGGACAATAGTATTACTTACTGGTACATAACAATACACCATACAGTACACTTCCATAAAAATGACAAAAAAAGCTAAACAAATAGCTAAAGAACATAAACATGCAGTAAATAAATTACCAATAATTTACAAGTAATGAAATGCTGGTTTAAGTTTCAAATCCAGTTGAATGAGATGATCATATTAGGATTACCTCAGACACTGCCAAGAGAAATGAAATAAACTGTGTTTCCAGCTGGACAATTTCTTCCTTTCTTTTGCTGCAACAGATTGTGTTTGTATTTTTTGTTCTGGCGCTGTACTATTCCTTCATCTCTGGGACATGGGTCAGAATTCTGATGGTAAAGTCTTGCCAGATCCTAGTTGAATATAATCCAAACAGATCAGTGATCTGTAATCTCCCTTTACCCTGCAACTTTCTGAAATCTCTGCATTCCTCTGATTCAGCGATTCTTGCACAACTCAGACAATTTTTTGCCTCATCATTGGTGGTTGTACCTTCACTAAAGCTGGATTTCCCTCCCTACCTCTCATCCTGGTGGATTCTTTAAGATTCTGGTGATAAATCCTATCTTCTTGTGTATCACTTCTTTGACAACAATCTGAGAAGTGCCTTGGGATATTTTACTGTGTTAAAGGTGCAATATAAATGCAGGTTTTTTTTTGAAACACCATCTTTTTGCCAGTAGGGTCCAGATAAGCCATGGATAGTGTAGTCATACTGTATGTTTAATGTATGTGTCAAACCAAAACTGCTTCTCACCGATGTAAAACTTTATAAGTTCTGTTTGAAGCTCCAAACCTGATTCTAAAATTGGCCTTTACATCTACAGATGAATGATTAGATCTTCCAATGAAATTTGATATTGGCAATACTTTATTAAAGCTACTGTGATACTGAAACACTTAAAATTCTTGGAAGTATTACCAATGCGGAGGCTAGTTTTTGGTTTATCATGTTAATACTTTTGAAAGATATTGAAATATATATTTAAGCCCTCAGCTGTCATTGGGCTACACAGGATATACAGCCCAGAAACAGTCCATGCAGGTGCTTATGCTGTACCCAAGCCTTCTGCCATCTTTCATCATCTTTCCTTTCTAAATCTTAATTCTCTACTCCCTTCTCTTTCATATGTTTGCCTAGCTTCTCTGTAAATTATCTATAATATTTTAGACCATAAGAAACAGCAGCCCCCTCGAGCCCGCTGCACCATTCAACAGGATCCAAAATTCCCCACACCCACTTTTCTGCATTTTCCCCAAAGCCCTTGACTCCCTGACTGATCAAGAATCTATCTATCTCAGCCTTAAATTGGTGCCCTTTATTCTGAAACTATGGCCTCTGGTCCTAAACTCCCCCATGAAGGGAAACATCCTCTCAGCATTTACCCTGTCAAGCCCTTTAAGAATTCTATATGAATACTATATGATCACCTCTCAGTCTTCTAAACTCCAGTGAGTGGAGTTCGAACCTTTTTAGCCTTTGCTCATAAGAGAATCCCTCCATACCAGGGATCATTTTAGCGAACCTTCTCTGAACTGCCTCCAATGAAATGATATCTCTTCTTAAATAAGGGAACCAGAACTGCTCACAGTTCTCCAGATGTGGTCTCACCAGCACCTTGTACAGTTACAGTAAGATTTCCCCACTCTTATACTCCAATTCTCTTCAACTACTCCCCTGGGGTAGAGCCTTCCATATAATTAAGACTGGTTGTGTAAAGAGATTTTTTCTCCAGTTTTCCTATTGAATTCCTTAGTGACTATATTGTATTGATAGCCTCTTGATTATGCTCTCACACAATTGGTTTGAATTGAGGATGAGTAAACATCTGCGTTGATAAATACTGGAGTAAAGTGAGGAAGTGAAAAAATTTCCACTTCAGAATAATACACACCAGAACAAATGCTGACCTAATTACAATGTGATATTAATCGCCTGGTTCTACCTTTCATGTTGCTGGAACAGCCATTAAAACTCATACAGCACATTTCACAAACTCACACTGTTCTAAAGCCAATGGGATACCGTTGCTGCAGTGTCGTCACTATTGTAGCACACAAGAAGTTCCACAAGCAACAATTCAGTAATACCCAGATAATTTGTTTTAGGTGTTGGTTGAGGGATAAATATTGGCCAGGGGAACTCCCCTGGTCATTTTTGACCAATACAATGGGATGTTTTTTAATGGCTGCAACAGAGAAATGACAGGCTTCAGATGAACATCTCCTTTGATTGATGGCACCTCTGACCATGCTGCACTCTTCTTACTGCACTGGTGTCTCTGTCTGGATTATGTGTTCAAGGCTGTGGAGTAGAGCTTGAACTCGTAGCTTTGTGACTCGAGTGGGAGTGATGTAGTTACTGAGGAAGGGGCTCAATAAGAAAAAGGTCCAGATGGCTTGAAGCAGAAAAATGGATCAAAAATGGGAGCAAGGCAATTAAAATAGCTGGATCCAGTTAAAGACTTGATTGAATTACAACATTTAAAAGGCATCTGGATGGCTATATGAATAGGAAGGGTTTAGCGGGATATGGGCCAAATGGTGGCAAATGGGACTAGATTTATTTAGAATATCTGGTCGGCATGGGTGAGATGGACCAAGGGTCTGTTTCCATGTTGTGTAAGTCTATGACTCTATAAAAGGGAGCAAAAAAATATAGCATCATGTCTTTAAGGTCCTAAAGTGCTTTGCAGCGGATGAAGTGACTTTTGTAATATGAAAAATTCTAAATTCAGTAATAACATAGTAAACTCCGTTATAGATCCCCTTGAGAAAATTAAACAAAAGCCACGTTAAAGTTTCAGTTATTAATAACTTAAGCCTCAGGGGTTATATTTCAGTTGTTTCTTGGCAGCAGCAACAATCCTGGAATAAAACATTTAACTTCCTCTTCTAAGATCTTCCAATGTTGTTGGCCCAACATGCTGCAGTTATTTGGTTGTAGCGTAGCTTACAATGCAGTGTGTTTTTTTTTCATTCATATTTACATCGGAAAACCCAGGGGAAAAGGCTGAAAAGATGACATAAGAATTGGCCCAGTAATTGATTGTGATGGCTGTCAATGGTTTGATTGAGTGGGTGGAAAAGTAGCAAATGGAATTCAATCAGAAGTGCAAGGTTAAGCACTTGGACAGGCCAAACAAAGTAAAGGAATACATAATAAACAGGAGAGATTGACAAGGATAAAACAAATGAGAGATCTTGGAATGCATGTCCACAGGTCCCTGAAGACAGTAAAGAAGGCGTATGGGATGCTTTCCTTCACTGAGCAAAATATTGAGTATCAGGGATGTAATGCTAGAACTACATAAGGCATTGGGTGGGCCATAGCTGGATTTTTGTGCATGGTTCTGGTCATCACATAATAGGAAAAATACAATTGCTCTAGAGAAAGACCAGAGGATATTTACAAGAATGGTGTCTGTAGTGACTGTAACAAGGTCAGCCAGGTGGACCTCATAGAATGAGCTCCCTGATCGGGGCTGTTACTCTGGTCCAATCAGAGAACCCTGGCTGTCAGATAAGGAGTGTCGGAACCCACTTGTGGCACAGTGGTGGTGTCAGTAACCTTGGATCAAGAGACTTGGGTTTGAGGCCCACCTGCTCCAGTGATGTGTAATAGCATCTCTGAATAGGTTAAATAAAAATAAGAACAGGTGTCAGAGGTTCTGTTCACTCTGAGAGCTGGCTCTGAGGGAGCTGGATCAATGTCAAGGACTCTCCATGTGTAAGTAAAGGGTGACTTGTTGCTGGGATACCGGTCTCCGTGGAGTTATTCCAGTGTCAGAGTGTTGGAAACTGCAGCATTGAGGAAAGATTGGATAAAGCCAGAGGAGGTTGAGAGTGTTCTTAATTGAGGTATAACAATAATGAGGGGGTTTGGAGAGAGACCCTAGTGGAGAGATCTATTACCAGGGAGCACATATTTAGAACATTAACATAGGAGCAGGAGTAGGCCATTCAGCCCCTCAAACCTGCCCCATCATTCAATGAGATCTGATCCACCCTAGGCCTCAAGCCTTAGGATTAGAGGGGACATGAGGAAAACTCTTTCTCGAGGAGAATGGTGGGTGTCCGGTATGGTGGTTGAAGCAGAACTCTTAATTTAGTTAAAATAGGAATCAGGGTGGGTGGTTGGTTTATTCAGCTGCCACTGACATGATGGGGTGAATGGCCTCTTCCTGTACTGTAACCTTTCCACAGTTCTCATCGGAGGGCAGGTTTATGTAGGAAAATATATATAGCCAGTATAGACGCTGTGGGCTGAATGGCCTCCTTCTGCTCCATAACAGTTATGTGATCAATCAAAGATTGAACGATGAAACATGAATTGTAGAGCACCTTTCATGTTCTCAGGACCAAAGCATTTTACAGTCACTGAGGTACTTGAATATTTGCCACTTCTGTATGTTGGAAAATAATAGAAAGATAAGATTTTAAACTCCTGCAGAATGTAGATTGAAAGGAAAGGTTCCATATATTTGAGGGAAAAGATTGATGGCAGGTTTGAGTTATGGTTTGGAAGAACAAATTGCAATCCTGACTGGATTAGCCCTTTCAAGACTGAGCATTCATTAGCGATTTTCTAATTTTCGTTTTATTTGTTTCCCAGATATGAGCATCACCACCAGCCCTTTGTGAATTGCCCAAACCCAAGATCCCAATTTAAGTTATCCTTTTCTGTCTGTAACCTGCTCCAGCACAACAATCCCATCAGATCTCTGTGCTTCTCTCATTCCAACCTCTTGCACATCCATCCCTCTATCATTGGCAGCTATACCTTCTGTCTACTGAGCCCTAAGTTCTGGAATTCCCTTCCTAAATTATTCCTTCCTCTTTCTACTCCTTTAAGACATTCCTTAAGACATGCCTCTTTGATCAAGCTTTTGGTCATTTTCCCTGAAATCTCCTTAAGTGACTCACCATCAAATTTTCTTTTCTAGCACTCCTTTGACATGCCCAGGGATGTTTTACAACATTAAAGGTACTATAGAAATACAAGTTGTTGTTGTGATTTGGTACAAATCTAGCTACTTCAGAAAGCAGTTGTGAGTTAACCAAGTTAGTGTAGTACTAGAAGCCAGACAGCAATAGATGTCAAGTTTCATTCCCTAATAAAAGAGAGATTGGTGAACAAGAGGCTTTCTAAACAATCTAACAGCTTCATGGCCACTTCACTGATACCATCTTTTGAATTCTGGAATTTCACTGGTAGAAGCTGGACTGGAACAAAGGAATTGCTTAGCAATAAAAGAGAAAACTCTATCTGATTCACCCTCTATCATCCTGATAAGTACGCAATACAATGAGAGTGAAGTTATTGATTAATTAGTGATTAATCTCCATCAGTGAGTTTCCAACCTCACATTCCAGATTGTCCCACATTAAGAAACATCCGCTGGTATCCTGATTAACAGACTGAGTTTCACTTGTATTACTGTCCTGTTGTTAGATGTGTGATTACACTTAATGTGTAGTCAACTTTCTGGGCAGAAAGTAGGAATTTCCAACAGAAAGGAGATGTCACGTACATATTTCTATTTTATACCAGTCTCCCTGCTCAGGTGTTAAACTAAATTGGATTATTTCCTAAACAGAACACCCTGCAGTTTTACAAATTGCATCTTGTAAAATACAGAAAGGCTACTTCTTCATGTGTCCAAAATAGTTTGTTTCTCTCCTCTTCCTCACCCCCATCCACTTGCCTGTTGCTGTGAGACTGAAGTCACATGAACCCTGAGCAGTTAAAGATGGTTGCCATATTCTCTAAAGACAATGGGGATCCATCTGAGTTTTTAAAACATTTTCATAGCTTGTTGATCAGATTCTTCTTTCTACATTTAAAAAAAAACTGAATTCAAGATCTCAAATTTCCATCATAGGGATTTGAACTCCTGCTGGTTGAATTACTAGTATGATAAAATAACTGCTACACCAGACCACCCTTTACTCAGCCACTCCCAACTTTGTCCAACCTGCTTCCATTTTGCGTGACACTGCAGACTGGAATTTCCTGGTTTTTATCACTTTCATAACATCAAAGTAAATGGAAGCCAATTCCGACACAATGCAACTATATAACGTACAAGAACATTCAATGTCAAACGTCATTCTGAAATCCAAAACAAAAAGAGTTGGCCAAGCCAAAAAAAAAAAAGTGTTTTTATAGAACTGAACAACATTCTAAGGACTATTAGCTTGAGCCTTGAGAGGAGAATCTGTGTCTGGTCTGAAATGGGTTCTGATTGTCAATCTTGGAGCTTTGGGACAGAGAAAGAAAACAACTTCAGAATTGCTAAAGGCAGTTCCTAAGGGGATGGAGATGGAGAAAAGAGCAAACAAAGAATTACTGAATGAGGCCAGAAAAATAAGGGAACTCATATTTTATCAAAGGAAGACAAATGGAGTTCTTTAGTCACATTCTCTGTGCAGGCAGGTTATTAACACAGGAAGGATGAACAGATGAAGAGCAAGAGGTCGACCATGAACAAAGTGGCGAGACAACATCAAAGACTTGTTTCAGCTGAACTTCTACAACAAGGGAATCCAATGTTGGATGATTGGTGGCTTTGAAGAGCATGGTCATCAGAACCCTGCAATGACCAGTCTGTACAAACAACACATCGTGACCAATAGCATCAGCAGACCTGTGCCCCCACCCAATATCTTCTGGAACTCTGAGAGACAGTGTCAGCATGGGCCAAATCATGGAAAATTTGGCGTTCCAAGCCTGCCTCGAGGTACCCTGTGCGCCACCTTCCTGGGTTGATCCGTAAGCAACAAGGAGCAGGAACTTCCATCCCATCAGTTTGGTGTGAATTTTGTTCCGAATCCCAGAGGTGAAAGTCTAGTATATTAAAGTGCCCCAAACAGAATGTGCAATATACATAGCTGAGCATGGCCTTGAAGGATTATATTTGGTGCTGAAGAATTCCTCACTTGTTGACCAAAAATTGGCCCTTAGTAAACAAGAATATTACTGTTGAGTTCACTATGTACAGATTTTATAATATACCTCTCACTTCAGGATCAGGAAGAGTCCATTCCAATCTACTGTCTGGGGAGTTCACTCCTCCTTATGTTCTGACTGGGAACCTGGGCCCTGCGACTCCTTTGACCTGACGGGTAGGCCACAATCCGGGATTGAGCAGGTCGTACTAGTGTCTGTCTCCTCATCTCCGCCCCAATCTCCGTCAGGGTCTCAGCCGGAGAGCTCTGCAGCCGCTGGAAGAGGCTCTGGCGAGTCACCAGCTTCTCCTGACAGCTGAAGGTCACTGCGTTTCCCACATCGACCTTCATTTCTCGGGAGAAGCCGTCCGAGGTGCCGTCAAAGCAGCGGCCAATGGCGATCTCCTTGGCCAGCCTGGGGTTCTGATCGGTGACCGTATAGATCCCGTAGTTGTGGCCCAGTGGGTCCACGGGGGCCAGCATGCTGAAAGCCGATGTCTCATTGTTGACGGCCGAGGGGGGGTGTCGGCGCAGGTACTCCTGCAACAGGTTGTTGATCCCAGTTCGCCGGCAGCTGCCCTGGGGGATCACAGTCACCAGAGTGCGGTCAACCGAGCTTTGGTCAAACAGCATGCCCCCGCATTTGAACTCGAGGCATGCAGCTGAAACATTGGGATTGTTCAAATCTCGGACACTACGGGCATCCCGGATACCGTACAGCTGACCCACCGTCTCTGGGTGAGTGCCCCCAATGTTGCGCGACCTCACCATGACCTCCAGCGGCCCGTTGACTTTGACTTTGATGTAGCAAGCCCTGAACTCCTGAGGATTGGGCCACCATGAGAGATAGTTCCCCGTCCAACTGGTCAAGTCATTCTCCTCGAAAGGAACCACATTGTACTCATATTTGTCCTTCTCCACTTTGTAGAACCTGAAATGATTGGCTGAGACTGGGGCTTCTTCACACTCTTTTACATCTTGGTAGGCATATATTGGCCCATTGGTCTCATCGATGTTGTTTGCATTGGGCTTTGCGAGATTAATTTTGAAAGTGGTTTTCTTCAGCTGCTCGTCCTCATGGTCCGACCTTCTGTAGTCCAGCTTCCCCAGGAAGGGCTGAGACACTCCAATGATGTTGGGGTTCATTTTTGGGCTCGAGGCAGCGGCCTCTAGCTCCTCTGCTCCCAAGGTGGCTGTAACATAGGCTGTGTAAGCATCTGGCCTGACTGCATCACAGAAAGCAGGCAGGCAGGCTCCATTAGGCCCAGTTATGACACTGTCAAAGCGGCCCCATGCTCGTGGATTGGCTGTGTACCCTGGCAAAGGTTCCAGGTTGATCAGAGTTACCACCACTCCCTCTAGCTGCTCATTGGGCAAGAACTTCTCACTCATGTAGGCCCTGACTTTCACATAGCAGCGCCTGCCTTCCGGGACATCCAGATTGAAAAGACGGCGCTCCCGGATCTCCATGTTACCGATAAGGAACGTCCTCTCCTCGCGTTTGTTGCGCTTTCTCTTCTCAATGTGGAAGAGACTCTCTTCCTCCCAGAACCCGGTGTCTGGGTTCAAGGACCACAGCTTCACCTTCTCCACGTGCTCCGGCATCTTAATGCTGGCAGTGTCGAGGTAGACCTTAACATTGGACGCTTCGATGGCATCGTTCGATAACTCCTCCCGGAAATCAGCCGAGAACATGCCGTAGGTCCTCAGAGGTAGAATGTCTCCCTCTTCATTGATAAAGTTCAGGTCACTCGATGCAGTCATGGCGAGAGTGATGTTCCTTGGGTCCAGAAAAGTCACACTGGCCTTGACCTTCCCTCTGTAACTTTCCCCGTTGCTTCGGTGGAAAGAATTGGGTGCAATTTCCAGCTTTCCAATTGTGTCTTCACCTTCCATTTCTCCCAATGGAATGGTGACACCTATGGTGGAGTCAATCTCAATCGGCTTGGATTTCCTCAATAACTTAACCTCAAAATACACGTCCCCGCTCTTCCGGTCAAAGGGAAAGACTTTTACAGTGTCGACAAATTTGTTTGACTTGTCGATAAACTGGACAACAAGCCTTTCTGTTTCCTGAGGGACCTGTATAGTGAAGGTCCCCTTGTAGCCTGTCAGGCCAACTTTCTCATTACCCACAAAGATGTGTCCAAATCGCAGTGGCTCGCCATTATCTGCTGCCACTGCCCTCCCTCTGATCAATACCTTGGGCTCCAGGCACTTCTTGCAGCTGCATCTTGCTACCACCTTGACGGGAAGGGTGTATCCCTGACATGCAATCTCCACGTCCTTCATACGCTTCACTCCACAGCAGTACCTCGTGCTGTCCTTGCAACGCAGGTCAAAGTTCAGGTTGCCAGCACACCCACTGTTGGGACACTTCCCGACGTTGAAGTGAAAGGATTTGGTTGCTTTCTGGAAACAGTTCTCCGGCAGTTTGATGAAATGCTGCAGTGGTTTTGACTTGCAATTTGGTCGCCCTTTGGCTAAAGAGAAAGGTGAACAGGAAAGGTGACAGGATTAGACAAAATTCATCTCGAGTCCATGCTGCTGTTTATTCTACACACTTGTTCCCATCCCTGTTCTCAGTCCCTCTCCCTACTCTTCTATTCCTGTCTCCCTCATGCATGTATCCAGCTTCCCCTTCAACGTCTCAACAGAATTCCCGGTGACCCCTCCCTGTAGGAGTGAATTCTATATTTTCCCTACTCCCTGAGTGAGGAAGTTTTCTCCAGAATTGCCTGTTAGAAGCTTTAGTTCTTTGTGCTGTTGCCTCTGGAAGAACATCAGTCAGGTTAACAGCAGTTTTCCTTTTGAAAAGTTCAAAATTAATTGTGAGCATCATGCACCATTAATACTCAAGGTGTTTGTTCTTAATGGATGCTTTATATATCAGGACAGTTACCCAGCAGTACTCCTGTTTACAGCTCCATCTGCACTCTGAGTTTTCTGAGGACTTTTAATTTTTCAGGCTGTTCTGTTACAAGGGACATTTTGTTCAGTTTTGGCAGGATGCTACATATCTGTCAACACCCTGAAACCAGTTGCCTTTTTCTCTTTTATATTTGAATGGCTTTTTGCTTGCGTAAAGCTTGCTGGCAGTTTTACAGGGAAACTTTATGCAAACGCAAATGTGAAAGACTCTGAAACTGCCTTTGAAACTTTTCCATCTTAAACTGAAGTCGTGAGACATAACCACATAATCTGTGGCCCTTTAACACGATGAGCCAGACCACAGTAATGTGGCTAACTCTGGGTCAACCACTTCCAAGAGTCTGCATTCAGATAACAACAACATTGCTTGTGGTGTTTATTAGCCTCAGAGTTAAATCATTCCCAAACGCAAAATATTTCAAGTGCTAGAAAACCGAAATGAAAAGAGAAAATGCAGCAAGATCAGGCAGCATCTGTGGAGTGATATAATTAAGGTTTCTGGTCAGGACAATTCAGATGAAAAACTTCGAGCTCTGCTTTCGTCATTCACAAATGCTTCCTGACCTGCTGAGCAGTCAGCATTTTCTGTTCTATTCTATTTCATGCATTAACATTGTTTTCACGAGTTGATTGTCTGAATGTTTTGAATTCAAAGATTAAACATAGGAGCAGAACTGCGGCTATTAGATAGGCATATGGATGATAGTATAAGGTAGGGGTGGAGGTTAGATAGACCTTAGGATTAGTGAAAAGGTTCAACACAACATCGTGGGCCGAAGGGCCTGTACTGTGCTGCACTGTTCTATGTTCTGTAAGTGCCCTCTGAAATGGTCTAATGGTATTATCACTGGACTGTTAATCTTGAGACATCAATAATGTTCTAGTGACCTGGGTTTGAATCCTGCCATGGCAGATGGTGGAATTTGAATTCAGTTTTTAAAAAATCTGGAACTAAGAGTCTAAAGGTGACGATTAATCCATTGCCGATTGTCTGAAAAACCCATCTGGTACACTAATGTCCTTTAGGGAAGGAAACTGCCATCCTTACCTGGTCTGGCCTTCATGTGACTTCAGACCCACAACAGTGTGGTTGACTCTTAACTGCCCTCTGGGTAATTGGGGATGGGTAATAAATATTGGCCTAGTCAGTGATGTCCTCATCCCACGAATGAATAAAGAAAAATGTTTACCATTCAATTGTGTTCCATCACTATCAGAGGTCATTATTGAAATATCTCCACAAAGACCGGTATCCCACACCTAGTTACCCTTTATTTATACGTGTATAGTAATGACAGAGACCCAGCTAACTCAGAGCCAGCTTGAAGAGTGAACAAAAGCCCTGACACTCCTGTTTATATCTGTCAGCCAGGGCTCCCTGATTGGGGCTGTTAATTTGTTAGGCATGACTTCCCTCTGACAAAACCATGTTGACTATCCCTAACTAACGATGCCTTTCCAAGTGGGTATTAATTCGCTCTTCAGAATTTTGTCCAACAGCTTCCCTACCACTGACATGAGACTCACAGGTCTATAATTTCCTGGTTCATCTATACCGTCTTCTTAAAAAGTCAAACCACATTAGCCATCCTCCAGTTCTCCGGCACTTCCCCTGTGGCCAGACAGGAATTAAAAATTTGTGTCAGAGCCCCTGCAATTTCCTGTCTCTTCTCCCTCAGCAGCCTGGGATGCAGTTGATCCAGTTCAGGGGCTTTGTCTATTTTTAAGCCTGATAGAGCCTCCAAAACTGTGCCATTTCCTATATCAAACTGTGCAAGTTCCTCACAGTCTCTTTTCCTGAATTCTATACCTGTGTTCTCCTTTTCCAGAGTGAAGACCGAAGAGAAGTATTCATTCAACACCTTTCCAATATCCTGCAGCTTCACACGCAGGTGTTGCCCCCTTGATCCGTAATGGGCCTACTCTTGACCTGGTTAACCCCTTCCCTTTAATGTATTTATAAAATCTCTTTGAATTCTTCCTAATCCTATTTGCAAGTCCTTTTTCATGCCCTTTTTTGCTCTTCTGATTGCTTTCTTAAGTTCTCTCCTGCATTTCCTCTATTCCTCTGGGACCACAGCTGAATTGCTCCCTTCAGACTTGCTAAGAGCCCTACTCATCTTCATCCTGTCCTGATTTGTCCTAGACATCCAGGATTCTCTGAATTTATTGCTCCTACATTTCCCTCTGAAGGGTATGGTAGTCTCCCCAGCTCCTTTCTAAATGCCCCTATTGCTCCACTATAGACTTAACCATAAGGAGCTTGTTCCCAGTGTACTGTGGCCAGATTCTGCTTTATTTTAATAAAATCTGCCTTCCCCCCCCTCCAATCGAAAGCCATCTTTTTCAGGCTATCTTTTTCCTTGCCCAGAATAAATTTGAACCATACCATGTTATGGTCACTATTGCCTAAACGTTTCCCCACTGCCACATCGAACACTTGTCCAGCTTCTTGCCCCAGAACCAGATCCAGCACTGCACCATCCCACATCGGGCGTTCTATGTATTGATACAAAAAACTCCCCTGGATACATTTCAAGAAATCCACCCCCTCTAAACCCTTAACACTATGACTATCCCAGTTTACGTTGGGAAAGTTGAAATCCCCAAGTATAGTTACCCAATTATTACTCTTACACACCTCTGTAATCTGTCTACATATTTGCTCCTCTATTTCCCAATGACTCTTTGGGGCCCTATAATACACTCCCAATAAAGTAGCTGGCCCCTTAATGTTCCTAAGTTCCAACTACAAACCTTCATTTGTGGACCCTTCCAAGATATCATCTCTCCTTATTGTAGTAATTGACTCCTTCATTAATAGTACTACACCACCATCCTTTTCATACCCTCCTCTGTCTCACCTGAAGATCCTACACCCCGGAATGTTAAGTTGCCAGTCCAGTCCTTCCCTCAATCATGTTTCTGTGATGGCAACAGTATTACACTTCCATGTGTCAATCCATGCCATTAACTCATCAGTCTTATCTATTGCACTCCAAGCACTAAAGGTCATCCAGCCTTGCCTCACTCTCTTGACACTCAACGTAGCTGAATTCACTGTGACCTACTTCCTTTGCTGACAAATGATGTGTCTCTGTTTCATCAATATTCTGTGTCCCCTCCTCCTGCCAAACTAGTTTAAAGTCCTCCCAACAGCACTAGCAAACCTACCTGCAAGGATGTTAGTCTCAGTGTGGTTCGGGTGCAGACCGTCCCATTTGTACATGTCCCACCTTCCCCAAAAACAGTCCCAGTGATCGAGGAACCTAAAACCCTCCCACTTGCAGCAACACCTGAGCCAATTAAGGGCAGTTTAATTTGAAGCTGAATTTGAGATGTACCATCAGGGTAATCGATATCTAAATTTAAAAATGTGCCACAAAACGCATCAGGCGGGGATGACATATAATTCCACTCAGAATCAGATCTCTCTCAAAATACGGTGAATTTTTTTGAAGCGCAGTTAGTGTTCACATGTGGACAACTCACAGCTGCTTTGCACACAGCAATATCCCACAAGCAGCAAAGAGATGATAGATAAATATCAGGTTGCTTTAGAGACTTTAGAATATCTGGTCGGCATGGACGAGTTGGACTGAAGGGTCTGTTTCCATGCTGCACAGCTCTTTGACTCTGATTGTAATTACATTCTTTCCTGCAATGTATCCAGAGCCGTACTTCTAAAAAAAATAATATATTCATGTGGCTGTTGCTGGCTAGACCAGCATTTATTGCCCATCTCTAATTGCCCAGAGGGCAGTTAAGAGCCAACCCATATTGCTATGAGTCACCTGTAGGGCAGGCTGGGAAGGGATTGCAGTTTCCTTCCCTAAAGGACATTAGTGAACCAGATGGGTTTTAATGACTATCGACAGGAGCTACCATTAGACTATCATTTTAATTATACTCAAAAGTTATCACTGCTTTGGTGGGATTCAAAACTATGTGCCCAGAGGCTCTGGATTATAAACCTAGTGACACGACCACCATACCATTACCTCAGTGAAGGAGATGTCAGCCCATCATTACACAGCAAGATCTCATAGAAGCATTGTCATTAGTGACCCAGTCCATCCACATCAACTGTAGGGGGAGCAGGAGCAAACTGTACCCCAGTGGGAGGCAAGAGGTGATGGGGTTGGGTGTTGGGACACAGAATAAAATGCTGAAGCCTGGAAATCCAGAACTAGTTCAAGCGTCTGGCATGAGACAATTAAAGAAAATGAGGCAAATGATTCCACATGTGTGAGTTCCATAAGTCCAGGAATGTATCTCCCTGTGCCAGAGCATTCCCAATAAATCGCTGGAATATATCATAATTGGTCCATCATGGAACCACATTTCAGCTACAACTGGTTGGTAACTGTTCAGAGTTCTCCACTTCATTAATATTTTGCACCTGCTGGGACAGCAATGCTGCTGTCTGCCAGGCACAAGCAGCCTACACGTGAAACGCTTCAGTCGTGGTTCCCCGTGGTTGAAGTGCAATTGCAATGGGCTGTAACTGAATACAACAACAGCAAGGGTTAGGGTCTCATAAATTTGGTCCGGGTAGCGTTGGAAAATTCCTCGGATTTATACCATGCCACCAGTGAATTGCTTTTTCAGTCGGTCAACTATCACACACACTCATTTCTTTAGCTTTCTAACTTTCCTTATCTTCTTACCTGAAAAATGGCCAATTGGGAAGGGGCTGAGCTGCAAAAAGGAGTCCAAAAGACCGTAAGAAACAGGAGCAGGAAAAGGCTATTTGGCCCCTCGAGCCTGCTCCACCATTCAATAGGATCCTGGCTGATCGGAATCCTTTCCTTCGACTGAGATGTGAGAAGAATAAGGGTAATATTGAAATGTTCTACTCATCAAACCAGATTTTTCACTTCCTGAATTGTCTCTCTGACTTTCGCCAACCATACAACCTTCCAAGGTCTCTCTGCTCCTCCACCTACATTTGTTACTGGACTCACTGGATTCCACTGGAATTGGGCTGGTACTCGCTAGAATTTAGAAGAATGGAGGGGGAATCTCATAGATACATATAAAATCCTGATGGGACTGGACAGGCTAAATGCAGGAAGAATGTTCCCAATGTTGGGAAAGTCCAGTAGAAAGGACCACAGTCCAAGAATTTAGGGTAAGCCATTCAGAACTGAGATGAGGAAGAATTTGTTCACTCAGAGTCATGAACCTGTGGAATTCTCTCCCACAGGAAGCTATTGGGGCCAGTTTGTTAGATATATAAGGATGTGGCCCTTGTGGCTAAAGGGACCAAGGGGTATGGGGAGAGGGTGGAAATGGGATACTGAGATTGCATGATCAGCCACGATCATATTGAATGGTGATGCAGGCTCGAAGGGCTGAATGGCTTACTCCCACATCTATTTTCTAGTTTCTATTATCAATTTTAATCACTCCATTATTGTCAGCCAAGTCTTTAGCTGTCAACACCATGAGATTTGAAATTTATTCCCTAAAGCTCTGCGCCTCTCTTGCTGACTTAGAAGCTAGTGAGAGATGAGTTGTAGGGTCAATAAGGAGAAAGTATAATATTAAGGTGAAGGACAGGAGATTGAGAGGGGATTTGAGGAAAAGAAATTTCAACCAGCAGGTGCTGGGAATCTGGAATGTAGGTCACCAGCTTGTTGCTCGAGGCTACTTGAGTGACGCTATTCCACATCCAGCATGGTGCACCAGCAGACTCCTATCAGACAGACTTACAAGTTATCACAGAAAGAAAAGGCCCATTTTCTTGAAGCTTTTCATCTCTCACTCATCAGGACAATTTGCAAAAATTCCAATTCAAGAGGAAAACCAACATTTACGCTGCACAAGAGGATAATATTAATTATTTGTTATCAGCACTCTAATAGATGGAGCCATTGCTATGCTGATAACTGACAGTCAGGTTGACTTGATTGGTCAGGCTGTTACACTGAGAAACGAACAAGAAATGGCTATCGTCTGTATTGTTGAGTTGAACCAGACACTGTGCATTTTATTTTCCCCTTGAATTGGTATTCTTGCAAATTTCCTGCGAGATGAAAGAGTTCAGCGATTCTAAAGTCCTGCATGACGAAATGACCATTTGATTTACAGGTTGATAAGCCCCAACCAAAGGTTCTAGCTCAGAGACAGGATTTTATCCACAGGACCACAAGACCCCCTCTCCTCTTTTAGGACGCTTCTCGGTTCTTTGACTGAGCTCTTTAGTCACTTGTCTCAAACTCATCCCATGTCTGTTAATGCTCTGGTGAAATGTCTTGGGAGATCTTATGATGTGAAGGGTAGAATGTAGATGCACAGTTGAATAATGATCCCAAGGCATGACGGGCCTTGATTATCCTGTTTCACTTCAGCAGCCTTAAGCTTTGTAAATTACAGAGTGTGGCATGATTCCAGGTAATTTCATTTTTCAGAAGTTGCATTAACAAAACATTAATGCAGTAACACTGTGTCTAAGCTAATCTATGCAGTGATTTATAAATTAATTGCGCATCTGTCTGAACAGTGAAGAAAAATCCTTTCAGTAATAGAATGTGATGTCAAATATGTGATGAATGTGTTTAGTGCTGTTCATTAATTTACCCAATTTAATGCTTCAATCTTTAGATGCTATTTGCAGCAACACTGGGGCCAAGTGTTGAACTAAAGCTACAGAAATGAACAAGCCCTCGGTCTGTGCTGGTCTCTGGCAGTGCAGCTGGGTGTCTGCTCCTCAGTGCTATTCAGTGATGTCTGCTGTAAATGCAGAGGTGTGTTGACATTCTGATGATCAGTTTTAATTCTAATTCTTCGCTTACCCACCTATGCAACCCAGACAGTTTGAGGGAGGAGTTAAAATCAGTCCCATTCCAAGTAGTTCCCGCTTGGTGGCATTTTAGCTTCAGAGAGTGAAGGAAGCGAAGGTTCACGTTGACTGAAGACAAATAGAACCCTGATTCACTGAAGCTCAATGGCTGAGCTTGTGATTATTCATAACAGCCTGATAGCGAGATTCTCCCTGTGTCAAATATCGAGTTATATCAAGCCTACAGGATTCAGGAACCTGACAGGAGGGAATACCCCTTTGTGCATTTGGAGAATATCATTGGGGGTCATGGAAAGCCAGGTGTTGGACCTTCAGGCTCAGAAAAACATCTGTTGATTTCCCTTGACTCACCCTTCTTTGTCTCTCTCCCCAATCGCAACCAGAGTCTACTTTAGCAATGCACTCCCTCACACCACTTCCCTCATGCAGCAGCTGCTCCTTTAGAGGTGGGCTCCTTTCCTAACCAGCCCCTTTCAGCCAGTCTTCACTGAATTCTTTCTTTCTGGAGATTCTGGTTTCAATGGTTCACAAGTTCTGCCCATGATCACTGAAACAGTCTCAGTGCCTTCAGAACCTGTGAACTCTGCATTCACAATCGGCTCTCCATGGACTGATCTCACACGCCCACTCTGCTCAAGATCAGACCACCACGAGGGGATATCCTATCACTGTGGGATAGAACAATGACATGTACCAGATGGGACAAATGGCCACACATAGAAGAAACTGCAAGGCTGTCGTTGGCTGGGAGCAGCAGGAGTCAACATATTTGTGACTGGGAGAGAGAAGACACCAGACGAATTCTGTAATGGCTGTTGATTCTGTGTGTGTGTGTGTGTGAGAGTGTAAGAGTAGTGAGTGTGTGAGGGACAGAGGCAGAGAGAGAGAGGGAGACAGAGAGACAGGACTAAGTGCCTCAGCACAGAGTGACAGCGAGAGATTGAGCAAGTGAGAAAGAGAAAGAGAGCGAGAAAGTGAGTGTGAAAAAGAGTTGGAACTGAATATTCCATGTACAGTCACCCACCTGTAACTGTGAGAGTTGCTGGAACTGATTTGATGGAGCTGATGCCATTGGAAACTTTGCACTGGTATTCCCCTCCCTGCCAGTTCTTCAACTCCTTCAGCAATAAAGTTTCTTCATTTTTTGTGTCCAGCAGTGTTCCATTGTGATACCTGGGCAAAAGTCAACAAGCGAGGGCAGACATTGGTAGAAAGAAAAGTTGGTAATGTTAGAATTGCAACAATGATCAGACTCACAGTGACATGACACAGGGAAACCCACCCACTTGGATAAGAGCTGTGGAGTTTGTGTCTATACAGTAGGGAGGATAATCCAGCAGATTCCTCCTGCTTCACCCTCACACACTCCTGCCATTGCTCACCCCACACGCCCATCCTTGCAGAGCTCCATCTTCCCCACAGCCAGAAAGCAAACAGATTCTTCCTTCTCTGATTGGATCATCAACAAACAAACAAAGGTATTCAAAGAAAACTTCAAAACCTTAAATCTTTTAGAATAAATGCAGCTATCATTCTGATCCCTGATTATTGCAATCCTGCAGGGTTGACAACCTTCATATAGGACAATATTCAATGCTCATATAAACTTACAGAGGCCATTCAGCCCCTCGAGCTAGCTCTGCCATTCCGTAAAATCAAGGCCAATTTGATTGTAACCTTGCATTCATGTTCCCAGTGACCTATGATAACGTTTCACCCCCCCCACCTTCGCTTATCAAGAATCTCTCCACCTCTGCCTTGCAAATAGTCAAGGACTGGCTGGTATGGTGCTCAGTGGTTATCACTGCTGCCTCACAGCACCAGGGACCCGGGTTCAATTCCAAACTTGGGCGACTGTCTGTGTGGAGTTTGCACATTCTCCCTGTATCTGTGTGGGTTTTGCCCTGGGTGCTCTGGTTTCCAAAGTCCAAAGATGTGTAGGTTATGTGGATTGGCCGTGCTAAATTGCCCGTAGAGTGCAGGAGAGGTGGATCAGGGTGGAATGCTCTCTGGAGGGTTGGTGCAGACTCAATTGGGCCAAATGGCCTCTATCTGTACTGTAGGGATTCTATGTCTTTGCTTCCACTGCCCTTTAGTAAGGGCGTGGAATGCCCTGCCTGCAAAAATAGTAGACTCGCCCACTTTAAGGGCATTTAAATGGTCATTGGATAAACATATGGATGATAATGGAATAGTTTAGGTTAGATGGGCTTCAGATTGGTTTCACAGGTCGGCGCAACATCGAGGGCCGAAGGGCCTGTACTGCGCTGTAATGTTCTATGTTCTATGTTCTATGTTCTATGTTCAGGAAGAGAGTTCTAAAGTCTTACCAAAAAATATTGCTTTATCTCTGACTCAAATGGGTGATCCTGGATTTTTAAACAGTGAGCCTTAGCTCTCCAATAAGAGAAAACATTTTCACACATGCAACTTGTCAAGACCCCTCTGAATCTCACATGTTTTCTAATATTATCACTAATTGACTTTTGAGAAGGTGGTGTTGAGCTACTGGACTGAGCCATTGCAATTGGACCAGGAACCTGTGAGTGCTGGTGTGTCCTTGCACCTTTTAGCCTTGTTCTTCTAGTGGTCTTCATGGGTTTGGAAGGTGCTGTCAAAGGAGCCTTGACAAATTGCTGCAGTGCATCCTGTTTATGGTACACACTGCTGCTACCATGTGTCGGTGGGCAAGGCACTGAGATGTTTAAGGTGGCGGAAGGGATACTGAACAAACCGATTTAATCCTGCATAGTTTCAAGCTTCAGGAAACCCGAACTCAACTCAATCTCTGTCCAAGTCTTGCAGCTGCGGAAGGAAGTGGGTCAGTTTTGGGGGCAGCCGAAAAGAGAAAGAGAAATCTTAAGAAAGTGCCTCACCACAAATATTGAAGTGGAGATGGAGATCCAGTGGCCTTGCAGCAAAAGGACACTCGCTGACCTTCAAATCGTACTTTTGTCTCAGGGTGTTTCACAATGTAGGGCTTTTCTGTCGAAGAGAGAGGAGAAAGAAGGAACGAAGGACAGCTGAGATCAGAATGTTGATAAGTACAGAAAAAATACTGTCCAGAATTTTATGCCCTCTGCAGGTTGGACTTTTAGTCAGAAAGAAGGCCCAGCCACCATGCCCACTGCACCCAGATTAAGTGCCTGGTTGGAAAGCTCACAGATGACCATCCTACCCTGTACCCAACAGACTGCTCAATGAAGAGTGTCACCATGCCACCAGTGGGCACTCTCAGTGCCAGGCAAGAGAAACTCAGGGCAAACTCTGTCAGGGTTAATTATAGGCTTTCTCAGTTTAAAGGAATTCAGCACCTGATCGAAGGACCCAGCTTTGTGAAATGGGGAGGAGTTTGCAACCCACTCTCCCACTCTCTCTCATCACTTACCTACCCCAGGTCCAATGGTGAGATCCTGAGAGTTGGCTGGGTGCACTACCGGTGGCAGCCACTGGCTCCGAGCGGGGCTGCTGACCAGCAAAGAGTTGCCCAGCCTCCGATTGGTCAGCATCTCGCAGAGAAGAGTACTTTTGCTCCCAGAGTCCTTGTTCCTGGAGAGGGTCTGCCACTGTCCTTTAAGAAGCATGAGTCATATTTAAGCCTTTGGGTCTTCCCAAAAAGAGGTGGCTTGGGCTGCATGCTGGATCTCCAGTCCACCAGCAAACCCTGTCACATCCATTAAATACTGCCCAATGAAGTTGGGTGGGGAAGTGTATTCAAGGCTGCGATTGACAGGTTTTTAATCAGTAAGAGAAATCAAGGGTTATGGGGAAAAGGCAGGAAAGTGGAGTTGAGGATTCTCAGAGCAGCCATGATCTCATTGAATGATGGAGCAAACTCGATGGGCTGAATGGTCTACTTCTGCTCCCATGTCTTATGACTAATGGTCTTATGTGCATCACAGAATTGGCCTTAGGATTGTTAAAACTCCAAATTGAATGTGGGTTTTCTTGTTTGATAACTGGATAACAACAACACAACTTGTGTTTATATACCATTTTAGAATAATAGAATGTCTTAGGGTAACCTGTAGGAGTGTTACAAGCCCCAAAAGGAACTTGTAGGTCAGGTGGCTAAAAGCACAAAGATGTACCTTCAGAGATCGAGTTAAAAAGAAAGAAATTGAGAAAGAAAGCTGTGAATAAAGGAAGGCGGTGGTACAGAGGCTGTATCACTGCTTCAGTGATCCAGAGCCTCTGGAGCTGGGGTTGTAGGTTCAAGTCTTGCCATGGCTGGTGGTGAAATGTGAAATTACTAAAAATCTGGTCTAATGTTGACCACGTAACCATTGTTGATCGTCTTAAAAACCCATCTGGTTCACTAACGTCCTTTAGGGAAGAAAACCTGCCATCTGTATCTGGTCTGACCTACAGGTGACTCCCTCTGGGCAGGTAGAGATAGGCAACAAATTGCTGGCCTAGCCAGTGACACCTACAGCCTGTGAGTGAAATAAATGGAGCGTTGCTGGAATCTGGAAATTTGAATAAAGCTACTGGGAGTCAACTGAAATTGTAAATTGAGTGGGTGCAGGGATAGCAAGAGTGTGAGGGGAGATAGCCAAGTACATTTGAAATAATGTGATATAATGAGATTGAACAGTAGAGTAATCTCGAGGGCCTGGAGTGAGCTTTGCCACTTTCTCATGGCTTGCTGCTTTGCCTTTCTCTTTGAAGATCGACGAGCAGAGTTAGCGAAAAGGTTGACCGCCCAAGGAGAGATCAAACGTTTGAGATAGTTACTAACCAGCTCTCTCCAGAACCACCTTCACCACTGATGATTCTGTGCTATTCTGAGCTGCTTGAAACACAGAGGGGGCAAACCTCGCACTTTCGATCAGGAGACGGGTCTTGCTGTCGGCACAAATGCCAGGGATCTTGAAAGAGCCATTTTCATCGCTGACCGTGACGGTCACATTTGGCTGATCCTCCATCGCTATCCTACTCCGGCTAACGGGGACTCCATTTGCTGAATGCACTGTGCCCAGTAAAAGGTGTTGGTCACAGACACAGCCATTACATTCTTCACTGACGTGTCCCACTGCACACACGTGCTGACAGACTGTAACATAACAGACCCATCGGTTTTATTAATTGCTGTTCTTACAGAAACATAGAAGGTAGGAACAGGAGTAGGCCATTCAGCCCTATGAGCCTGCTCCATCTTTCAATACGATCACAGCTGATCATCCAACTCAGTCTCCTGTTCCTGCTTTCTCCCCTTTGATCCCATTAGGCCTAAGAACTTTGCCTAATAAAGAGGCCTTTGGGTGTGGCACATTGTTTTTCAAAAGTGGAGTCCCAGGTAAATAGGATGATGAAAGTGGTGTTTGGTACGCTTGCCTTTATTGGTAAGTGCACTGAGTACAGGAGTTGGGAGGTCACGTTGCGACTGTACAGGACATTGGTTAGGCCACTTTTGGAATACTGCGTTCAGTTCTAGTCTCCCTCCTATAGAAAGCATGTTGTGAAACTTGGAAGGGTTCAGAAAAGATATACAAGGATATTGCCAGGGTTGGAGGGTTTGGGCTATAGGGACGGGCTGGATAGGCTGGGGTGATTTTGCCTGGAGCATTGGAGGCTGAGGGGTGACCTTATAGAGGTTTATAAAATCATAAGGGGCATGGATAGGGTGAATAGCCAAGGTCTTTTTCCTAGGGTAGGGGAGTCCAAAACTAGAGGGCACAGGTTTAAGGTGAGAGGGGAAAGATTTAAAAGGGATCTGAGGCAGCTTTTTCATGCAGAGGGTAGTGTGTGTATGGAATGAGCTGCCAGAGGAGGTAGTCAAGGCTGGAACACTGGAACAATTACAACATTTAAAAGGTATCAAATGGGTATATGAATGGGAAGGGTTTAGAGGGTCAAGGGCCAAATGCTGGCAAATGGGATTAAAGCAGTTTAGGATATCTGGTTGGCATGGTCGAGACGGACCAAACAGTCTGTTTCAATGCTGTATAACTCTACGACTCTATAAATATATCCAGCTCCTTCTTGAAAATGCAGTGTTTTGCCTCAACCTCACTCTATGGCAGAGAATTCCACAGGCTTCCCAATCTCTTGTGAAGGCATTCTCCCCATCTCAAACTTAAATGGTCTACCGTATATCCTTAGACAGTGACCCCTGTGCTGGTTCTGGACTCCTCCACCATCAAGTACATCCATCCCATGTTTACCTTGTCTAGTCCTGTTAGAACTTTATAGATTTCTATGAGATCCCCCTCATTCATCTAAGCTCCAATGACTATACTCCTAACTGATCCAATCTCTCTTCATATGCCAGATCTGTCAATCCAGCAATCAGTCTGGTAATCATTTCCATCCTCACTGGCCTCACAATCCCAACTCTAAGTGATATAGTTCTGCTATTCCTCAGAATGATGCATACAATAGCATCTTGCCCAGTAACGCTACTTAAAATGGCTGCGTTTGCTGTTACTGTGATGTAAGAAACACAGTCACTACTCACACTGCCAGTGATACCACGGGTGTCGGCTTGTGTCACAGAACAGGAGCAAACAAAAGGATTTACTTTCAAATGTTTTTAAGTCAGTTAAAAGCCAGCGAGTGCAATATTCACACATCCCCACTTCTAACAGCTGCCTCCCAGGTCCCATGCCCTCAGCTCTCTGCCCACCATTCATTAAGTGTGACAGTGGCCAAAGCAGTGAAAGTAAACATTCCTCCCATGTATAACCATCTGTGGCACATGTTATACAGTCGGTGGCACAGTGGTAATGATACTGGGCCATAATCCAGAACTCCAGGCTAATGCACTGGGATATGGGCTTGAATCCCAACATGGCAGAAAAGCCAATATAATGGCAACTACAGTTGCTCTAAAAACAAAACCAATCTGGTACATGAAATGAAGGCAATCTGCCCATCACTGCCTGGTCTGGTCTCAACAATGAGAAATTAGGAATAGGTGATAAATTCTGCCTTGCCACTGATGCTCATATCCTCTGGAAGAACTGAAAAAAAAGGGGGGCATTGATGTCCAGTTCTAAATGGCATAGAGTTCCTGTCATACTGAGGTGGCAGAAGACACACCAATTCAAAACACAAACGTTAAAGATCCACAAACTGCAGACAAGAGTCCAGTATTAATGTGCAAAGAGGAATTTAATTGACAAACAAAAGGAGCCTGATTAGCGGTATAGTCAAGATCCTGATCTGTATTTAATTTGTTAATTTCAGCAGTAAGTACACCTAAAAACGCTTCATTGGTGGTAAAACGCCTTGATGGACCCATTGGGTGTGACCTGTATCATTTTGCACATGCCAAGTCTCAGGGTAGACATGAGGTGATCACCTAGCCCACACACCCTCAAGCACACTATTCCAACTCAATATTTACCAAAATTAAAATTAAAATTAAATTAAATGCTGCAGATGTTGGGAATATGAAATCACAGCAAAGTGCTGGAGAAACTCAGCAGGTTTGGCAGCATCTGTGAGGACAGAAGCATTTCATTTGTTGTTTCCTTCGGCTGCTACCAAATCTGGTGGGGTGAGATGTTTCTCCAGTACTGTGTTTGTATTATGCCGATTCTCGGTATCGAGAGGAAGACAGAGAGGAAGACAGAGAGGAAGACAGACTGATTGAAGGGTAAACTTGAAACAGGCTGAACGTTGGTCACCCTCCATCCCAGTCGTCCTTGAAATAAAAGGTTGTGGGATATTTAATGTCTTCTTGAGAGGTCAGATTTGTTTAACCTCTGAAGAACGAGAGCAGTACTCCTTTGCTATTGATGCTGGGAGCAGCAGTTTACATTACAGATGTTCAGGTTTGTGGAATGGGCTTGACCTACCGTGACCTAACTAGCTCCAAGAGGAGAGACAAAGTGCTACTAACTGAGCCCCGACTGACACAAGAGATTTCCTGAAAAGTGTGTGCGACAGTGCTGTCCTTTTAATGAAGATCGCTGCCTGAGGAATCGAAGAAGATGGTACTTCCCATCAGAGAGAGTGTGAGAGAGTGCCTCTCCTTCTGCTTAAAATTAAAATTACACCTCAGAGCGAGGAGTCACGAGCAGACTCTAATTACAGGGTAGTTCATCCCCACAATAAACACTGTTCAGCCCTGACACTGAGCAATTTGGAAATGTATCCAGCACTGACAGATAACCGACCTCCCCACTTGTTTAAGTTTCAAACTAAAAATGAGAGTGTGAGTGTGGGTGTGTAAGGGTTGTTGGGCTATATATTTATATACCTTGCTAGAAACTTCCACTGCTGATGGTGACAAAGAAAAACTCAACAAAAGATAAATCAAAGACTGAAAGAACTGTGGATGCTGTAAATCAGGAACAAAAACAGAAGTTGCTGGAAAAGCTCAGCAGGTCTGGCAGCATCTATGAAGGAAAAAACAAAGAGTTAACGTTTCGGGTCTGGTGACCCTTCAGGATCTTCAGAACAAACCAGGTGGCACGGTGGCTCAGTGGTTAGCACTGCTGCCTCATGGCACCAGGGACCAGGGTTTGATTCCACCCTCGGGTGACTGTGGAGTTTACACATTCTCCCCGTGTCTGTGCGGGTTTCCTCCGGGTGCTCCGGTTTCCTCCCACAGTCCAAAGATGTGCAGACTAGGTGGATTGGCCATGCTAAGTCATCCATTAGTGTCAGGCCTGTGTAGTTTAGCCAGGGAAAGTGGGGAGGAATGGGGTGGGGTGCTCTTTGGAGGGTCTGTGCAGAATCAATGGGCTGAATGGCCTCTTTCTGCACTGTAGGATTTGTTGTGGGAGTTTCTTTTTCAGAGAGTGATTGCTATCATACAGAAGGAGGGAGCGAGAGTGAGAGCTCAGCCAGTGCTGGAATTCTCCCAATGCCTCACAGAAGTTGCTATCTTCCTCCCATCAGGAGTCCATCGACCAATGGGTCATAATGGAGAGGTTTTGCCAAAATCTTGACATGCCAAAGCTGGCAAAGCCATGTTGCCTGGCACCCCTGCAGTTCCAGCATGACCCAGGGATGGAGTACTTTCCTTTGGAAAATGTAACATTTTCAGGACCAGATTGGTACCTCCCTCTCACCGGAGTCACAGCAAGGTTAAAAAAAAGAGGAGGCCATTCAGCCCATCATGTCTGTACCAACTCATCAAATGAACATTTTAACTTAGCGTTATTCTTCTGCCTTTTCCCCATACCCTTGCACATCGGATGATCATTTTAATAGAAACAAGGCCCTCCAGAATGCCTCCATGGCTAGAGGTGTTGCTATGGAGAATGTGTCAGTTAGATGAGAGACAATTAACTGCCAAGCTTTGTTTAAATTTAAACCAAGAAGGTTGACACAGCACATTGCCCTGAGAAATGACCAGAGAATGGTTGTCACCTGTTTTGTGGAGCTGAAATAGATGAACTCTGTATATGTTCTTACAGTCTGCAAGTAGGGGCCTGTGTATTAATGTATTCAGCTCCTAGTACAAATCTATCAAACTACCCGCCTGACAGAATCTTAAACTGGTTGCCAGTGAAATTCTTGAAGTACTCAGGCAATACCTCTGCCAATTCGAGTTCTTAACAACCAATCAACATTCTCTGCTCAAACACTGTAAAATGATGTTTCCCATTTACTTGTGAATTGTCCTGATGAGTGCAAAATGAAAAGTTTCAACAAAATGTGTCTTTTTACAGCAATACTCCAATTCTGTACCATCAAATGACTCAATTTTTTGATCTTGCTGAGCACCAGTTTACTGCCACATCGCAGCAGGGTCTATACTTTCCAATAATGAACCCTTCAGGACTCTAAATGCACTGGGGAATCCCGAAGGATTGAAAGAGCATGCAGGACTGACCTTGTCGATGTAGTCAGAGTCATACAGCACAGAAACAGACCCTTCAGGCCAACCAGTCCATGCTGAACATAATCCCAAACTAAACTAGTCCCATCTACCAGCTCCTGGCCCATACCCCTCTGAACCTTTCCTACTCATGTACTTATCTAAGTGTCTTTTAAATGTAATTGTGCCCATATCCACCACTTCCTCAGGAAGTTCATTCCAGATGCGAATGACCCTGTGTAAAAACAATTGCCCCTCATGTCTTTTTTAAATCTCTCCTCTCACCTTAAAAAAAATGTGCCCCCTAGTCTCAAAATCCCCCATCCTAGGGAAAAGATGCCAACCATTAACCCTTTCTATACCCCTCATGATTTTATAAACCTCTAAGGTCACTCCTCGACCTCCTATGTTCCAGTGAAAAAAGTCCCTGACTATCCAGCTTCTCCCTATAACTCAAACCCTCTATTCCTGGCAACATCCTATTAAATCTCTTCTGAACTCTCCAGCTTAATAAGATCCTTCCTATAACTGGGGACACAGTATTCCAGAAGTGGCCTCGCCAACATCCTGTACAACCTCAACATAATGTCCCAACTCCTATTGTGAAAGGACTGAGCAATGAAGGCAAGCGTGCTAAACACCTTCTTAACCAGCTTGCCTACATATAACGCAAACTTAAAAGAATCATGTACCTGCACCCCTAGGTCCCTCTGCTCTACAACACTACCCAGTGCCCTGTTTGTAGATGATTTCTTTACCTGCACAAGGAGCGCGGCTGCACTTCTGGACTTCAATCGGCCGGCCAGTGCAGGTCGTCCTTTTTGGGGTTCGGCCACAGCTTCGACGGCGCAGGATGTGACCTGTTCCACACGAGACAGAACACTCGGTCCACGGCCCCCAGTCTGTCCAATGGGCCTCTTCAAAATCAGATGGGGCGGGGAATGAAGTCAGTATATTGTTCCAAAACAGGACTAATAAATTACATCAGGGAGGGAGAGAGGGAGGTGGCTGTTATCAAAGCAGCAAAACAACAACCTGCATTCATGTGACACCTTGAATGTAGTAGAACACCACAGGGCATTTCACAGGAGCAATTATCAGACTAAAATTTGACACTGAGTTGCGTAAAGTGACCAAAAGCTTGGTCAACGAGTTTTAAAGGAGACTTGTAGAGGGAAGGAGTACGATGTTAGAGCCATAGAGTCATTATGGTGCATAAAAAGAGGTCAGTCAGCCCATCAAATTCATGCTGACCCTCTGTACAGCAATTGAATTGATCCCATTGTGCTGCCACTGTGTGGAGGTCTAGGGAAGTCACAGCTTCCGCAATGGGACACCACGCTGCTATAGGCAGAGCCGAGCAGACGTGCAGCTTAGAACCTGTTGCTCTGCGCTCTCAATGTAGTTTGTTTTATTCATTCACGGGATGAGGGTGTCGCTGGCTAGGCAGCATTTATTGCCCATCCCTAATTGCCCAGAGGGCAGTTAAGTCAACCACATTGCTGTGGGTCTGGAGTCACATGTAGGCCAGACCAGGTAAGGATGGCAGAGATAGCAGGAATGGCAGATGCTGGAGAATCTGAGATAACAAGGTGTAGAGCTGGATGAACACAGCAGGCCAAGCAGCATCAGAGGAGCAGGAAAGCTGATGTTTCGGGCCTAGACTTTCTGAAGAAGGGTCTAGGCCCGAAACGTCAGCCTTCGTGCTCGGCCTGCTGTGTTCACCCAGCTCTGCACCTTGTTATCTCAGGTAAGGATGGCAGTTTGACCAAAAGGAGAATTACTGAAACAGGTGTGTTTCTCCCCCCAGCAATTACCATTAACCCATAACTCTGGATTTGTTAAATTAATTCAAATTACACCATTGGCCATAGCAGGATTTGAACCCTGGTCCCCAGAACATTTCCTGGGCTTCTGGATTAATAGTCTAGTGATAATACCACCAGGCCATCACTTCCTCTATTGCAGTCATCAATTGTCATTGCTTCCACCACCATTATAAACAACATACTCAAGGCTGTTCCCACTCACTGCAGAATAAAATCCTCTCATATGCCCTTCTACCTCATGCCCAAAGCCTTAAATCTGTCCTTTCCTCATTTCATCGGCCTCTGACTACAACTTTTCTGTCAGAGTCTGTGTTATCCAAACCTGTCATAGCATGCACATCTCCCTGCTTTACCCTCAGTCTCTTTAACTCCAATTCTAGTTTCTCCAAATCTAACAACAGAGATTGGGGGTGGGGGGGGGGGGGGGGGGGGGGAGGTGGATTATAATGGATAAAGTCAGGAGAGAGAGAGAGACACACACAAAGAGACAAGAAAGAGAAATAGACAATTGGTGGGGAGTTTAACCTGAGAGTCAGGCGAGGGGAGAGGTGAAAGGATTAATTAAGAAAACATACAAAAGAAAATCAGACAATGCTACACCCTGAGGAAGTAGGACGCACAGAGTAAATCCTTTAGACGAGGAGGCATTATTTCTCAGAGAAGATCTTTGGAGGATGGGAAGCTGGATCATCTGATATAATCAAGTATGCGTCAGGCAGATATGTGATTGACAAGGAGACAAGATTATGGGGATAGGTAGGAAAGTACAGTCAAGGCCACAACTGGATCAGCAATAATTGTATTGAATTGTAGACAGGCTTGAGGGGCTGATTGGCCTTCTCCAGCTACTAATTGTGATGTTTGTTAAATCCTGATTTCAGAGCTCAGGCCTGGAGAGAAAGGTTACGATTCTATTTACCTTATGATTAGTTACTTGCACATGAGTCTACAGTGACTTGTGTACAAGACACCCAAAGTCCTGTGCTCCAGAACAGCTATTAATCTTTAACCATAAGAAAATCACCCACCTACTGAATGGCAGAGCAGGTTCAAGGGGTTGAATGGCCTACTCCTGTTCCTATTTCTTATGGTCTACGGTATAAAATAAACCACTCGGTCCCTTCTCAAATCCATATCTACCCATGGTGTATCTACTAGGGTCGACATAGCAAGAACTGGCACAATGGTTCATACTGGGCCTAGGTTACTAATTGCAAATCTTTTTCTCATCCCAGCTTTTACGAAGACAAGTACAGGTGCCTTACAGTCTGAAAAGGGAGGACATCAGAATGCAGTTAGTTAAAAGGTATTGAGGAATGTGAAACCACAGCAGGTAGATGGAGTTAAGGTCCAGAATAAACAGGAACTGTTTTTGTTTCCCCTTTGTTCATTAATGGGATCAGGGCATCACTGGCCAGGCAGCATTTCCCATTCCTAATTGCCCAGAGGGTGGTTAAGAGTCAACCACATTGTTGTGGGTCTGGATTCAGACATAGGCTGGCAGCTTCCTTCCCTAAAGGACATTAGTGAACCAGATGGGTTCTTCCTGACAATCAATGAATTCATTGTTAGATTCTTAATTCCAGATATTTTATGGAAGTCAAATTCCACCATGTGCCATAGCAGGATTTGAACCCAAGTCCCCAGGATGTTACTTGGGTCTCTGGATTAACAGTCCAGTGATAATACCACTAGGCTATCGCCTCCCCACGGTTGAACGGTGGATCAGGCTGGAACAGGAGGCTGTGTGTCAGAGGGGAGCTGTCTGTGGTTTCTCTCTAATGCTGAGATGTCTCGATGGGTGGGTGAGTGAGTGGAGTGTATTTAGCTCTTACCCTGGCAGGGTTCAGTGCTGCAGTCTCGCCGCTCAATGGCCTTTCCCTTGCATTTCGGAGCCATGATGAAGCGGAAACGCATGCTGTTTGTGCAGGTGCGCTGGCGAGCTTGGATCCCCGTATCGCCACATGCGGTCACCGAGCACGAACTCCACGCTGACCAGTTTGACCAATAGGCTTGAACTGAGGACAAGAGTTCACAAACAAGACAGTGAGATCAACATATTCAAGTTCATACATGGCAGCTTCCGCCATTGCACTGTTCAACGTATTTTCCAATCAGCTCCCTCAGAGATGCTACTACATACTTCTGGAGCAGGTGGGACTTGAATCCATGACCCTGGTCCAGAGGTAGGGACATTACCACTGTGCCACAAAAGCCTGTATTGCAATGTTCCATTGTTCCGTGTTTGATTATCGAAGCCTGTTCACTATCGTGTCTCACTGTGCCTGATTAATGAAGCCGAATTTTGAACTCAAAGTAAAGAAGCTGTAGGAAGAGCTGGAAGGCAGAGCTGAAGCATGAAGCAGACATTATAAAGCATTGAGAATAAAACACGATATATGCAGAGAAAGTAGTGTCAACTTTGCATTGAGGTGTGATATAAAATATACACCACCTAGATTTGGTTTGTTATTGTCACATGCACTGAGATACAGTGACAAGTATTGTTTTGCATGCCATCCAGACAAATAATACCTTAAATAAGTACATCAGGGTAATAGAACAGAATGCAAAGTGTAATGTCACAGGCAACATAGAAGGTGCAGAGAAAGATCAACTCTAATATAGGAGAGGTCTGTTGATAAGTCTCACAACGAGGAAGAAGTTGTTCTCGCAGAGCTCCAACCTAGAAAATGTAAAGCTGGAAATGCCATCCTCAGCATATTGTCACACAAAATCTAATTTATTCATTCAATCACAGTCATAGAGTAATAGAGATGTACAGCACGGAAACAGACCCTTCGGTCCAACTCGTCTATGCCGACCACATATCCAGAATAAATCTAGACCCATTTGCCAGCATTCGGCTCATATCCCTCTGAACCCTTACTATTCATGTACCCACCCAGATGCCTTTTCAATGTTGTAATTGTACCCACCTCCACCACTTCCTCTGGCAGTTCCCGCCATACACGCACCACCCTCTGCGTCAAAACATTGCCCCTTAGGTCCCTTTTAAATCCTTCCCCTCTAGTTTTGGACTTCCTCCACCCCACAGAAAAAAAAACTGTCTATTTATCCTATCAACGCCCCTCGATTTTAAGCCTCTATAAGATCACCCCTCAATCTGAGCCTCCAAGGGAAACTACCGAGCCTATTCAGCCTCTCCCTATAGCTCAAACCCTCCAACCATGGCAACATCCTTGTAAATCTTTTCTGATCCTTTTTTCCATTCATGGGATGAGGGCATTGCTGGCTAGGCAGCATTTATTGCCCATCCCTAATTGCCCAGAGGGCAGTTAAGAGTCAACCACATTGCTGTGGGTCTGGAGTCACATGTAGGCCAGACCAGTAAGGATGGCAGTTTCCTTCCCTAAAAGGACATTAGCGAACCAGAGGGGCTTTTCCCAACAATCGAAAAGGGATTCATGGTCATCATTAGACACTTAATTCCAGATATTTATTGAATTCAAATTCCACCATCTGCCATGGTGGGATTTGAACCTAGGTCCACAGAACATTTTCTGGCTCTGCTGGGTTAACAGTCAAGTGATGATACCACTAGGTCAGCACCTCCCCTTTTTTGAGCTAACAACATCTTTCCAATAGCAGGGAGACCAGAACTGAATGCAGAATTCCAAAACTTGCCTAACCAATGTCTTGCACAGCTGCAACATGACCTCCCAACTCCCATACTCCGTGCACTGACCAAGCAAGTGTACCAAACACCTTCACCACTCTGCCTACCTGCGACTCAATTGAATGTTTCAAACACAATATTTAGAATTCATGAATAAAAATAATTGCTTTATTTTAAAAAAAAAAGGCTTAAAGAGAAGAAAACTGCCCACGGGACGAAGCTGGGGGTTTTAGGTCGGGCAGATGAAGAAAGAGAACAAAAAAATGACATTGGAAAGGAATGTTGGTACGAGACCAGGA
>NC_063360.1:36305292-36337088 GCF_021869965.1 Rhincodon typus | reverse complement strand
AGAACAAAAAAATGACATTGGAAAGGAATGTTGGTACGAGACCAGGAGGCATGGCACCTACCTACAGGACATTGAAATCGGACGTGGTAATTGGAGCAAATCCTGCCCTCGGGCTGTTCCTTGTTGATGCACCAGAAGCCCTTGTCAGGGCTGTAATGGACAACTTCCCCGGTTTGTTCTGCTTTCACCCATTCTGTTGTACGGACCTCGATGGACCGTGGCCGAGCGCACACTCGTTCCCGGTAATAGAAGCGGATGGCTTCCAACCGCTCAAAGTCTCCATTCCCACCAGGGTGATCGATATTGAACCAGGAAGTCCACTCCGTCTCGTCTGTGCCCAAAAGGAAAGATGCCAAGCATTAAGACTTGCATTTCCATATCGCCCCTTACCACCACGAGGCAGCTCAAAGTGCTCTCCAGCCAATCAATTGCTTTGGAAAGAGTCATCATTTTGTAAGCAGGAAACAAGGCAGCCAAGTTGCACACAGCAAGATCCCACAAATTGCAACATGATAACAACCAGAACATGTTTTATTTTGAGACATTGGCTGAGGGACAAAAACAGAAACTGCTGGGAACACTCAACGGGTTTGGTAGCATCAGTGGAGAGAAAGCAGTGTTAACGTTTCGGGTCCAGTGACCCTTCTTCAGAACTTTGTTTTTTTTTTATTGCTGAGTGTTAAATTTGATCAGGACATTAGGTAAAAATCCCCAGGTGTACTGTAAAATAGTGCCAAAGGATATTTCACATCCACCTGACTGTCCTAGATGTAACATTTCACCAAAACGTCAGCTACCTCCAGCTGTACATCAACCTTGAGTTTTATATTTACATTGCTGGATTAGGATTTGAATTTAGGACCTTCTGATGGCAAGAAAAGGAATAGTGCAACTGAGCCACAACAAAGGAGAAACTAAAATCTGTCCAATACACGTTAGCTTCTCTCAAAGGTTATCTGTGGGTTCCAATCTGGCTCCTGGGGTGGTGTCGCACTGTCTGAGGCACTCTGTTTTAGATGAGGAATTAAACCCAGGCTCCCTCTGGTGTTCCAAGTGGTTATGGTGCTCTCAGATGAAATGCCCAGGAAGCTCAACACTGACCTGGTTAATATTCCACATGCAACCCACTTCACCAAAAATCAGATGGGAGATCTGCTGTGTACAGAAACAGCTGGTCCCATTCACTCAAATAGAATTGAAATATCCTTCTGTGCAGAGATAGTAGGAACTGCTGTTGCTGGAGAATCTGAGATAAAAAGGTGTAGAGCTGGATGAATGCAGCATCAGAGGAGCAGGAAGGCTGACGTTTCGGGTCTGGACCCTTCTTCAGAGAATGTCCCAAAATTAATCTAGTCCCATTTGCTAGCATTTGGCCCATATCCCTCTAAACTCTTCCTGTTCATGTACTCATCCACATAGCTTTTAAATGTTGTAATTGTACCAGCCTCGACCACTTCCTCTGGTAGCTCATTCAATACACGCAACACCCTCTGCTTGAAAAAGTTGCCCCTTAGGTCCCTTTTATGCCTTTCCCCTCTCATCTTAAACCTGTGCCCTCTAGTTTTGGACTCCCCCACCCCAGGGAAGAGACCTTGACTATTCACTATATCCATGCTCCTCATGTTTTTATAAGCCTCTATAAGGTCACCCCCTCAGCCTCCAATGCTCCAGGAAAAATAGCCCCAGTCTATTCAGCCTCTCCCTATAGCTCAAATCCTCCAACCCTGGCAACATTCTTGTAAATATTTTCTGCATCCTTTAAAGTTAACAACAATTTTCCTATAGCAGAGAAAACAGAATTGAATGCAGTATTCTAAAAGTGGCCTATCCAATGTCCTGTACAGCCACAACATGACCTCCCAACTCCTATACGCAATGCACTGACCAGTAAAGGCAAGCGTACCAAACGCCTTCTTCACTATCCTGTCTACCTGCGACTCCACTTTCAAACAACTATGCATCTGCATGCCAAGGTCTCTTTGTTAATCAGAGAAACAAGGCAAGAATCTGAAACCATCGCACTGAATGCTCCAGGAGGAGGAAGAGGCATCGGACAGGTGTAGAGAGAAAAGCTTGAGGTCGACGATTCAGAGCTCAGTCTGCAGGAGCCTTTCAAATTCAGGAGATGGATATTGAAGGACAAGGCTATGGGACTAATGCTTGGAGCTGGAGACTGGGCAGCAAAGGTGAAGGGACAGTGCAGAGCTGGAGAGTCACCCAGATATTACAACAAGGTTAGATATAGAGTAAAGCTACCTTTACACTGTCCCCAAACACTTCCATGACAGGGACAGCAGAGGGTTAGATACAGGGTAAAACTTCCGCTACACTGTCCCCTTGGAACACTCCCAGGACAGTGACAGCACAGGGCTAGATACAGAGCAAAGCTCCCTCTGCACTGTCCCCAAACACTCCCAGGACAGGGGCAGTACGTGGTTAGATAGAGAGTGAAGCTTCCTCTACATTGTCCCCATCGAACTCTTAGGACAGGGATAGCACAGGGTTAGATACATAATAAAGCTCCCTTCACAATGCTCCTCACCAAACTCTACCAAGAACAGGAATAGCATGGGGTTAACTTTATTTAAATGTCTGAGTTTAGAGCGGCATTCAAAGTGATTTCTGCTTTCCAGCATTCGCACCTTTGTTTTTCTATTTTCTTTTCCGCAAAGTGATTTGATTTTTCTTTTCCCCCCAATTTCTAAGCAGGATTGCTCTTTTGGCATTGGCATTTCAATTGTTTGTGTTTTCCTAAATATTCGAATGGTTGATGAATAATCAGAGTCTCAGGTGATGGGTGAATAATCAAGAGATGCCCCAGCTGGGAGTCCGAGTTCAGGAGAAACAAAATAAAGGCAGAAGAAATGAAGGCAAAATGTAGGTCACTGAATGGGCATGCCGATGACACCATTGCCGACTGCCTTCAGCACTTTATAATGTTCAAAGCGAAGGGACATGGGATTGAAAGCTCAGTGACCTACTTTGCTGCTGATGGGCGAGTGAACTATTAGTGTATGGGAGCAATCAGTTACATTTCCCAGAGATAATGCCTCTCTCTCTCCCTCAAACTCTGAAAATGGCTCAGCAAAGAAGCACAGGCTGAGTCACAGCTTTTGCCGTGAAACCCTTGCAGTCCAAAGATGTGCGGGCTAGGTGGATTGGCCATGCTAAATTACCCTGTAGAGTTCGGGTGGATTAGATGGGTTATAGGGGGATGGGTCTGGGTGGGATGCTCTGAGGGTCGATGTGGATGTGTTGGGCCGGAGGGCCTGTTTCCACACTGTAGGGATTCTATGAACTATGAAATATTCTGGGATAAAATCCTGCACCTGGGAGTAGGAGCCAAAGTGTAAATCTGCCCCTACGTCCCACATTGTTTTAATAGCTCAAACAGTGGCCACTGTTCCAACCTCTTCTAGACACATCTTCCGTTTCCCTGCCGCTCAGCCATGTCCAACCCATTTCCCATGCTTCTGCCCTCACCCTTTCTCCTCCCTCAACAACTTTAGGGTCCTTGTGGTCCTCACTTTTAACCTTGCCACCCTCCGCATCCAAAGGATTATTAGCCACAACTTCTGCTATGTCCAGTGCGATGCCACCACCAGGCACATATTCCCCTTCCCTCCCTTGTCAGCTTTCCACGGGGAGCATTCCATCTGGGACACGCTGGTCCACTCCTCCTCCACTCCCAATACCCCCATGGCACCTTCCCCTTCAACCCTAGAGGGGGTAACACCTGCCCATTTACTTCCTCAGTATCCAAGGGCCCGAACACACCTTCCAGGTGAAGCAACACTTTACCTGCACTTCACACAATCTATTCTACTGCATTCATAGCTCACAATGTGGTCTCCTCCACACTTGGAAAACAAGACGCAGACTAGATCTGTACCATTGGTTCGTAAGTGACCCTGATCTTCCAATTGCCTGCCTCTTCAACACCCCACCATGTTCCCTGCCTAAGAGACAAAAAGCTGCAGATGCTGGAATCCAAGGTAGACAAACAGGAGGCTGGAAGAACACAGCAGGCCAGGCAGCATCTGGAGGAAAGGAGAAGTCAACGTTTTGAGTATTACCCTTCTTCAGGACTCTTAAGTTTTGCCACTACAAAGTCTTGTCAAAGGATGCCCACTTTGGAACAGGTTCTCTGCCTCCCTCAGACGTGAACTCTGAGTCCCTTTCTCACTGCTGTACCTCTTCAGCTCTTTGAACACAGCGTGAAACAAACCCGCTACAACAGCCATGTGACCTTCACCTGTCTTTACCACCATTCTCATCCCTCAAGGCCTACAGGTGCATTTTAAACCTCAAAATTTGGACCCACCTTCAATGCTCCATACAGTCCTGAAGAAGGGTAATACCTGAAACGTTACCTTCTCCTTTCCTCCAGATGCTGCCTGGCATGCTGTGTTCTTCCAGCCTCCTGTTTGTCTGCCATGTTCCTTGACCAGCATCAGTCTTGGCTTCCTGCAGTGCTCCAGAGAATCTCAGTGCAAGTGGAAGAACAGCACCTTATCCTCTGGCTAGGCACATTACTGCCTTCAGGATTCAACATTAAGTTTAATCATTTCAGAACGTGATCACCCTCCATGTCACTTACCCTCACCATTAGCACCCTACCAAGCGTTTATTTCCTAGCTTATCATCTCTCTCGGCTGATTTTTTAAAATCAGTAAGGGGGAAAATCAAGGGCTATGGGGAAAAAGCGGAGTTGAGGATTATCAGATCGGCTGCGAGCTGATTAAATGCTAGAGCAGCCTCGATGGGCTGAATGGCTTACTTCTGCTCTTCTGGTTTTGGAGGAATATTTTCAGTTATGATCACAGACATCAAAACAATAATTCTGTGTTTCTCTTTATAAAGATAATACCTGCTGAGTATCAATATGTCTAGTTTTAATATCATCTTTCCAGCATTTGTGACATTTAGATGTCATTTTGTCCAAGTTTTTTTTAAAAAAAACTTTCTATTCCCCTCCTGCCTGCTTTTCAATTTTAATGTCCCTGGTTTTAGTGAGAGTTGAAAACCCATAAATACCCAGGTGGGGCCTGGACGATGGAATGGTGAGAGGGGTCGCGACTGGGTGCATTTCCTTTACCTGGGTTCAGGTGCCGAATCTCGTTGTGGCCTTGTTTCTGATTCCTCCGAATCTGTTGCCATTTCTGGATTCTGGGCTGATTCTGTTCAGCAGCTGTGGAAAGTGCGGCTAGAAATAGAGAATTTCAGAAAGAGTTGATTAAAATACAAGATCCACGACCCAGTAGGATCATCCACATGGCTGTAAAGTGATCAGGAGCTGGGGGTTTATAACCTCTGCACATGTTGCAAGGTGGAAGCCTTAAAACATCCTCCAAAGATTCGATTAAAATTCCAAAAATTGTGCATGGATTTATGTATATCCCCGTGTACAAACACTTACTCTGTATCTAACCCCGTGCTATCCCCGTCCTGGGAGTGTTTGATGGGGATAGGGTAGAGAGCGCTTTACTCTGTATCTAATCCCATGTTGTACCTGACTCGCTCATTCAGAAAGCTGGTGTAAACAATGGGCCAAATGGTCTCCATTAGTGTGTAATCATTCTGTTTGAACCTGGTGCATTTTTAGTGACTCAGAAACAGGACAAAGTGAGTAGAATGAAATCTTCGCGGATTCGATTAATGAGGCAGCCACTTGGCCCATCACACTTGTGCTGGCTCTTCGAAAGAAATGCCAATTAGTTAGACTCTTCCCTGCTCCTTTCTCATAGACATGCAAAATGTTAACTTCAAGTATTTATCTGGTTCAGTTTTGAAATTTTTTTGAATGCATTCCATCCCTTATTCAGGCAGCACATGCCAGATCACAACAATTCCCTCCATAAAAAAACTAAATTCTCTTTATCTTCTCTGAAGTTCTTTTGCCAAGCATCTAAAACTGTTAGTACATCTGGCTACTGACCCTCCTTCTAATGGAGGAAATTTCTCTTGATTGACCCTTTCAAAATCCATCCTGATTTCAATCATCTCCATTAATCTCTGGCCAACATTCTGTGCTGTAGGATAACAATCTCATCTTCTTGCAGTCTCTCTGCTACTTATTGAACAGCCCTGTACTGCCAAGTATATTGTCCACTTGCTGAAATCAAAGTCTATTTAAAATGATCTATAATCATTTATTGAACACAAGGTTCATACCTTGTTTCATTGCTCAACCTGAATTGGATGATTAGACTTTTTTTTTTTTAAAAAAACCCCGAGAAGCGAACTCAAGTTAGAAAGGAACAGGCTGGAGACAAATACCAGAATTCCTCAAAATCTGGAGTAAGTTTTTTATTTTCTTTTGTTTAACTCATGGGATGTGGGAGTCCCTGATTGAGGCTAACATTCAATAGAATGATGGGATAATTCAGGAAAATTCAGCTCAGAGGGAGGTCATTTAATCCAACGGGTCTATTCCAGTGCTGTCAAAAACTAATCCCGGTGTCCCACTCAATATTTTTATCCTTCCAGTTCGCTTTTGAAGGCTATTGGATCTGTATCCACCTGGACACAGCCCGAATTCCAAACCCGACAAGGTTAAATGGTTTCAGAGATAGTAGGAACTGCAGATGCTGGAGGATCTGCGATAACAAGGTGTAGAGCTGGATGAACACAGCAGGCCAAGCAGCATCAGAGGAGCAGGGAGGCTGATGTTTCAGGCCTTTCTGAAGAAGGGTCTAGGCCCGAAACGTCAGCCTTCCTGCTCGGCCTGCTGTGTTCATCCAGCTCTACACCTTGTTATCTAAGGTTAAATGGTTACATACAAAGCACTGTACTCATGTCACCTCTGGTTCTTTAGCCAATCACTTTAAATCTGTGCCCCTGGTCAATGGCCTTCCATCTGTTGGAAACTTGTGTCCAAATCCTTCATCCTTTTGAGACCTCCATCAAATCCAATTCACCAGCCCCTCAACTCCGACCCCAACACCCCATCCTGCCCACTTCCATGAACAGGTGCTGTTGATGAGCATCTTTCTTGAAACTCCATGACTCTGAGCAATTTGATGAGACCAAGGGGCTTGGTCCTCTCAGAGGATACTTATGATTCAAATACATCGGACTGGAGTTAGTTTTAGATATTCATTATAGGGTGTGGGCATGTCTGGCAGGCCCAGAATTTATTGCCCTTGAGAAGGCAGGAGTGATATGCCTCTTGAAACACTGCAGTCCATGGCAGGGTTGTGGTATAAGGACCCACAGTGCTCTTAGGGAGGGAGTTCTAGGATTTTGACCCAGCAACACTGAAGGAATGCCAATATATTTCCAAGTCAGGAGGTGTGTGGCTTGAAGGGGGAAGTATTCCCATGTACCTTGTTGCCCTCATCCTTCTAGATGTAAGTGGTCATGGGTTTAGAAGGCAGTGTCTGAGGAACCTTGGTGAATTTCTGCAGTGCATCTTGTAGATAATACACACTGCTGCTACTGAGTGTCGGTGGAGGAGAGAGTGAATGTTTATGGATGTAGTGCTAATCAAGCGGGCTGCTTTGTCCTGGATGGTGTCAACCTTCTTGAGTGTTGTTGGGGATATACTCGTCCAAGCAAGTGGAGAGTATTCCATCACACTCCTGACTTGTGCCTTGTAGATGGTGGACAGGCTTTGAGGAGTCAGGTGGTGACTTACTCACTGCAGTATTCCCAGCTTCTGTCCCGCTCTTGTAGCCACTGTGTTTACGTGGTGAGTCCAGTTGAGTTTCTGGTCAATGGTAACCCCCAGGTAACAACGTTGAATGTCAAGGGGTGGTGTTTAGATTGTCTCTTATTGGTGATGGTCATAGCCTGGCATTTGTGTGGCGTGAATGTCACTTGCCACTTGTCAGCCCAAGCCTGAATATTGTCCAGATCTTGTTGCATTTGAACACAGACTGCTTCAGTACCTGAGGAGTCACAATCATCAGCGAACATCCCCAATTCTGACATTATGATGGAGGGAAGGTCATTGATGAAGCAGCTGAAGATGGTTGGGCCTAGGACACAACCCTGAGGAACTCCTGCAGAGATGTTCTGGAGCGGAAATGACTGACCTCCAACAACCACAACCATCTTCCTATGTGTCAGGTATGATTCCAACCACTGGCGATTTTGCCGCCTGATATCCAATGATTCCAGCTCCTTGATGCCACACCTGGTTGAATGCAGCCTTGATATCATCCTCACACTTCACCTCTGGAATTCGGCTGTTTCATCCATGTTTGAACCAAGACTGTAATGAGGTGAGGAGCTGAGTGGCCCTGGCAGAACCCAAACTGGGCGTCACTGAGCAGGTTATTGCTGAGCAGGTGCTGTTTGATAGCGCTGTTACTGACACCTTCCATCACTTTATTGAATGGTTAATAATCTATTTTCATTCTGAAATTATCTGATCAGAATCTAATTGCTGCTTGTGGGATCTTACTGTCTACAAATTGCTGCATTTTTCCAGTGAATGTAGTCCCCAAAAATGACAGCAGTATCCATGAAAACCTTTGGAACCTTCTGAAGTGGTGACTCAAGGCACGGTGAGAACCCAAATTCCTCATCTTTCTTAGAGAAACTAGAAACAGGGGGCTGAGGGACTGAATAAGTTTAACTGTAACATTACCAGCTTCTTCTGTTTCCCTTGCAAGAAATTTAAACCAATGACTTGCTGGTTACCAAAAAATTCAGTTTCTGACACTGCACTGTGGAAAAGTCAAACCTCAAAGATTTGCATCCTGCTTTCCCTTCAGTTGTTGGTTGTGGCTTATTGTTTTTGACTCGGAATCTAGAAGGTTGGAGGTCCAAGTTCCACTCCAGAGACTGAGCTAGTACTCCCACAGTTACACTGTGGGAGGCGCTGTCTTTCAGATGAGATATTAAACCCAAGTCATCTGCCCTCACACTATTTGATCAACTATTCTCGAGTTCTCCCTGCTGTGCTGGCTTATATCTATATTTTAATGGTGTTGGTTTAAGGATATGAGGTAGTCTTGCTTGCTGTGCACAGTATGGTTGCTATTTCCTTATATTGCAACTGGGACTGCTCATCAAAATGTATTTCAGGAGCTGTACAGAGCTGCTCCTAGCCATTATCCTTAGCCTGTCATTATACTGACCCATTTAAAATCCATTCTAATTTTGACCAAGTCAAATTAATACCCTTGTGACTTCCTCAAGCCAATCAAATCTTAATTTATGGCAAGTCACTGTTAGGTATCTGCCTTTTTTCCCCCCACAGAAAGTGCTGGAGAGACTCAGCAGGTCCTGTTAATTATCCCCATTTAAAAACAAATCTATTCAAATGGATATTACACACTTTTGGAGCAGGTGGGACTTGAACCCAGATCTCCTGGATCAGAGATAGGGACATTATTGATTCATTACTGTCACATGTACTAAGATACCGTGAAAAGTGTTGCCTTTACAGGCAGTTCCGACTATACAAGTCCATTAGGGTAGCAGGACACAGTGTCACATCTGCCCAGAAGGGGCAGAAAGAGATCAACATTAACGTTAACATGGGGCGGCACTGCGGCTTCATAGCACCCGGAACCCGGGTTCGATTCCAGCCTCCTGCAACTGTGTGTGTGTTTGCACATTCTCGCCTTTACCAGCGTGGGTTTCCTAAAGATGTGCAGCGTAGGTGGATTAGCCGTGGGAAATGCAGGCTTACATGGATGAGATAGGGTAGTGTGGTACTCTTCGGACGGTCGGTGTGGGCTCAATGGGCCGAAATGCCTGCTTCCACAACATAGCGATTCTATGATTAAAAAGGTCCATTCAAAAGTCTGATAACATTACTGCTGAGCCACATGATAACAATTCTGCGCATCCCAGGCTTGTGTAAAAACAAAGCTAACTGCATATAAACACTGGCTCGTTTACATCGAGCTTCTCCTGAAGCAGCCACCTAGCACCTTTCCCTGGAGCGCGTCATTCACGCGCTAGACCCAGGCGGCTATTTGACTTCGGAAGGCATCGCAGAAAAGTCCGATCCTGTCCTAACCCGGACACATTTTTTAAGCACAGACTCTCCCAGCTAGACCGGGCTCTCTGGAAAGCCGCGTGTCTCCTGTACTGACCCTTTTCAGCAAACCCCCAGGTTTAACCCCAGCGTCCCACTGAGCAAAGGAGCCGGGGAACTGCGAAAGGAAGCAGCTCCTCAGCTCTGACTGAACTGTGCAATCTCCAGGGCCCCACTGGGATGCGACTCCCATCAGGTCAGGGAGTTTGGGAAGGGAATCATTGATAAACAACTATTAATAAGACAGTTTAGATGGAGCTTTCTGAGCTGGTCTCGATGGAACTGGCTTTTATCCGAGGAATTTCGGATCCTCTTAAAGGGGATTAATCGGTGGGGACCACTAACATTCAGGATTATTAAATCACTTCAAACATTTAAAGTTTCCTTACCTTGAACAGAAACAGATTGCTGCAAGGCGAGCAGGCATAGGAGCAAGGGAACTTTTCCCAACTTCATTCTTCCCTCTCCCACTGTCACGTTGATCTCACTGACTCTATTTTAATATCCTAGATTTTGTTTTGTGGCCCCAAACTAAAAAGAACTAAACGCTGAGAACTTTTTAGAAGGATTGCTGGTGTCCAGTAGTCAGTATAAGATGTTGCTGCTTCTGTGAGCTCTGACTGCTCTGTTCACTCGCCCTGGGTTTATATTACTGTCACCAGACCGTGTGATTGGCCCAAGGTTTGGGTCCACATTCCCAGTTCTGAGAAGGCGGGGGTGGGAACTAGAAATTAAAACCCAACATCCACACCTCCCTATACCCCTCCCCTCCCCAAACCAACCAAGCTGTTTTGAAGAAAAAAGAATAGACAATGTTTTTAGGAGATAACAAGGTGTAGAGCTGGATGAACACAGCAGGCCAAGCAGCATCAGAGGAGCCGGAAGGCTGACGTTTCGGTTTGCCACCTGACTTAGGTAAGCCAACTATTTTAGTGCAAACTCCAGGAGTTTGGCAAGTTTTTTTTGTTGCAATTGGCTTCACCTCGGTGGTGCCCATTTGTGTGAACTATTGGGATCAAGTTGATTTATAACGGCCTATGTTTCTTTGGCTGGAAAACAGGACTGAATTCCAAATGGGTACTGAGAGTCAGGTACGTTTTTGAGCCCCACTTCTCCCTCAGAAGATTGGCAGTGGATCCAGATGTGAAGCTTATCCCTGCTGTGACTGCTGGCATGCTATTCAACCGTGAAGGTGTAAGCTTTGGCACTGAGCCCGATGTTGTTGCAGGATCAAGCCCCACTGCAGGTATATACTGATAACTCTGGATTCATTGCTGGGGAGGGAGTTACACTGTCAGAGGTGGTGTCTTCTCTTGAGGGCAATCTATTAAACTGAGACAAAATCTGCCCTCCCAGGTAGGCATGAAAGAACACACAAAGCAGATTTGAAGAGGCTCCCCAATGCTCGGGCCAATAGTTATCCCTCAACCAATATCACTAAAACAGATGACCTGGTGATTAATCATATTGCTGCTTGTGGGAGCTTGCTGTGCACAAGTTGGTCGCCACATTTCCTACACAAAACAATGACCACACTTTGAAAAAATGCTTCAATGGCTAGCACACCTCAAAAATGTTTGTGCGTGCCCCCCCACCCCAGCTCCATTGTGCTCCTTTTTAACTTAATTTATCACTGTAAAGTCACTGAGCATGTCATTGTGATGAGCTCACTGTAATAGTCTTATTAACCTCCTGAAAATCTGCACTGGGTTATTTCAACACAGGTATTTCTTCCAAAGGCTGCTCAATTTGTTCATGATGCCTTGTGATGTAAAGTTACCAAAAAAAAAACAACCTCGATATTTACTCGAGAATGTTTTCAGGTTTGAATGTTTTTTTGGATTTAGAATCTGTGGCTGTTCCCATGGGGCAGGGGACTGTCAGAATGTGCCGAAACTGGCCTGGGACCCTGTGAACCCTCAAAGAGCCTCACCTCTTCCACCCCACCTTGATCTCACTGCTTCTTTGATCGGTCCAAGGGTTTAGCCATTTGGGCCTTGCCCAGAGGTGGAGAAAATTAGTCTGAGACTTGTGTGGGGCCCTGGAGTAGCTGTTCATTCTCTCCAGGGCCCAATGACTGAGCCTCAGCAGAAAGCTCTCATCCGGACTCATTTCACCGTTTGAGCTGTAATGAAAATCCTGTGTGTTGAGCTCCCAGACAGTACTCCTCAGGAGTTTTAAGCAGACCACTGTCCTAGCTTTGTTCAATCCTTTCCCCTCATCTATTTCAACCAGATGTAACATTCTTCCCAGACAGGGGGATAATGGCAGTGCAGCAGATGACCATTCATGATCTAGAATGTGAAATAACTCCACAGAGGCCATTATCCCATCACCGTGTCACCTTTTATTTACACGTCGAGAGTCCTTGACACTGACCCAGCTCCCTCAGAGCCAGCTCTCAGAGTGAACAGAACCTCTGACACTGCTGTTTATATCTGTCAGCCAGGGCTTCCTGATTAGACCAGATTAACAGCCCCAATCAGGGGACTCATATTGTATGAGGTCCACATTGTCATAATCAGCACATCCCTCCCCCTCTGAGTCCAAGGACATAGGCCAATTTGTTTTGTAGCTCCTCCTCCTGGAGCGTTTTAGCGCCGGGTCAGCTTCCTCCACCTCTGCCTCTGAGATGTAGCACACAGTAACTCACCCCTCGCACCCAGAGGGTCTCAGGAGAAATTCATTCCCCTCTTCAGGCATCAAGGTGCAACATCCACCGAGTTTATCTCAGATTCCGAGGCCTCTACAATGTGTGATGGAGAATGGGTTCCGGAACAGTTGGAAAGGCAGCTGAGGAGCCGGGAACATTTTGGTCCCACTCCATTGATGAGTTTGCAGCTTTCATATGGTCCATTTAGTTCGTTCAGGATTGTCACACCTACCCAAACATTATACATCACCAGACCTAACCTCACGTCAACCATGCCTTTTGCCCATGCAGGGCCATTCCTGTGGTTTCGACACCAAACTTCATCCCCTGAAGTAAAGTGTCTCTCTCGCTTAGCAGAGTCTCGTGTCCAGCATTGGCTTTTCTGATGCCATTTCAGCCTCCCCCCACCAGATCTGGAAAGATCAGATTTAATCTGGTGCAGAGTCTTCTCCCCATGAGCAACTCTGCTTGAGCTACCCCTGTAGTTGCATGGCGGGTGATCCGATAATCAAATAGGAACTGCGATAGTTTTGTATCTAGTAAAGGTAGAGAAACATCTGAAGAAGGGTCCCAACCCGAAACGTCAACTTTCCTGCTCCTCTGATGCTGCCTGGCCTGCTGTGTTCCTCCAGCTCCACACTGTGTTACCTCTGACTCCAGCATCTGCAGTCCTTACTATCTCTGAGTGAGTTATAACCCCACTGTGAGGCCTCTTCTAAGGATGTCCACCTTAAAGAAGTTGTCCTCCTCCCTCCAGAAAGACCCCTGTGGATCTCTCTCCCACTGCAACCCCCTGGTAACCTCTTCGGCCCTGAAACTCTTCGAACACATACTCAAGCAAACCAAGTACTACAGCCACATCGCCTTGCTCAGTACCTGCCTATGGAACTGGATCATCCCAAATGGACTGCAATCTACATTCAGGCCATTCTCAATTTGGACCTGACTGCAATAACCTCTACATACACAACATCCAGAGCCTCCAAAAACTGTTTTCTCTGCGGCTCCTCAAGCACACACTCTCAGCAATGATTTTCTGAAGAAGGGTCCCGACCCGAATTGTCAACTTGCCTGCTCCTCTGATGCTGCCTGGCCTGCTGTGTTCCTCCAACTCCACATTGTGTTATCTCTGAAGACTATGTCCAAGTTCTTCAAGTGTTCCTTACTGGTCATCCCTGTTATTAGCATATTTATCCAGATAAATGGTGACCTGTGGGTAGACCTTATAAAATGTTCTCCATCGTCCACTGAAAAATTGCACAGGCAGACGATACCCCAAAAAGGCAGCCTCGTATATTGGTACAAACCCTTATGGAAATCTCATTTAACCACAATTGCATGTATGCATGGCTCATGTCCAGCTTTGTGTATAAATTCTCGATGTGAGGGATTGGGTATTCACTGCAAAAAGTGGTTTACTGTTTGTTTAAAATCCCCACAAAGGCGAACCGACCCATCAGGCTTCACAATCGGTACAACAGGTGCTAGCCATTCCACAAACTGGACTGTTTTGATGATTCCTTCACTTTCCAGTCTCCTGATTTCTGCCTCTACTCTCCTGTAAGGGAAATGGCACTGGGTAGGCCTTGCAGAATTGTGGAATTGCTTCCTGGTCAATATGCAAGGTTGCTTTGGTTCCTTTGACAGTCCTTCACTCAGGCAGCCGTTTTCAAACTGAAAAATGTTGAGCTAATCTAGGTGAATCTCTCTCAGTTAATTTCCCCCCATCAGGCTTGGATCTGAGCCTTTTATTGCAATCAGTGATGTCTGAACCAGCTGCTTCCAATAAGAGACCAGAACCAAAGTTGTGCCCTTAATCTGTAAAAGTTCCCCAGTACAGGTTCTCAGTCTGGCTGAGGTCTTGCACAAACGTAAGGGTTGGAGTCCAAAGCGAATTATTCTTAAAGGCTGGTTCTGCAATCACTGAAACAGCTGCATTTGTATCGAACTCCGTTAGACCCAGATTACCATTTAATTTTAATTTTATTTTGATTAGTTCCAATTTGGATGTTGCAAAGTGATTTGACTGTTCCAAATCAGATGTAGGTGGACTCTCCAGGATGTGCACTCTCCTAGATACTGGCCTATGAGTTCTCTTATTCCATTTAGGTCTAGTGGGACTCAGTTCAGGACATGTCTTGAGTGAGTTCTTGCAATTGCCTTCATTCAGTTGGTGATCTCCAAGCTCAATCGGACTGGTGAGGGTGTCCACTTCCATCAGAATATCCTGTAACTCATATGCTCCACTTACCGCATTTTGCAATGATTAAGTCAGGGATGTGCCTGTTTGAAGTCCAGTTGGGCTTCAGCTAGTAGTCACTTTTGCATGGTTGCATCATTAATCCCACATCCCAAATGGTCTCTCAGCATCTCATTAAAGGTTAAACCAAAGTCACATGATTCTGCCAGTCACCTTAACCTCATCAAAAATCCTGATACAGATTCCTCTGGTTCTCAAATTGCCGAGTAAAATCAATAGCTTCTCAGAACTAGAGGAGGCTTGGGGTCATAATGTTCCTCAACAGATCAGCCAAGTCTTGAAGGGTTTGAGTACCTGGGAAAATTGGATGCCTAATAACCGAAAAACTTATGGGTGCACTTATGGGAGAATTACTCATTGCTTTTCATCTGCCCTAATGTCATTTGCCCAGAAGAGATAATGTATTCTTTCCACAAGCTGGGCCTAGTCTTTGACAGCAGAATTGAACAAGTCAAGCTTCTCAAATAACGGCATGATGCTGGAAATGCTTACCCCCAACTCGAAGACAACTGTTGCGAGTGAATTTCGTCAGGACAGTGCTTTTCTCTCGTTGCCACTGAAATAACTCCACAGAGGCTGGTATCCCATCAGCAAGTCACCCTTTATTTACGCATGGGGAGTCCTTGACACTGACCCGGATCTCAGAGTGAACTGACTTCTGACACTCCTGTTTCTATTTGTCAGCCAGAGCTCCATGATGGGACCAGTTTACCAGCCCCAATCAGGGAACACATATTCTATGCGGTCACCTGGCTGACCTCCTTACAATCACGACGGAATGGTGGAGCAGGTTCGAGGGGCTGAAAGGCTTACTTCTGCTCCAGTCTTCCAAGGTGACAAACTGATGCTGAGGCGGGTCATAAACATAATATAAGGCAGGAGAGAAAGAACACTTTTAGATTTAGCGCTTCATCAAATCCAGGCACCATTGCAGGTAAATGGCAGCCAATTTGCACATGAGAGCCCATAAAGAGCAACGCAATAATGACCAGCTAAACCATCCAATGATGTTGTTTGAGGGATAACTGTGGGGCTAGGACAGTGTGAATTCCCCTGTCCTTCTTTCAATGTGCGATTGTTTGCATTCACCAACAGGATAAATGAGGCCTCCCTTTACCACTTCACCTGAAAGATGGCACCTCCAACAGTGCTGCACTCCGTCAGTTTTGCACAAGGAGTGTCAGACTGGAAATATTTCATTCTTGTGCTCAAGTCTTAGGAATGGAATTTAACAAGTGCTAGCCTCTTCAGTTGCTTGGGGGCCACATACATTCAGAGGGAATCAGCCAACAGCATGTCCTTTTTTAAGATACTGCGCTTGGCTGATTGAACAAAAGCATTTTAAAATCCCATGATTGTAAAACGTTACAGACTGCATGCAACAAAAAATTGCTGAAATGACCATCTGACTTGACCCTACAACCATCAGTGGTACTGAGCCATGGCTGAACCTTACCAATGGAGCTCACTGGTGGCAGAGCAGAGCAACACTCTTCCCCCCTTTTCCACATTTAGTTATGCAAAACCAATCTTGCAAAGGGTTGAATTTGACTGTTAGAGTAAGAAGGGTAAACAATTTTTATTCTTCAACAAAAAAGCAGAGTTTTTTTTTCCTTCAAGGTGAAGGTGATGGCTTACACAGCTGCTGCATAAATGTGAAAAGAGAAGAATTTTATTAAGAATGGCTTTTAGGTTGAAAGAGTTAAGGATGATTACAAGTGCAGACAGACTCCAGTAACCTCATTCCCAACGCACCTAGAGACTTTTATTTCTTGGACATAAACATTCATTTTGCATGTTCTGTCTGGTTTAGAACTTCTGTGCAATGGGAAGTGATTTAGGAGTTTGGAATTTTAATGCTCAATTCATGAGGATTTCAATATAATGTGAAAGAATGGGAAGTGATTTGGGAGTTTGGAATTTTTAACCAGTTTATGTGTGTTGGTCTGGAGAGCTTCCATTTTCTGATTTGAAAGTTTTTTAGCGGATATTGTCTTGTTCAAAGTAAAGTCATAGAATCACATCAGACAGGCCATTCATCCCATTGTGTTGATGCCAGCTCTTTGAAATAGCTAACCAATTCATCCCATCTCTCTGCACTTTGTCCATAGCCTTGCAATGCTTTCCTGTACCAGTGTGATGTTAGCCGTGATGTACTGAACAGCAGTCTAGCATCTTAATCAACCACTTGTGAGCTTTACTGCTACTTCAGAGACTTGAGAATCTGTGTTCATTCCCTTCAGTGAATCTGGAGTGTTTCATGTTGGAAACCAATGGCAGAAAACAACAAGAATTTCTTAAGATCTAGGTCACACGTTATGAAATTAATTCATGAGAACCCTGGTGAAAGATCCTCTGACGAGGGAACTATTAAATCTCAAAAAGGGTTATTTATTTTCATTTCAATGGAATGCCATTCTTCTTCAGATTGCTTAACACATCAGTCACTTGCGTGAAGATGAAACCGAGATTTTAAGCCTGTACACTATTAAAAATGTGTGGGAATTACATCTTTAAAGCATTCCATGATTTTACCAATTTAAATGCCACCAAAATCTGATAATTTATGTAAAAGAGCTTTGAGATGCAGATAGTCACAGTGTGGATGAGATGCATTCAGAAGGTTTCCTTTGAAGATTGGCCAAGATTGTTTAGAATATTTAAAAGAGTACATTAAGAGTATCGGAAGTAGTTCAGATTTACAGGTGAATAAACTCTGGATTTGTTAAAGAGAGATAAAGGAGAACTTGGGGGTTTGGTGTTGTTGGAGAGGGAGCATAAACAAAGGCCCTTAGTAGTGTTCACTCAATTTCCCTCGTCTGGCCTTTAACACCTTGTCTCTATTATAACCTCCCAATCGCTATTCATTCATAAAACAGCAGTCCATTCACCTCCAAATCTTCCACTGTTTCCCCTTCCGAGTGTCAAGTGCCTTAGTCCTCACACTCCACCTCTGTCCTCATACTCTACCTCCGTCCTCACACTCCACCTCCATCCTCACAATCTACCAATGTCCTTTGTTGAAATCTTGGCACCATCTCCAATTTTAAGTATTTTTTTCCCAATGCCTCAGAAGTATAGAGCTCCTCACCTCCCTGAGAGTTGGGATTAAAGGAACATTTTTAGAATGGCAACCTGTAACTAGTGGATTGCCATTGGAATCAGTGTTGGGGCACAGTTAATAATGATACACAATAATGACTCAGATAAAGCAAATGAATGTACAATCGGCAAATTCGCAATAGGTGGAAATGCAAGTGATGGACCCAAAGAGTCTGCAGGTTAAGCAAGTGGGCAAAATCTTGGCAGCTGGAATATAAAGTGAGAAATGCAGGAAGAACAGACAAGCTGAATATTATTTAAATAAAAACTGCAGTGCAGAGGGATTTGGGAATCATCGTGCATAAATCACAAAAAAGTTAGAATCCAAGTTCAGCAGGTAATAGGGACGGCAAATGGAATGTTGGCCTTAATTTCAAAAGGAATGAAGTATACAAATAGGGAAGTCTTGCTAAAAGTATAGAAAGCTCCAGTTAGAGCACACCTAGAATATTATGAACAGTTTTGATTCCCTTATCTAAGGAAAGATATATAGGCCCTGGCAGTCCAGGGGAAGTTCATTAGGTTGATTCCAGTTATGGAGGGTTTGACTTACGAGGAGAGGTTGAATAAATTGGGAGTGTACTCATTGGAGTTTAGTGGAATAAGAGGCAACGTTCTTGAAACATATAAAGCTCTTAGGGAGCTTGACAGGGGAGATGTGAAAAGGTTGTGTCCTCTTGTGGAAAAGTCTAGGACCAGAGGACGTAATCTCAGAATTAGGGGTTGCCCATTTAAGACAGAAATGAGGAATATCTCGAATTTTGTGGGCAGTTCTGTATCTAAGGAAAGATGTGCTGGCCTTGGAGAGGGTTCAGAGAAGGTTTACAAGAATGATCCCGGGGATCAAGGGCTTGTCATATGAGGAGTGGTTAAGGACACCAGGTCTGTACTCGATGGAGCTAAGAAGCATGAGGAGGGATCTGATTGAAACTTACCCAATGCTGAGAGGCCTGGATACAATGGCCATGGTGAAGATGTTTCCATCAATAGGAGAGACTAGGCACAGCCTCAGGGTGAAAGGGCAACCCTTCAGAACTGAGATGGGGAGGAATTTCTTCAGCCAGAGGGTGGTGAATCTGTGGAACGCATTGCCGCAGAGCATTGTAGATGCTTAGTCATTGAGTGTATTTAAGACAGAGACAGACAGGTTCTTGATTAGTAAGGGGATCAAAGGTTACCGAGAGAAGGCAGTAGGATGGGATTGAGAAACAAATCAGTTATGATCAAACAGCTGTGCAGACGCGATGGCCTAAGTGGCCTAATTCTGCTCCTATATTTTATGGTCTTGTGGTCTGTCCAAAGGGAGTGAATCTGTGGAATTCTGTACCACAGAGGGCTGTCAAGGCTGGGTCATTAAGTATATTCTAGGCTGTGACAAACAGATTTTTAATCAGTAAGGGAGTCAAGGGTAAGGGAAAGGGCCGGAAACAGAGTTTTTTTCTCCTATCATGATCTGATTGTGACCTTATGTCATGCAGAATGAGAAATATATTTTTGCAGAGCTACTGTCATGAGACAATGATGATCTTGACAGGTCCCTGTCACACAGACACCAAGTAATTGCATTTCCCTGATGTTTCTGCACATCTTGTCATCTCCAAGATATGGAAGGTGATTAGGAGAATCATAGAATCCCTGGACTGTGGAAGAAGGCTATTCAGCCCATCGAGTCCACACCAACCCTCCGAAGAGCATCTCACCCAGACCCAGCCCCTTACAGTATCCCATAACCCTACATTTCCTATGGCCAATCCACCGAACCTGTACATCATTGGACTGTGGGAGGAAACCCACACAAACACAGGGAGAACGTACAAACTCCACACAGAGAGTCTCCCAAGGCTGGAATCAAACCTGGTTCCCTAGTGCTGTGAGGCAGCATTGCTAACCACTGTAGAAATTTAACCATCGAGAAAAGCACAGTGATTTTATTCTGTGAGAATTTATCGCTTGTGAAAGAAATGGTGTGCATTTATATAACACCATTCATGTTCCTATGGCTATAGTAAATGTTCCACAGCTGACGAAGAGATTTTTAAAAATAATGTGCTGTCAGGGTGCAGCAAGCACTGACACATTTGTCTACTATTGTCCATCACTGTGTGTCTTTGTAACCTCCTACAGCCCCACAACCCTTGCAGATCTCAGCGTTCCTCCAACTCCAGTCCCTTGAGCTCCCTCTACTCCCTTTCCCAGCATTGGTGACCAGGTCTTCAACTGCCTAGGTTCTAAACTCTGGAATTCTCCCCTGAATCCTTTCTATTTCTCTGTTTTCTTTGTTGAGGTGCTGCTTAAACTGCTTCTTCAACCAAGGGTAACCCTTCATAATATTTAGAAGCCCTACAGTATGGAAACAGGCTCTTCGGCCCAATAAGTCCACACTGAACCTTGGAGCATCCCACCCAGACCCATTCCCCTATAACCCACCTAAGCTACACATCCCTGAACACCATGGGCAATTTAGAATGGCCAATCCACCTAGCCTGCACATCTTTAGACTGTGGGAGGAAACCCACGCAGACACGGGGAGAATGTGCAAACTCCACACAGTCACCCAAGGCTGGAATTGAACCCAGGTCCCTGGTGCCGTGAGGCAGTAGTGCTAACCACTGAGCCACTGTGCCACCCAATCAATTTACATGAATGGTTTCAGACTTGACAGACGTCTATCACATGGAGAGATCAGAGAGGATTGGCTGCAACACTTAGGGAAGAGAGTACTGAAAGGAGATTTGGTTGAAAGTGTTCAATCATGACAGTGTAGATAGGGCTAGACTGTTCCCACTGATGGAAAGATCGAGGTACAGAGTCATACAGCACGGAAACAGACCTTTTGGTCTAAGCAGTCCATGCCAAATGTAATCCCAAACTAAGCCAGTCCCATCTGCCTGCTCCTGGCCCATATCCCTCCAAACCTCTCCTATTTATGTACTTATCCAAATGTCTTTTAAACGTTGTAATTGTACCCACATCCACCACTTCAGCCACCCACTGTGTAAAAAATTTGCTTCTTATGCCTTTTTTAAATCTCTGTCCTCTCACCTTACGAATGTGCCCCCTAGACTTGAAATTCCCCATCTTAGGGAAAAGTCAACTACCATCAATATCTATACCTCTCATTATTTTATTAACTTCTATCAGGTCATCTCTCAACCTCCTATGATCCAGTGAAAAAAGCCCCAGCCTATCCAGCCTTTTCTTATAACTCAAACCTTCAAAATCCAGCAACATCCTGGTACATCTCTTCTGAGCCCTCTCCAGGTATAACTGGGCAACCAGAACTGGACATAGTACTCCAGAAGTAGCCTCACCAATGTCCTGTACAACCTCAAAATAACATCCCCACTCCTATACTCAAACAACTGAGCAATGAAGGCTTTTTAACCATGCTGTCTGCATTTTTAATCAGTCTGTTCCAACACACCTCTGGAGTAGGTGGGACTTGAACCAAACGTAGGGATACTATGCACTTCACTTTCAGGCACCCTTTTACAGTGATTGGTAAAGTAACCAGAGGTGACTTCAGGATCATAGAATCTCTACAGTGCAGAGAGAGGCTATTTGGCCCATTGAATCTGCACTGACCCTCCAAAGAGCATCCCACCCAGACTCAACCCCTACCCTATCCCTGTAACCCCACATTTCCTCTGGCTAACCCACTTAGCTTGCATATCCCTGGACACCAGGCAATTTAGCACGGCCAATCCACCTAATCTGCACATCTTTGGACTGTGGGAGGAAACCGGAGCACCCGGAGGAAACCCATGCAGACACGGGGAGAATGTGCAAACTCCACACAGACAGTCTCCCGAGGCTAGAATTGAACCTGGATCCCAGGTGCTGTGAGGCAGCAGTGTTAACCACTCACTTCCTTTTTTCAGTAAGAGCTTAGGATCTGGAATGTATCTTTTAAGTGTAAGCTGAAGGGAGATTCAATTGAGGTTTTCAGAAAGGAATTGGATCACAGCCTGGAGAGAAAGGATTTGTAAGGTTAGAGGGAAAAGGCAGGGCAGTGGGACTTCATAAATTGCTTTCGAGTAAATGCGCCAAATGTGAAGATGGCTGTCAAAATGGTGGCCTGTGCCTGTGTAATTTAGCCCAGTGAGGTAACAGACATCCTTGTGTCTGAACGCTCAGCGACACCATGTTCCGTATGAAGTGGCACCACCTTTTAAGCGTGTGCAGGTGGACGTTCCGAGCTCGAAATTCCTCACAGCCGGTGGACCCTGAGACGGAGAATCCATGAGCAAGCGGGGGGCAAATACCAGGAGTACGGGGAGAAGGTCAGGCGAAGCGGCAAATGCCGGGAGTAGTGGCAAAGGCCAGAAACAGGGGTAAATGCCAGGAGTGGCGGTAAAAGCCAAGAGTGAGGGTAAATGCTGGGAGCTGAGAAAAGGCCAGAAGCAGGGTTAAATGTTTGGAGTGGGGGCTTGGCTAGGAGTAGGGGTAAATGTTGGGAGTGGGGACAAATGTCAGGTTACAACATTAAAGACTCTCTCCCTCTATAATTTATAGTACATGTATGTGTATACACATGTATGCAAAATGTTGTTGATATATTTCATGTCAAGAAAGGTATCAAAGGGTGTTATAGAGCAAAGGATGGAAAATGGGGTTGAAGTAAAGGTCAAATACCACCGGATTGAATGGTGGAACACAGTTGAGGGGCTGAATGGTCTCTTACTTGTCACAGTGAGTGTAAATGGGGCTGAGTTGAGGATTGTTCAGATGGAACTACAGCAGCACAGCTCCTTCTGAAGCTGATGAAATGTAGAAACATCAAAGCTTCTGGAAGATTTCCTTTGGCTCTCTGATAAATTCCCCGAGGTATTTCTGATAGTCCTAGAGGATCCAAGAAGTACAACCAAATGGCAAAGTGTCGGAATGTCATGCAGCCTCTCCAGCACTCCCTCCCATTTATCTTTATTTGAAATAAAAGTGTTTATACATTTTTCAAACAGGCTGCTTCTGTTGGGTGCAGCACATTTGGTGAATGAGCATCAAAGTGCAGGAAGCTACTGTCCCAGGGAATCACAAAATACATCTTCATGTAATAGGGAGCAGCTTAAAAACAAACCCAGCCAGGACTCAGCTATGAAATGTTCTGAACAGTACAGCAGAGTAAGGATTACAGACCAAGATTTGAACGGGTTATTTGAAGAAAGGATAAAGACAGGTGTTTTCAAGTGAGTGTTGCGTTACTGAGAGATGCCGATTTGAATGTCTGGGTTTTGAACTCAATTTTGATCCAGCTGCTGATTATTGTAACTTGCAATTGCCTGTAGCTACTACCTCAGACAGCTGTAGGTTTAGTGTTTAATGGCTGAATAAATATCGTTTTGGTGAATCAGGGGGAGCAGATTTCGGACTGAGTTGAGGAGGAATGTCTTCACCAAAGGGTTATGAATCCCTGCCCAGTGAAGCAGTTGAGACCACTTCGCTGAATGTTTTTTAAGGCAAAGATGAATAGATTTTTGAACAGTAAAGGAATTAAGGGTTATGGTGAGTGAGCGGGTAAGTGGAGCTGAGTCCATAAAAATGTCAGTCATGGTCTTTTTAAAAGTGGAGCAGGCTCAATGAGTCAGATGCTCGACTCCTTCTCCTGTTTCTTACATTCTAATGAATCAGTTAATGTGGGCTCCACTCACTCTCTCCTGCTGAAGGTGTGTTGTGCTCTGGCTGATGCACTGTGGCAGGTTTCAGAATGGATCAGGGACTCGGGGGGAGAGAGTACAGGTTCTCATGCCCAGCTCTTGAGGATTGGTAATGGGTCGAATTCTCACTGGACCATTGGGCTGCTCTCACATTAGAGAGAGACGTGACTGGTGGTGGCTTAACCTGAAGGTGATCACACCCGAGGTAAGGGAAAAGGTTGAGAAGGAGAGTCCTTTGTGATAACCAAGGAATGGCGGATGGAGTTTAGATAAATGCAGTTTGTTGCTTTTAGTTAAGACTAACCAGGTCAGGACTTACATAGTTAATGGTAGGGCTCTGGGGAATGCTGCCAAACAAAGAGACCTAAGGGTGCAGGTACATGGTTCCTTGAAAGTGGCAACACTGGTAGTTAGGGTGGCGAAGAAGGCACTTGGTATGCTTGACTCCCACCATGCAGTTCCCAATGATGTCCTTTACAAATGTCGTAGAGTCATACAACATGGAAACAGACCCTTTGGTCCAAGTATTCATCACAGAATCCCCTACACTGTGGAAATGGCCATCCGGCCCATCGAGTCCGCACCAACCCTCCAATGAGCATCCACCCAGACCTATTACCCTGCCTACCCCAGTGACTCTGCATTTCCCATAGCCCATCCACCTAACCTGTACATCTTTTGGCTGTGGGAGGAAACCTATACAGACATGTGGAGAATGTGCAAACTCCACACACATAGTTACCTGAAGCCAGAATCGAACTCAGGTCCCTGGTATTGTAAGGTAGCAAAGCTAACCACTGAGCCGCAGTGCTGCCCACACTGAACATGTTCCCAAACTAAACTAGTCCCACTTGCTGCATTTGTCCCGTAGCCTTCCAAACCTTCCCCACTCATGAACTTATCCAAAAGTTTTTTAAACATTCTAACTGTATCTGCAACCACTGCTTCCTGATTTGATTGAATTTCAGAACAGACTGGAGGGGCGGATTGGCCTCTGCCTGTTCCTGTATTCCTGCATGTTTCTGGCCAGCACTGCAGGTGGAGAGGGTGGGATCGGGTTGAGGTGAGTTGACATGATGTTGCTATAGTGACTGATAATGCAAACATCCACATGTGGCACCCTGGCACTGACCAGAAAGGAAGGAAGGAACCTGAATTTGCCTGATTGACACCACATTCTCAAACATTCAGTCCCTCCCCACTGCTCAGCAGCAGTGGCATGTTCCATCTACCTTCAGTCCATAAGACGCAGGAGTAGAAGTTGGTCAGTCAGCCCATTGAACCTGCTCTGCCATTCAATGAGATTATGGCTGATCTGATAATCCTCAACTCCACTTAGATTCATAGAGTCATGGAGATGTACGGCACAGAAACAGACCCTTCGGTCCAACTCGTCCATGCCGACCAGATATCCTATATAAATCTAGTCCCATTTGCCAGTATTTGGCCCTCCAATGATCCATGGAAAATAACGCCAGCTTATTCAGCCTCTCCCTAAAAGCTCAAACTCTCCAACCCTGGCAACATCCTTGTAAATATTTTCTGAACCCTTTCAAGATTCACAACATCCTTCCTATAGCAGGGAGACCAGAATTGCACACAGTATTCCAAAAGTGGCCTCACCAATGTCCTGTATAGCCTTAACATGACCTCCTTTCCTGCCTTTCCCCCATAACCCTTGATTTTCCTTACTGATTAATAATCTGCCTATCTCAGCCTTGAACATACTTAATGACCCAGCCTCGACAAAAGAAGAGAAAAAAGATCCTCCTAATCTCTGTTTTTAATGTGCAAACCCTTTTTCTGAGATTATAACCTCTGGTCCTATACTCTCCCACAAGGGTAAACAACTTTTCTGCATCTATTATCCCAAGTCCCCTTAAGAATCTTGTGTTTTGATAAGGTGACACTGATACAAGATGCATGGAGAAATTTGCCAGGCCACCTTGGATAGCACCTTTCAAACCCACAGTCTGCTCATCTAGAAGAAGGGCAGCAGATACATTGGAACACCACCTCCTGTAAGTTCCCCTCCAAGCCACTCACCATCCTGACTTGGAAATATATTGCCATTCCTTCAGTGTTGCGAGATCAAAATCATGGAATGACCTCCCTAAGGGCATTGTGGGTCTATCTACAGCACATGGATTGCTACAGTTCAAGAAGACAGCTCACCACCATGTTCTGAAGAGCACCTAGGGATGGGCAATAAATGCTGATCCAGCCAGCAATGTCTACTTCCCATTAGTGAATATATTTAAAAAACTAGGCTGCACCATCTGCCATGTTCTGGATACTTTAACATCGATGAGATACTTGTCAAGGGTTGTCATTTAAGGAAATTAGACAAAAATCTGCCTCCTGAACAGATAAACTTTCATACATAACCAGATGTAACCCAGGTACATGTTGAAAAGAACCAGAGGTAACATGAGGAAATATTTTTGATGTTGGGAGGGTTTAGGATTTGGAATAGTTTGGTGAAAGCAGAGTTTTATCTGTGTTCATGAGATATGAATGTCATTGATAAGTTGCAGCATTTATTCTCCATCCCTAGAGATCCAAGAACAGCCTTTGCAAGGTAATTGTATAAATAATGGAAGAAAAGAATTTTCAGAGATATTTCTTGATTCATTCATGGGATGAGGGCGTCGCTGGCCAGGCAGCATTTATTGCCCATCCCTAATTGCCCAGAGGGCGGTTATGAGTCAACCACATCGTTGTGGGTCTGGAGTCACATGTAGGCCAGACCAGGTGAGGATGGCAGTTTCCTTCCCTAAAGGACATTCGTGAACAAGATGGGTTTTTCCAACAATTGACAATGGATTCATGGTCATCATTAGACTCTTAGTTCCAGATATTTATTGAATTCAAATTCCACCATCTGCTGTGGTGGGATTCGAACCTAGGTGCCCAAAACTTTATCTGGGTCTCTGGATTAACCGTCCAGCAATAATACCACTAAGCCATCGCATATGGAGAAGAGTTTGGAGGGGACTCTCCGTGGATTGTTTTTTAGAGGATAGACTGGAAGCTTGATGGTCCCAAATCTGTGACAAAGGTCTTTTGTTTAGGCCTTTTGTTTGTTGCTTAGAAGTTGATTCTATTTTTTTGGTCACTGGGCGAATGGGACTTAGCACGAGTTAGGATATGGGACCACAGAGGTTTGGATGAGCTAAATTTAAAGAGATTGGAAGTTGAAAGTTTAGCAAGGAAAATGTTGGAGAACTTGAGCCTAGAGGTAACAAAAATAAGACACTTTATTACAACAAAAGTGGTGAGCATAACTTATATTTATTATAGGTATCAAATTGATTCAGCAGCACTTCAAGACCTGGTAGAAGAAACAACATTAAAATTAATCTGAATCTTGCCTCAGTAGTGTGCTTGCCTCAGAGCTGGGTAGAGTTTACAGCAAATAACTAGTGTTTGGGGCTAACAGACTAACACAACACATTATGATCCCCAGAGCACAATGGAAAGATGTAACAAGCATGGGTTTAATGTTAGGTGAATGGGTCCCGCACCTTTGTCTCAATGATTGGTGCAAGATGGAGTGGTAGATTGTGAGTAGTACACATGGTGTAAATGTGGATGACACAGTGAGTAATTTCATCGATAGCTGTGAAGTTTGGAACTTGACTGGAAACATGTCTTACAACCCATAGTTAGGGCTGACAAACACACTCTACCCAGGACTTAAAAATGGAACATAAATAGTGCAACAAACAATACAAATACCTGTATATTTGAATCTATCTATCTATCTATATATATATATCTGTAATTATATTAAATCTTATATTAGCATACTGTTGATATTTTTCTCAAAGTCTTATGTCCACATTTACAATGAGGAATTTGCATGTAAACTTGTCATGCTATAATCACACTATCGCCCTGAGTGCAGGCAGTTCCACCACTGACCCAAAGCTATAATTACAGCATGACATGTTTACATAGGCATTTACCACTATCATCGTGAAGGATATGACTCTGCAATGGAAAATCTAAAGTTAATGTTTTAGCTCATGACTTTAAATCGAGGGGTAATGGAAACACCTACGCATACCTGGTCTAACTAACCCCCACCCTCTATGCCCATCTCACCCAAAGTGACGCTTAGTTTTAGCTCATAATGAGCAGCACCATAGTACATCTACTAATGATCTATTAAACCCGTCCAACAAACAGGCCCCTAATCAAAACACAACAAACTCACCAAATAGAAAGAAACATAAACAATAGCAATCTGAAATGCAGGGATATGGGCAGATCAAACTGCATCAGGGGGAGAAATGAGAAGCTAGCATTTCTGGATCCTGGCCTCCTCAGAATTAATGTCCTTAATGTTTTTGGTTTCAGGTGCTGACAGGGTGGGCAGTGCCTCTCATACAAAAGCTTGAAATAAGCAAAGGTCATTCAGCCTATCCAATACACTCCTCCACCATGCGACCTCAGTCACAGATAGCTCTCCCTCTTTCACCGCACCCACCGCCATACCAGCAGATCTCCAAATCCTCTCCCTCATCACTATCTGAATCAAACAAATCTGATATATCTCTGTAACCAACTTTCTTCTTTCTTTAAACAAGTGTCCCAGGAGCCAGTTCTGTGCTGCAGGAAGAGAGGAGGATAATTTTAAAGTCCAAGCTTGCTCAAGATGTGTTTGTTTATAACCCTCACCTTCTGAGTTCACTCTATAAGCTAACAACCTTCTCATTGGTACCTTTCCCTACGCTCTCTAATTTCAAATACACCATGATCTTTTCTCCACAATCATCCACATATCTCTTCCTTGAACCCATCCACATCCTTTCTTGTGAAGTATGATGGCCTAAACTACAGAACAAACTCCAAAAATTAATTGCATTTCCTAATCTTGTCCATGATGTGTATAATTTTAAATTGCACCTCAAGCTCAATGTACAATGTGCATGGTTGCATCTATTTATCTGGGCATTTCTTATTTTCGCACCATGCCCAGACTACCCCTTTGCAGAATGATTGCAGGAACAATTATTACTAACCTCAGTGTAACCTCTCTCTATTTCTCTTCCTCATCAGATCGGATGGCTACCAGTAATTGATCTATTTCATGGCCCACAACAATCAGAAAGATAAGCCATTCACCACAGATGATGCACAACACAAACACAACTATTGTAGCACTGAGAATCAGTGGGGAAATCGAAGGGAAGGTCCACTTTGTGGGAGATAGTGAGCGCTCTGAGCTAAGAATTCTGTTCCTCATCTCCTTGCTTCCTTCCTCTTTTTCCCAATCCTGCTTCTGTAAAAGCTTGTGCCTTACTCGAGTATGCTGCTCTCTGAGACCAAGCAAAAAATAAGGAGGGTTAACATGTTCATCAACTGTGGGATGCATCACATTTAAGGCTAATCATCTCCTGACGCAACTTCCTTACACCTATATGCTTCCCAGGAAAAACTAGGAAGGTGGATGGTTGGATCACTAGTTAGCTTTCAGCAATAGGGATCAATTTCCAACCATGTACCCCTTGCCACTTGGTATGTCAATCGAAACCAATTGTGATGCTGCTTAGTTTTACCATGACTGGGATCTGGCATCCCAGCAGAGACTCAGGTCAAAGTGGGATGCCTTGCAATCAGCTGAGTGTCTCTCCCACTTCCATCTCCAAAACCGAACACGCACACATGCATTCACACGCATGCACACACACGCACACACATCCATACAAACACACACTCGTGTACACACACGCACACACATGCATATACACACGCACACGCGCACACACACACAAACACACACACACCCAATGTCTCTTGGGCAACTCAACATGACGCTAGCCACAATTATTGACAGATGCAGGCATTCATAAGTGAAATATTGACAGATTCAGGTATCCCTAAGTGAAATATCCTGGTCCCTACCTGATAATATGGGGAACAGCAACTTAAAATACATCACAATCACAAAAAGTATGCCTAAACCGGGCCTGTTGATCATGCTTTTGCCTCTTTATGCTGCATAAAAATCATTCTCTACAACAAAGTCACATTTATGGAATTTAAAAGAAAGAAAGATAGGTCAGAATTCTCAACAAAAAAAACCTGCGTGCAATCTTGACGAGATAAATAAAACTGATTTATGCTAATGTAGAACATGATTTAAAACTGTTTCTGAGGAGATGCATTTTCCAGGACTTTTACAAGGAACCTGTTGTGCTGGTTCCAGGATTTCTGGAGAATGCAGCTCCTGCCGCAGGAGTCAATGCTGTGTTTATGCATTTTCACTTTTAATTCCAGTCAGTTTTCATCTTGCTTGAATCCATTGTCCCAAAAACCATCTCTTCTTAAAGTTGTACGATGCAGTCGGTTCCCGGGTAGTCTGGGGGATTAAGCTCGTATTTCTTCTGTAGGTCATCAGGAAGGTAACGACCAGCGAGAAAGTGGAACTTTCCGGAAAATTGTGTGGCACATTTCTTTGGTGCTGCCAAGGAAACAAGGACTTCTGGATTGATGCCCTCAGTGTTCCCCTTTTCGACATCCCAGCCTGTTTGAAAAACGAAGGTAATTTATTATTAAAGTCAGGCTTGATGTGGACTTTTTTTAAAAAATTGCCATCATTTAATGCTGATCCCTAATTGGCCCCTTAATCTGAGTGGTTTTTGAGGACCATTTCAGAGGGCAGTTAGGATGCAACCCTATTGCTGTGGTCTGAAGTCACATGTAGGGAAGACCAGGCAGTTTCTTTCCCTAAAGGACATTAGTCAACTAGATGGGTTTTTACAACAATTGACTTGGTCACATTTAGGCGAGATTTTAATTCTAGATTTTGTTTTCAATTGAGTTTAAAATTCATCATCTGCCATGGTGGGATTCGAGACCTGTCCCAGAGCACACTAAGTCACTGCCTCACATTCAGACATACAGAGTTGGAAAGCCTCTCTTTGTTCTAGTTTCATAGTTGTTGGATCACGATCCTAGAAGCTCCATACACACTATGGGAGCACCTTCTCCATTCAAACTGCAGTTTTCAAAAGCTGGATCATTACTAACTTCTCAAACTAGGTTTGAATAATGAATAAACTGGGCCCGAAACGTCAACCTTCCTGCTCCTCTGATGCTGCTTGGCCTGCTGTGTTCATCCAGCTCTACACCTTGTTATCTCAGATTCTCCAGCATCTGCTGTTCCTGCTATCTTTGAATAATGAATACCTTTCTTCCAGCCATATCCAGAGAACACATTAAAGACAAAGTGAGAGTAAGAGCAAATTACTTCCAATGCTCATATCGTACTGATAACAACAAATGCTGGAGATCACAGCGGGAAAGGCAGCATCCATGGAGAGAGAGCACGCTGACGTTTTGAGTCTAGATGACTCTTCGTCAGAGCTGAAGTGAAGTGTGGAGGGGGCAGCAATTTTTATGCCATAGTTGGGGGGGGTGCAGGTGGAGTGTAGAGTGCTGGGGGAGAAGGTCGTTGATAGTTCAGATTAAGTGATCGGAATGTGAGAATGGCAGGACAATGGTGTGTCTAACTGTCAGACTGGAAAGAGCAGACAGTCCCACTGGGGTGGGGGGGAGGGGAGAGGGGACATGGTGACAGAGAATGTAACAAGTAAAGGTAAAAGAAAGGGAAGGAACGGGAGTAGGTTCACAATTTGAAGGTGTTGAACTCAGTATTAAATCCAAAAGGTTATAAAGTGCGTATTAACATGACAAATATTCATGACAAAGTGGGTATTGACATTTTACGAAGCATTGGTGAGGCTTGGGTGTACTGTGTACAGTTTTGGACTCCTTAAATCAGGAACAACATACTTGTTTTGGAAGCAGTTCGGAGACCCATTACACTGATTTCTGGGTTAAAGAGATGTCTCAGAAGAAAAAGTTGAGAAGATTAGGCCTACACTCATTGGAGTTTTGAAGTTTGAGAAGTATCTTATTGAAATTTATAGAATTCTGAGGGGACTTGAGAGGGAAAATGCTGAGAGGGAGCATGCCGAGAGGGATCATGCTGAGAGGGATAATGCTAACGGGGAGCATGCTGAGAGGGAACAGGCTGAGAGGGAACATGCTGACAGGGAGCATGCTGTCGGGGAACATGCTGAGAGGGAGCATGCTGAGAGGGAGCATGCTGAGAGG
>NC_063360.1:36289712-36305282 GCF_021869965.1 Rhincodon typus | reverse complement strand
GGGAGCATGCTGACAGGGAGCATGCTGAGAGGGAGCATGCTGAGAGGATGTCTTCCTTCATGGGGAAATCTAGAACCAGGGTATTTTTTCAGAATAATGTGTCATCCACTCAAGGTGGAAATGAGGAGGACTTTAAAACCCTCTAAGCGAGTTGTTAATCTTTGGACATCTCGGGGAGCTGTGGGAGGTGAGTTATTGAATGTATTCAAGGTGAACTTTGGGAAGCAAGTGTCCCGGGGAACAGACTTGAGGCCAAGATGGTCACAATCATATTCAATAACAGAACTGACTCAAGGGGCTGAATAGCCAACTCCTGATTCTCTTATGTTCTTATGACGCTCCTATGCCAGTCAATGAGTTGGAAGCATGGTCAGAGTTATGTTAGAACTCAGCATAAGTGGTCCAATTACAGCAAACAGAAGCTATTTAAGGAGACTGTACAAATTACATCAAATGGAACTCATACTAAAACTACACCAAAGTGAAAAGCGGGATAACTTCTCCAAAAAAAGGCAGTCAGTGATCGATAGGAACAGAAAACCAAATGCATAAAGTTACTCCCAGTCACCTACAGCAGATTTTCCTGCAGATATGACTGAGGGTAGAATTAGACAATCATCTCCATTCAGGCTAGAAGTGACAGCGTCACTATAAACTGCTTAAAAAGCAAAGAAACTGAGGTAGGGGATGAGGAGATCGGTATAATTGGTCAGAGATAGCCCAGGGGCTACAAAGGTGGAAGGATTCTCTCCCTGAACTCCTGTCTGGGGAAGCTGTGTGGGCTGGATGATCTGCTCCGTTTCCCAAGGTGCTGAGTAGACCGTTTTGGATGGAGGTGAGGAAGAACCTCTTCATTCAAAGGTTAGTGAACCTGTGGAACTGTGTACCACAGGAAGCTGTGGAGGCCAAGTTACTGGACATATTCAAGAAGGAGGTGGATAAATGTTTACGTGTTAAAGGCATCAAAGGTTATGGAGAGAAAGTGGGGCCATAACATTGAGATAGAGGATCCGCCATGATCATATTGAAGGGCAGAGCAGAGTTAAAGGGCCTACTCCTAGTTTCTATGTTTGTGAAATTTGAAGGAAGAGGTGATCAGCCCCAAAATCACCCTCATCGACCTTCCAAACTATCGCCTCCCCCCCCCCCCCACCCCCGTGAGTATCATTGGCCAGCCAAGCCAGTTTGGAAGAGGTGGCAACTGGAGGGTTGAGTCCAGTTGTGGTCACCACACATGAAGAGGAATGTTCACAAACAAACTAATGCCACTGCCTCTTAAACCAAGAGACAAACTCTTAGAAATAAAGAGGTTTGGCATAAAAATCATGAGCTATAATTTTTATTCAAACATTCACAAATACAGAACAACTGTAGGAGTTCTGAACCTCATTAATGGCTTGTTTAATTTGTAACCCAATCAGGGCTCCATACAAACACTGCATCTAAAAATCCTTCAAATAAAAGGATAAATAAAAACCTATCTCATCAGTTGTGCATTCTGTTTGAACAGATGGAGAGCAATGTTTGTGAATGAGACAGGTTTCTGGAGCATTTTCTGTGGAGATTGACAATTCTGTAGTCACAAGCTTTGTAAAATGATTGGCTGCCATTCGTCATAGAATCCCTGCAGTGCAAAACCAGGCCATTCAGCCCATCAAGGTTTACACTGACCCTCTGAAGGGAACCCCACCCTCACCCTGTATTTTCACCACAGCCAATCCACCTAGCCTGCACAGTAAAGGACAATTTAATATGACCCATCCACCTAACCTGCACGTCTTTGGACTGTGGAAGGAAACCCACACAGACACAGTGAGAATATGCAAACTCCACACAGACAGTCACTCAAGGGTTGGAATCACAACAAGGTCCCTGGTGCTATGGGACAGCAATGCTAACCACTGAGCCACCATGCCACCCTTATTGTTTTGAAAAACAACATCACCCATGTAATTTGTACAAAGAAGTGGTTTTTCACTTTTCCATCTTGTGTCTGCTGAAACAGTCCAGGATCACAGGTCATTTCAACAGACTGAGGATATGTAGAGACAGATCAAAATGGACTGTCACTAACTGTAGTCACATTAATGATAGAAACAGACAGAGAGGGAAAGAGAAAAGGAATCAGATAGACACTTGAAGAGACTAATTTGCACAAGGCAGTGGGGAACGTATGGGATTAATTCAACTAAGCTACAACAGTCCAGAACGGATACAATGGACCAAATGATCTTTCTTCACCTGAAGGGACATCAATGCTAATTATCGGAATTTTCACATGTTTCATCGTGGCCAGGATGTTGGCGTACAGCTCCTTCAATCCTGTCTCGTCTGAGAGTCCCAGCACAGCATCTATTATCAGGTTATAGGCATCATTGATCAGCTGGACCTACAGACAGAAGAAAGCAGCTTTAATGACAGGCCCCATTTCATCCTTCACAAAGTCTGAGTAAACTAAACTGAATCCCATCTTTAGACTTCAGCTCCTCCAAATTTCTGCGGTTCAGTACCTGAACAAAATACTTGATTTAGAGGCAGCTTTACACTGAATGTAACACTGTGCTGTCCCAGTCCTGGGAGTGTTTGATAAGGACAGTGTAGAGGTAGGTCTACTCTGTATCTAATCCTGGACTGTACCTGTTCTGGGAGAGTTTGATGGGGACGATGTAGAGGAAGCATTATTCTGTATCTAACCCGATGCTGTCCCTGTCCTTAGAGTGTTTGATGGGAACAGCGTAGAGGTAGTTTTACTCTGTATCTAACCCTATACTGTGTCTGTCTTGGGGGTGTATGTTGGGGACAGTGTAGAAAGACCTTTACTCTGTATCTAGCCCCGTGCTGTCCCTGTCCTGGGAGTGTTTGATGGGATGGTGTCGAGCAAGCTTTACTCTGTATCTAACCCTGTGCTGTCCCTGTCCTGGGAGTGTTTGATGGGGACAGTGTAGCAAGGGCTTTACGCTGTATCTAACCCCGTGCTGTCCCTGACCTGGGAGTGTTTGATGGGGACAGTGTAGAGGGAGCTTTACTCTGTATGTAACCTCCTGCTATCCCTGTCCTCAGAGCGTTTGATGGGAGGATGGCGTGGCGAGAGTTTTATTCTGTATCTAACCTCAGGTTCCTGAAATTAGGCCTCCTTGCTCCCATTTTACACTCAGAAACCTTCATAAGGTCAGAGGCTACTTGTGTTGTGCCTATTTTCTGGATGTACAATGGAAACCATTAGGTGCAATTTCTACCAATCAGTTCAAAGAACAATTGTTGAAATGCATGTTCCTGTGTTCCTTATGCTGAGAATGAGATTTTTAAAAACATTTTGTTTGTATCCCTCCTAACATGTTAGAGAAATTAATAATATCAGTTTTGATTACCTCAGCTGGAAGGTAGGACAGGAATGGAATATCCATTTTCTCGCATTGAACTGTGAAGTCCAGGAAGGTGGGTTTGCAGGAACGTTTTGGGTAATAAATGGTTGGTTCGTAGTTCTGTCAGAAAAGCAAAGCATTGTTTATTAGCAAATTGTTTTCCAGAAGTGTCATTCATCTTAAAATTCTCTCCATGGTCTCACCTCTCACCCTCTCTCTAACGTTTTCCAGCTTTCAATGTTCCAAGATATCTATGCTCCTCCATTCTGGCCTCTGGTTGTAAATCCTTCATCAATCAAAGCTCTGTGTTGGCTGCCTAGGTCTCAACCTCTAGAATTCCCTCCTCTCTGATCCTCTACATCTTTCTACTTCTTTATGACCTTTCAAAACGTACCTCTTTGACCACATTTTTGGTCGCCTGTCCTAGATACCTCCTTGTGCAGCTCAACATCAAAGTTTTGTCAGCTCCTGTGAAGCACTTCAGGATATTTTGCTCACCCAATGTGCTGTATAAATGTAAATTATTTCCGAATTATGAAACCTACAGCATAATGAGAGGCCAAGCATGGCATCATGTCCATAGCATCTGGAGCTTTGCGTTCTAATTCCAAAACCCCGCCTTTTTCCTGCAACCTTTCATTACTCATTTCATTCAAAATACTGACCCAATTCTCTTTTAAGGAAAATGATAGTTATTGCTTCAACAGTACTTGTCATTTCCAGTATTAACACCTCTCTGCATGACAACATATTCTTCAAATATTCTCTTTGTTCCTCAAGCTCAGAATCTTCCTGCCGTCCAGGATTAACTGTCCACTGTCTGCTGAAAAGATGGTTCAACTCTTGGCAGGAGAGCTTTCATCATGACCTGTCTGAGTGTTAGTCAGCTTTATGGTTCCCTCAGGAGTTCAGTGTATATTTACTGCAATGATACCAGACACCAAGTGTTCAGTTACCAGGAGGGAATGCACAAATTGGAATTGTTTTCTCTGCATTTTAGCTGGCTAACAGGTAAAAAATTTCACAATGATCTGGGGGAACAGTTAATATAGGTCAGGAGAAACTATTTTTGCTGTCTGGGAAGTTGAGGGCTCGGGGGCAGAGTAAAAATTTGAGACAGAGCTTTCAAAAGCAAAATTAAGACATTTATGCAAAGGTTAGTGCAAGTTTGAAACTCTCTTCCACAAACAGCACTTGATAGTGGACCAATTGGAAATTCTGCATCTGAGACAGATCGAGTCAACTAAATGAGGCGAAGATGGATTTATGGAGTGAGATTGCATTGCATGTGCAGAGCAGGCTGGAGGGGCAGAATGGCCTTCTCCTGTTCCATAACTTCACATTTCACCCTTTGAGGGAAGAGAGCAAAAATACAAAGAGCAAACACTCAAATTGCAGAATAAATTGCCAGGAAAGAACAATGGGGCAAGAGACATTCAGAGAGTTTCTGGAGCTGGTATGCAGTATGTGAAGTGTCAGTAGTGACCAAGGATCAGAGACTTAGAACTGCAAAGGTTATTGAACAAGTAGGTGGAGTTCAGTTCTTTTGGTAAAAGACAGAATGACTTCTGATCCCTTTGCAATAAAACCTCTGTGCCTAAGCTTGAGCTATATATATCTATTTATGATGGGTTGATAGATCTATATTTCACCTCAGGAAGGATTGCATACCTTGTTTGCTATGAAGTATGTGTGTATTATTAAAACATGTCCTGACAGCAGTTTTCAATTTCATATTTAACCCTGACCAATAACTCTGTCCTCTTCCCCCACCCTCCCGTTCACCTGTTACAGTGAGTACTGAGCAAAAATTACCCCTGCTGTTTGTTTGATGGGCTGCATTTAGACTAAGTGTAGAATATCAGATAGCCATGCACAGCACTAAGGTCCCAAACTTGATGGAGCTCAGTCTGGGCTCTCACAGTCAGGTAGGATGCTGTCTGCACAATTAAGACAGTTAGTAGCAAACAAACCTGCTGTAGGAGGATTCAAAAAGCAGTTTCGCATATTCAGTGGAGTTCCCCAGGAGTCAGCAGTTCTGTTTCTGGGGTGAAAGATTACACAATCAGATTCCACTCCAGGATCTGAGTGCAAAGATCCTGGCTGGCACATCCACTGCAGGGTTGAGAGGGTGCTGCAGTGTTGGCAGTGCCATCTTTTGCTTGTGATGTTAAAGAATATCACAACCCCTCTGCAAAGAAGATGAAACAATATCTTCTCTGATGTACCCTGGCCAAGACTTACCTCTCAATTAACCACTGTCTCGGTGAAGAAATTTCTCCTCATCTCAGTCCTATATGTATCTCTTGTATCCTTAGACTATGACTCCTGATTCTGGAACTAGTTTAGTTTGGGATTATGCTTGGCATGAACTGGTTGGACCGAAGCGTCTGTTTCCGTGCTGGATGCCTCTGTGACTATGACTGTATGGACTCCCCTACCATCAGGAGCATCCTTCCTGCATCTAACATTGTCTAGGCCTGTTAGAATTTTATAGATTTCTATGAGATTCCCCTCATTCTTCTAAACTCCAGTGAATATAATCATATTGAATCTAGCCTGTCTTCATATGTCAGTCCTGCCATCCCAGGAATCAGACTGATAAACTCTATCCATAACTAAAACATCCTTTGTCAGATAAAGAGACCAATACTGCACACAATACTCCAGGCATGGTCTCATCAAGGCCTTGTACAATTGCAGTAAGACATCCCTGCTCCTGTACTCAAATCCTCTCACTCTGAAGACCAACATACTATTTGCCTTCCTCACCACCTGCTGTACCTATATGCATCGACTTGCAAATCCTTCCAACACACACCAATGACAGGAAGTAAGAGTAGGACAGATTCCTGGGTAACTGTGTGATGGAATGGAATTTGGAGCCTCTCCCATCATTATCCAGACTATAACCTGTAGGCAAAAGTGCTGCCGCTGAATCTCAGACTATCAGTGACCTCTAACACATCAAAATGACTTACCCTGAGCTTTAATTCATGTAAAGGTTCTAGTCATGAAACAATGTAATTTATTAAGATACACTAATTATTAAGATGTACTAGTTACTAAAAGGGCCTAGCTATTAAACAGAGCTCATTATTAAGGGAACCAAAAACAGAAATTGGTGGAAATGCTCAGCAAGTCTGGTAGCATCTGTGGAGAGAAATCAGAGTTAATGTTTCGGGTTGAGTGATGCTTCTGTTCAGTGAAGCAGGAATAGAGTCAGAGTCACAGTGTCATACAATCACAAAGTTACAAAATCATAGAGTCATAGAACATAGGACAGTACAGCACAGTACAGGCCCTTCAGCCCATGATGTTGTGCCGACCTATTATCCTACTAAGATCAATCTACCCTGCATACCCTACATTTTACTATCATCCATGTGCCTATCCAAGAGTCGCTTAGAAGTCTCTAAAGTATCTGACCCCACTACCATGGCCAGCAGTGCATTCCACACACCCACCACTCTCTGTGTGAAGAACCTACCTCTGACATCTCCCCTATACCTTCCTCCAATCACCTTAAAATCATGGCCCCTCGTAATAGTCACTTCCGCCCTGGAAAAAAGTCTCTGGGTATCCATTCTATCTATGTCTCTCATCATCTTGTAAACCTCTATCAAGTCACCTCTCATCCTTCTTCCAATGAAAAAAGCCCTAGCTCCCACAACCTTTCCTCATAAGACCTGCCCTCCAGTCCAGGCAGCATCCTGGTAAATCTCCTCTACACCCCCTCTAAAGCTTCCACATCTTTCCTGTAATGAGGTGACCAGAACTGAGACATACAGCATGGAAACAGACCCTTCAGTCCAACTTGGCCATGCCAACCAGACATCCCAATCTGACCCAGTCCCATTTGCCATCATTTGGCCCATATACCACTAAGCCTTTCCTTTTCACCTCCCCATGCCTTTTGAATGTTGAAATTGTACTAGCCTCCACCACTTCCGCTGGCAGCTCATTTCATACATGCACCACCCTCTGCATGAAAAAGTTACACCTCAAGTCCTTTTTAAATCTTTCCCCTCTTACTTAAACCTACACCCTCTAGTTTGGGACTCCCCTACCCTGGGGAAAAGACCATGGCTCTTCACCCTATCCATGACCCTCATGATTTTATAACTTTCTATATGGTCACTCCTCAGCCTCTGACACTCCAGGGATAAAAGCTCTAGCTTATTCTGCCTCTCCCTATAACTCAAACCCTCCAGCATCCTTGTAAATCTTTTCCAAACACTTTCAAGTTTCACAAAATCTTTCCAATAGCTCGTGGTTGTGCTAAGTCTTCGGAAGAGGTTATCCAATTAATCCCACTCCCTACCTCCTTCCCCAGTATCCTGTAAATAGTACCCTTATGTATTTCCATTCAATCATCCGTGATAGTCAAATAGGAACTGCAGTGATTTATTGTGAAAGTGGAGAAAACTGGATGTGAGGAACGTTGGATCAGCTATGATCCTATTGAATCACACAGCAGGCTTGAAGGGCTGAATGGCCTACTCCTGTTCCCATTCATTATGGTTTAGGGAGAAGAAACAACCACCACCTCGTCAAAGGGCAATTCAGAATTGGGAACAAGACAAAAAAATGTAACATCGGCTAGCATTATCTACATCCTGGGAAGAAATTAAAACAAGATTTGTATCCATGACAACCGCTGAGAGATTGAATATATCCTGCTGTTGCAAATCAGTGGCAACAAGATCACAGAATGAAGCTGAAGGTAGAATTATCCAGTTTGTTGGTTCGGTTTCTTCACAAGGAACCAAGAAACAGAAGTCTCAGGTGTTTTTCAGAATCCTAACTCAGGCAGGAGCTAACATCTGCTGTTACACAGATGGTGGAGACAGGCTGGTATCTGTGAATCTTCTCTCTCCTGAGAATCTGACAGGCATCAGCAATAAATTATTTAAACTGCTCCACCACAGAGAAGGATCCAAGTTGAAAATCCTAGTTCAGCACTGCTAATGAGCAGCGTCGCTTCAAGCACATCCAGAGAAATTTCACATGTATTTGGATGGCCTGAGAGTCTGGTCTTGGGCAGCCATTTTGGGTTGCCATAGGAACTCCTCAGAACTTCCCATCAAATGATCTCTGCGTTGTCCACCATCAACAAGGCACAAGTTAGGAGTGTGATGGAATACTCCCCACTTGTCTGGATAGGCAAAGCTCCAACAGCACTCAAGAAGCTTGACACCATCGAGCACAAAGCAGCCCGCTTGATTGGCACCAAATCTGAAACAACTCCAGAGAGGCTGGTATCCTGTCACTAAGTCACCCTTTATTTACTTACGCACAGTGCTTGACTACAGTACTGCTTCATACAGAGTCAGGCACCTCAGTGTCAGTATCCCTGACACTCACCCTTTTTAAATGTCAGCCAGGGCTCCCTGATTGGACCAGGTTAACAGCCCCAATCAGGGTACTCCATATCCTGTGAGGACCACCTGGCTGACCACATTACAATCACTACAACATCCACAAACATCCACTCCGTCCATCACCGATGCTCAGTACAGCAGTGTGTACAAACTACAAGATGCACTGCAGAAATTCACCGAAGATCCTTAAACAGCACCTTCCAAACCCACGACCACTTCCATCTAGCAGATGTATGGGAATACCACCACATGCAAGATCCCCTCCAAGCCACTCACCACCCTGACTTGGAAATACATCACTGTTCCTTCAGTGTCACTGGGTCAAAGTCCTGGAATTCCCTCCCTAAGAGCATTGTGGATTTACCTACTTCAACATGGACTGCATTGGTTCAAGAAGGCAGCTCACCACCTCCTTCTCAAGAGGCAACTAGGGAATGGCAATAAATGCTGGCCCCACCAACGATGCCCACATCCCGTGAATGAATGAAAAAAGTCAAACAAGCTTCAGTCTTTACTATTTGATGTAGCAAGATGCTTTCATGTTTCAAAATCATAGTGGACCTCATTGTCTGACATCAGATTTATTTGATCCGGAATCAACTGGAATCAATGTGGACCCACTTTCCTGTTGGCCTTTTCCAGAGACTCCAGCCTATCACCAGATTCCCCAAGTGACCTACTGTATGTGATGGTGATGATGCCAGATTCAACATACACAGGGGACAGTGATACCATGAGGCTATTACAAACGTATTTCATTGGATGTGAAGCTCCTTGGCAATCCTGAGGTTGTGAAAAGTGCTATATAAATCCAAATCCTTTCTTATTGTAGTACAGGTCTTTGTAATGTAAAATATAGATGATTGAAGTGAAAAAACACCAGGCATGATTGTCAATATGACGCCTGTCTTCCATTTATTGGGACACGGTGAGTTATGTTGCAAATGTTACCAAGGGCAACAGCATCCTTATCAAACATCACTAGTGGTTTCGGCAATGGCACATTGGGTGGGCCCTTCACTTCCAAGTCACAGTTCTCAGGCTTGTAATCCCACTGCCAAGACTTAGAGTTATAGAGTCATAGAGCTGTACAGCACAGAAACAGACCCTTTGGTCTGAATCAACCATGTCAACCAGATATTCATATTCAAAGTGATTTCCATAATGAAAGTGTCACAATGTATCAAAAATACTTCATTAGTTGTAAAGCTCTTTGGGATTTCCCGAGGATAGGAAAGGTGCTACAGAAATGGAGAGTATCACCACGTACAAGTTCCCCTCCAAGCCACTCACCATTCTGACTTAGAAATATATCAACGTTTCTTCAGTGTCACTGGATCAAAATCCTGGAATTGCCTCCCTAAAGGGCATTATGGATGTCTGTACAACTCCAGGATTGCAGGGGCTCAAGAAGGCAGCTCACCATATGTCATTTAATGATGGGCGAGAAATGGTGAGTTAGTCAGCAATGCCCATGTCCCATGAATTAATAACAAGTCTTTGATTCCATTTTGACTATTTTGACAATAATTTATGAATCATTTAGAAACAAGTTTACTTTCATTTGCAAATCTGCCCTTCTCAGGATGAAAGCGTCAGTGTCACTCAGTGAAACCTCCCCAATACCTGATGGCACAGATGTAGACCCTGCACCTTCCCAGATACCTACAAATGTATGAAGGTGTCTCGCGCATGCCAGACCAATAGCTCCATTCTGCTCCTGGCCACAGATCACCAATATCGTTGGCTGTTTCTTTGACAGCGAGCTCCGTGGAAAAGCCTGAGGAGGAAAGAGAAAGATCATCAGAGCCTTTGCCAACTCTGCACCCTAACCTTAGGGGAGGTGATGGCCTAGTGGTTTTACTACTGGAGCGTTAACCCAGGTAATGTTCTGGGGACCCGGGTTCGAATCCTGCCACAGCAGATGGTAGAATTTGAATTCAATAAAAATCTGGAATTGTGAGTCTAATGATGACCATGAATCCATTGTTGGAAATATGTTGGGAAAAACCCATCTGGTTCACTAACATCCTTTAGGGAAGGAAACTGCCATCCTTACCTGGTCTGGCCTACATGTGACTCCAGACCCACAGCAATATGATTGACTCAGATGGGCCTGGTCAGTGATGTCCTCATCCCATGAATGAATAAAAAACCTCCCAACTTGGTGTGCCAACTCTGTTCTCTGTTCATCACTCAAACAGAAAGAAAGACTTGGGTTTGTACAGTACCTCTAACAAGCTCAGAACACCCCAGAGTGCTTTATGACCATAAGAGTGCAGGTTGCTACTGTTGTATCATAAGAAATTAATTTGCACACAATAAAATTCCAACCTTTGGACCAGGAAAGTGGGAAAGCACTTTGCATTTCCTCACCAGAGTCTCATGGGGCCCAGGTTTTAATTGCCCCATCCCACATCATTCCCTTGACACATCTATCCTTCCAACCAATCAGAAAGTGAATAGGCTGTTCATAAACCACTTAATGATTAAACATAACTCGCAGTTATACAGGTTTATTTTCTTTTCCTCCCTAAAACTGTATGAAAGTCTTTGAAGTAAATGAGGGAAATAAAAACAAACACACAATATTTCTAGCATCTCTGCAGACCATTCTCCCAGGTCAATGCCTGGAAATTAATCTTCAATTTTTGGAGAGTTTATAATCCCCTGGTAAAAAAAACAACTTGTAGAAATTAGAGAAAGAATGAAGGAGAGACACACTAATATGGACACACTAATGTATTTCCATATGGGTCTACAGCAAAACAGGGTAAATGGTTGCCTGAATCCCAAGTGTAATCCCTGTCTGCAGAGACCTGAGTCCTATTAAGCGAGGCTGATATTCCCATTGCAGGACTGAGGGGGTGCTGCTCTGTCAGAGGTACCATCTTTACATTGAGACAATAAACTGAGTCTCTGACTGCACACTTAGGTGAATACAAGAGATCCCATGATGCTGTTTCAAAGAGGAGTTATTGCTGATGTCTTGAACATTCAGCTGTCAGCAACATTACTGAAACAGATTATTGTCAGTATTCTGTTGGTTTGAGTGTGTTGTATGCTAATTGGCTGCTGTATTTCCTACATTACAACAGTGACTGCATTTCAAAATGAGTTTCACTGGCTGTAAAGTGCTTCGGGATGCTCTAAGATTCATAAACACGAGTTCATTCATTGCAGATAAATCAAAGCATCATTTATTTGTAAGTTTCAAACTATAGTCAATGTTTGATAGCAAGCCTGCCCCGTTGAATAGCAGCAATCCCTATGTGACAGGAGAGTTTATCTCCTGGTTTTGTACTCCCAGTTAGGGGCTGACTTTGAAAGTTGTAAAGTGAATAGTTGGATCATGGCCTGTGATTTTCCACTTGTTAAATTAATGGACAGAAATTTCTGATCCATTTCCAGCAACTGCTTTTCACAAGGAGGTGAGGGGGCGAGGGTGTTCCACGCTGAGAGTCTGAAGCAGTTCCGAAAATTGATAGCACACGCACATCTCTGTCTGTGCAAACTTTGTGCATATTCCCAATCAACAGAAAAATAAGGATTGATGTAATGTGTTCCTGGGAAATGCCCGCTGTGTGAAAATCCTAAAACTCTGATGTCTGAGTGGAGGAACCCTGCTGTGTATAGCAATTTGCCAAGTCTGGCTGCTGGTTTGTGTGGACTCTGTTAATCGCAACACAATGGCAGTGCTCAGCTCTACTCACCAGAAGAGGTAGAGAAGGATCCCAGGCATCTTTGAAATGAGTGAGGTGAATGAGCACATTGAGGTGAAGAGAAATAGAGAGAAATTAGCCCTGGAGCAACAGGAGAGCATTACAGGTTGTTCAGAACGTGTGACACTTGTAAGCCTGAAGTCACAATGCACCAGGTTATAGTCCAACAAGTTAATTTGACAAAAGATAATTAAAGTGTCAACAGGTAAGTACAAATAGTATGAGTAGAGGGGCGACAGGCTGAATAACAAGTCTATGCAAACCTGCAATGGGATTTGGCAACTAACAGGTTAATATAAGTAGCAACATTTTTGATTCTACTTTTTCAAGCTAAGAATAGAAATATAACTTCAAAGTGTCAGCTATTGAAGAGTGTTATCACTTACCAGTAGCCAGACTGGAGAAAATGGAGTCCAGGTGAGTATGGAAGTCATTCCCATTCATCGTGCCCCTGACAGGGAGAGATCGTCAGCTCCTCCTCTCCCCCCACAACCACCTGGTTTCCATTTCAGATGTCAACCAAAATTGTACAACATCAATGTTTCAAATTTCTAAACCATCATTTCTGCCATCAAAACTAAATAACTAAACTAGACTCATCATTTTTCCTTAAACTAGATCACTTGATCATTAAAACCACACTGGCAACAAGCTATAGTGACCAACTCTTCAGGACACTTGAAGATCCACTACTGGGTAAAGCTTCCTCATCTTCACTGGGCTTGTCAAAGCCGAAGATTGGAGGAGTGAAGGGAAGATCGAAAGGAGTGAGGAGTCCACTGTGTTTTGAGTTCCGAGGAGAGAGTGATCGGAGGAAATGCAATCAGTCCTGACTCCAACACAGTGAGGAGAGAGAGAGTGTTTCAGGAGGGGACTCTGAAAAGAATGTGACAGAAGAGTTCAAAGGAGCAAATGTAACAGAAGCAGTGAACCAAGAAAGGCTGCGACAAAGGGAGAGGTGAAAAGGTGAAAATGCTGGAGTCATAGAAATGTAAGAAATCAGAAATGTAGGACTAGATCATTTATCTCCATCCCTTCCACTTCTTCAATTCAATATAGACCACCAGGCCTTCTCCGAATCCCCAGATTCAATAAGATTATGCTTGATCTTCTATCTCAAATCCAGATTGCCCTTAATTCTCACAGTACCCAAAAATCTACCAATCTTAGTGTTCAACATATTAACCATAAAAGCTTCCACAACCCTCTAGGGTAGAGAATTCCAAAGATTCACCACTCTTTGTGCAAATGTTTTCTCTCCATTTCAGTCCAAATTAGTCATGCCATTTTTTGCTACCTGCATTTCTTACATTACAACAATGATTACAATTAAAAAATACCTCATTGAGGGCCTTTGGACACCCTAAGGTCATGAAAGGCACTATATAAGTGTAAGTCTTTCCTTCCTTATCCTGACGCCATGGGTAAAGGTTTCTCATTTACTGTTATCTTTCCCCCTCATGAGATCTCATAGAATCTCTACAGTGCAGAAAGAGGTTGTTTGGCCCATTGAGTCTGCACTGACCCTTCAAAAAGCATCCCACCCAAACCCCGCCCTTTACCCAGTCCCCATAACCCTGGATTTAGTATGGCCAATCCACCTAAGCGGCACATCTTTGGACTGTGAGAGGAGACTGGAGCACCCAGAGGAAACCCACACAGTCACAGGGAGAATGCGCAAACTCCACACAGTCGCCCGAGACTGGAATCAAACCCGGCTCCCTGGTGCTATAAGGCAGCAGTACTAACCACTGAGCCACTGTGCCGCCTAGTGCCTGGTCTGCCATGAGTCTCAGTGATTTCTCACTTAATCTCCCACCTCTTCACCTTGTTAATGATGCACTCAGGTTTTTGGGCCCTTGGGGAACTGCACAGCTAGAGAGGCAGGAGCTGTCATCACTGCCAGGAACTTTCAAAATTCACCCTGGTACCATATTTAAGGGTCAGCTGTAAGCCAGGACTGGACCTCGCTGTGCAGTGACCGACAGCTCTCCTTGACAGCGTAGCCCAGAGGATGGAGAGCTTGCCCCCTGCTTCATGGACGTGGACAGCCTGTGGTGCTGCTGGCTAGGGGGGTGGGGGAGGGGGGGTAGTGGGGAGTGAGGGCGCGGAGTTGGGGGGTGGGTGCGAAAACTTTCCTCTTTCCTGGTGACGGCCACAAGAGGCTACACTCCAGATCAAGTGAGTCTGAGCTCAGATCACAGCCTGTGTCAGTGCTGTGTCTCAGGTGAACCAGGACACCTGGCAGCAGAGGAAGAAGGCCAATGATCTTCTGTGCTCCGCAAGAATATGTGCCACCATCTTCTTCCTGCTACCTCACACCTCAATGTCCCACCATGAACTCTACACCTGCCACTGTACACACCCTATTGTACGCATCTTGGCCACTCAAGAACTCTCACTCACTTCACCCACCCAAAACGACTAACCCTTCCTGCCTTTGGCACATCACTCTCACGCACTGAGGACATCTCACCAGCTGCCCTGCTCCTGCCCTTCCTTTCACTATACTCACCCCTTCCTTTTGTCTCTTTGCAGGAAATCTTGGCCCATCCTCCAGGATGGTGTCTCAAAGGCATCCTGACTTGTAATCTCCAGACTGGGTGTGTTTGACCTACTCTGACCATGGGCCAGTCCTGGGTAGCAACGGCACAAATGTCCAGACTCTGGTAGGACCAAGCACCTGACTGACCATGCCCAAGCCTACGCAGTGTAATCAAAGATGCCAGCTGATTGGCTGTGATGTTACCCCCAACTAACCATAATCTCCCTTCACCCCACAGGGGCTGTTCCCCATTGACTATCACACACACGTGTATTTGGTTGGGAGGTATGCAGTGTGTAAACTGCTGGCCTCACTCAGGTCTGACTCTGACAGAAGACGGTGCCAAATGGTTTTGTGTTCACCTGTTTGATTGGTCAGTGACCCCACTGAGCCAGGCTCCTTGCCTTTCCCTCTGCACTAATATGCAATGCCAGCCACAGAGGCTAACAGCCTGTAAATCAGTGCGAGGCAGACAGAGGCTTGCACCCTCCAGGTCAGTGCGAGCAGAGAAAGAGAGAGAGAGAGAGTGTGTGTGTGTGTGTGTGTGTGTGTGTGTG
>NC_063360.1:36256421-36274712 GCF_021869965.1 Rhincodon typus | reverse complement strand
AGTTCTGAGGAAGGGTCACCGGACCCGAAACGTTAACTCTGTTTTCTCCTTCACAGATGCTGCCAGACCTGCTGAGCTTTTCCAGCAACTTTGTTTTTGTTATAGTCCAACAGGTTTATTGAAGACACAAGCTTTCAGAGCGCTGCTCCTTCACCAGGTCAGCTGTTGGACTATAACCTGGTGTTGTATGACTTCTGACTTTGTCCACCCCAGTCCAACCCCGGCATCTCCTCATCATGGACAGGTAATGGAAGAAGGTTCAATAGGAACTTTCAAAAAGGAATTGGATTTATCCATGAAAATGTTTCATTTGCAGGGCAGCGGGTCAGAAGACCAAGGGAATGTGTGACCAAGAGAAAAGTTCTTTCAAAAAACTAGCATAGAACACAATGGAGTGGATAGCCTCCTTCCTTATTCCAACTGGTGTCTCTCTCTGTACCATTTCTGTTTATTGATGTCTACCTCTGCTTTTCCAAGCTACTGAAAACACTTTGTGCGAAATCTAATATACTCAGTAGATATTAAACTAAATTAAGAAACTCACATTCCAATGAATATAAAGAATAAATGGCCCATGCTGTTCAATCTAGCGAGAATATCTTAGAATAGCAACAATATTAATAATTCTGTGACCATCACAGAAGGATTTTACAATATGTGCCCATTGTTTTTAAATTGGTTTCGCCTTTCTTCATGACATTTGAGTATTTTTACTTTACATCCTTTTTGAGAATGGAACACTTTGTCTACTGTGCATGGTCTCGATGGCAGGGGGGCTGACAGAGCATCGTGCAGCACGGCAAGAGGACAAATCAGCCCATCACTCCTGTGCCAGCTCTTGACAAGGAGCTATAAGCAATCGGTGCCAATCCCCCCACTCCTTTCCCCATCATTGCTGGGGAGATGATGGTCTAGTGGTGTTATTGCTAGACTATTAATCCAAATATCCAAGTAATATTCTGGGGACCTGGGTTCAACTCCTGTCACTGCAGATGGAGGACATTGCGTTCAATAAAAGGGTCCAGTGATGACCATAAAAGCATCATTGTTTGTTGGGGAAAGAACACCATCTGATCATTTAGGGCAGAAAACTCCCATCTTGTTTGGCTGACTACAAACCCAAAAAATTGTGTTTGACTTTCAACTGCCCTCTGAGTAATTAGGGATGGGCAATAAATGTTGGTGCAGCTAACAACACCCACATGCCCCGAGTGAATAAAAAAGCTCTCTCTGTATCTGTCTCCCCGACTGTACCCTTTCAGGCAGTGCATTCCAGATCACAACAACTGGCTTCATCTAAAAGATTTTCTAGCTTCATCCCATGTTCATTTGCTAATGTTAAATCTGTACCTTCTAATTACTGACCCTGCTGCCAATGGAAACAGTGCCCAGGCAGAAATATAAACAGCTCTTGCACTTCAGCATTTGAATAAGAATTAGCAGCTGGAAACCTTCCAGGATTGACCTGGGCCCCCAGAAATTGAAGATTAAATTATCTGCAGTTGCTGGGATGGGGATGGAGAGAGATCCCCAAGGAGGAAAATCATAAAGACATTAAGAACTGCATTATTTTTCATCTTTTTCATTTACTGTTTTCCTGACTGGAGGTCTGTGACCAGTGATATTCCACAAGGACCGGTGCTGGGATCTCTGTTGTTTGTAATATATAGAAATGATTCAGATGAAAATGTCAGTGGTGTGATTAGTAGGTTTGCAGACAACATAAAAATTGGTGGAGTTGTGGATAGTGAGGAAGGATGTGAAAGGAGACAGCGGGATGTAGACCAGTTGGAAAGTTGGGCGGAGAAATGGCAGATGGAGTTTAATCTGGACAAGTGTGAGATGATGCATTTTGGGAAGTCAGATTCAGGATACAGTAAATGGCAGGACCCTTAGGAGGATTGATATTCACAGGGATGTTGGGGCTCAAGTCTATAGCTCCCTGTAAGTGGCAACACAAGTGGATAAAATGGTAAAGAAGGTCTATGGCATGCTTGTCTTCATTGGTCGGGGTATTGACTATAAAAATTAGCAAGTCATGTTATAGCTGTATAAGACTGTACAAAAACCAAAAGACCTGCAGATGCTGGAAATCTGAAACAAAAACAGAACTTGCTGGAAAAACTCGGCAGGTCTGGTAGCATCTGTGGAGAGAAATCAGAGTTAACGTTTCAGATACAGTTCTGAAGAAGGGTCATTAGACCTGAAAGATTAATCAGAGAATGCCTCGACTGTGGAAGCCGGCCGTTTGGCCCATCGAGTCCACACTGACCCTCTGAACACCATCCCACCCAGTCCCACAACCCTACCCTATCCCTGTAATCCTGCAATCCCATGGCTAACCCACCTAGCCTGCATATCCTTGGACACTATGGGCAACTTTGCATGGCCAAACTACCTAACCTGCATATCCTTTGGACTGTGGGAAGATACTGGAGCACCTGGAAGGAACCCACACAGACACGGGGAGAACGTGCAAACTCCACACAGACAGTTGCCCGAGGGTGGAATCAAACCTGGGCCCCGAATGCTGTGAGGCAGGATTTTTACACAGAGTGGAAGGTGCCTGGAATGTGCTGCCAGAGGAGATGGTAGAAGCAAAGATGATAGCAATGTTTAAGAGGCATGTAGATAGTGAGCAGGCAGACAGTAAGGGGATATGGACCACATGCAGGCAGGTGGCATTAGTTTAGAATAGCATTAAGGTCAGCACAGACCTGGTGGGCCGAACAGCCTGGTCCTGTGCTGTCCTGTTCTAAGTTCTATAACAATATTGATTAATTGGGTGAAGTCAAAGGTCATGTGATGGAACCCACAAGAATATTCCAGGAATTCCATGGAAATTCGGAACAGAGATACATGGGAACACCATCCATCTACAAGTTCCCCTCCAAATCACACACCATCCAGCTTGGAACTATATCCCTGCTTCTTCGGTGTCACTCGGTCAAAATCATAGAAACATGGAAACTAGGACCAGGAGTAGACCATTCAGCCCTTTGAACCTGCTATGCCATTGAATATGAACTTGGCTGATCATCCAACTCAGTACTCTCTTCCTGCTTCTCCAGCACATCTTTTGATCCCTTTAGCCCTGGGAACTATGTCTTACTCCTTCCTGAAAAATTCTGGAACTGCCTTCCAAATGTTACTGTGTGTCTCCCGACAACACATGGAATGCAGCTGTTCAAGGGCTGCCAGGAATGGGCAATAAATGCTGGCCAAGCCAGTGACACCCACATCCTGTGAAAGAACAAATTTAATAAAATTTGTCAAATTGGTGAGAAATAAAGGGATATAATTCTGAAAACCCTCACTAGAAACAGTAAAACGCTCATGAAAATGTATCTAACCCTTTGGTTCCTGAGACTCTGCAAGATGAGCTCATTGGGGAACTGACAAAATTGATCAAGATATATCAGCAAAGAGCCCAGTTTATGGTGAGGAGTAGGAGCAGAATAAGAGCCCATGCAGGAACTTCTTAAACCTCTTAATTGGAACTTTACTGAGAGATTGCTGGAAACCTGGAAAAACTGGCACAAGAAGGCATTTTCTTTCTGTCTGGGTAGATTCCATTGACTTTCCATCTGAATGAGACAAGGAAAACCCCCCATGAAATCTAGAATCAGGAACTTTGAGGGTTAAGAAGGGTGAGAAGCGCATTTCTGACCTCCATATAACAAAAAGAAATATCGAGACACTGAAGAATGTGCAAGGAAGAGATTTAACAGAACCATGAACCAGAACTATTAGGGACAGTTAGAATCATAAAATCCTCACAAGTGTAGAAGCAGGCCATTCATCCCATCGAGTCCACACCAACCCTCCAAACAGCATCTCACCTAGACCTACCCCATCCCTGTAACCCTACATTTCCCATGGCTGACCCACATGACCTGCACAACCCTGGACACTGTGGGCGATTTAGCATGGCCAATCCACCCACATAGACCAGGGCTCTTTTTTTTTGACCTGATGGAACACTGATGAGGCCTCATCTGGAGTATTGTATCTAATTCTGAGCAACACATTTTAGAGAGACGAGGAGATCTCTAGAAAAGCAAAGGCTGAGGATGACCCAATGTCTGAAAATTATGAAGGATAGATGTAGAGAAGATGCTTCCCCTTGTGATAGCTGGAGACGAGAATGAGAGAACATAAATTAAGGCAGTCACCAATAAATCCAGTAGGGAATACAGGAGAAACTTTTTTATCCAGAGGGTACCGAGAATGTGGTGGAACTTGCTCCCGCGGGGAACAGAATTGATGCATTTAATGCTGGATAGATACATGAGGGAGAAAGGAATCAGAGAATATCATAGAATCCCTACAGTGTGGAAACAGGCCCTTTGGCCCAGCAAGTCCACACTGAACCTCAGAGCATCCCACCCAGACCCATCCCCCTGTAATCCACCTAATCTACACCTCCCTGAACGCTATGGGCAATTTAGCATGGCCAATCCACCTAGCCTGCACATCTTTGGACTGTGGGAGGAAACTGGAGCACCCGGAGGAAACCCATGCAGACACGGGGAGAATGTGCAAACTCCTCACAGACAGTTGCCCGAGGCTGGAATCAAACCCGGGTCCCTGGTGCAGTGAGGCAGCAGTGCTAACCACTGTGCCACCGTGCTGCCCTATATTGATGGGTTTGATAAAGAGAGTGGGAAGTGGCTCATCTGAAGCAGGGAAACTAGCATTTGGTGCAGACCCGATGGGCTGAATGGCCTCTCTCTGCACTGTAGGGATTCTATGACTCCTCTATGAACATTGACTGGATGAATGGAACATAGAACATAGAACAGTACAGCACAGTACAGGCCCTTCGGCCCACGATGTTGTGCCGACCTATTATCCTACTAAGACCAATCTACCCTGCATACCCTACATTTTACTATCCTAAATGTGCCTATCCAAGAGTCGCTTAAAGGTCTCTAAAGTATCTGACTCCACTACCACTGCCGGCAGCGCATTCCACACACCCACCACTCTCTGTGTGAAGAACCTACCTCTGACATCTCCCCTATACCTTCCTCCAATCACCTTAAAATTATGCCCCCTCGTAGTAGTCATTTCCGCCCTGGGAAAATGTCTCTGACTATCCACTCTATCTATGCCGCTCATCATCTCGTACACCTCTATCAAGTTACCTCTTATCCTTCTTCACTCCAATGAAAAAAGCCCGAGCTCCTTCAACCTTTCCTTATAAGACTTGCCCTCCAGTCCAGGCAGCATCCTGATAAATCTCCTCTGCACCCTCTCTAAAGCTTCCACATCCTTCCTATGATGAGGCAACCAGAACTGAACACAATATTCCAAGTGTGGTCTATCCAGAATGTAACGACCTATTGTAAAATTCTCTCTAAAACAGGGATTTTTCAATAAAACAATGGGATAAGTTGCGAGGAAAGGTATAAGACAGTGGAAATGAGGTCCAAAGGAATTCAAATTTATGCAGGATGAGGAGTAGGTGTAGAGTCAGCAACTGATAGCTCAGTCTGTGCCCTGTGTTCAAACAGACAGACATCTGCTCATTATTTGTACATGAGATAGCAGGTACAGGCTCGAATAAATTTTAATTGTTTGGGTGTAATTAACAGTAACTGGTTTACTAATTTAACCATTTGAGTCTAATTTATAGTTTGGGCCTAATTAAGTATTATTGTCTAATTAACTGTAACTAGTCCTAATTTAACCATTTGAGCCCAATTTGCAGATTGGGCCTAATTAAGTATTAGTATCTAATTAACCTTAACTAGACTGAATTGTAACCTTTTGGGCTATAACCCAGTTTAGCCTGTGGCCTCATGTTTATATATAACTCTAAAGTGACCACACACGGAAGCAATTCTTTATACCTGAAGCCTTTTAAGATGTCCTTCAAACATGGGTCAGTGCACAATGACAAAAAAAACCTGGGAGGGAGTAAAAGTGAAGAGTAAAGTCATCAGAGAGAGACAACTGGTGATTGTTTAACCCGCAGGTCACCAAGGTTAGCCAAGGAGAGAGGTTAAGAAGGAGGGTCCTTCATTGTAACCACAGTCAATGCAGGAACTGAGTCTACCCTGTTGGCATCACTCTATCTGCCATCCAGTCAACTGAGCTACAATAGCTTTGCCAGAACAATGCCTGAACTGTAGGGGTTAAGTTATACAAACTAAGGTTGTATGCCCTGATATTTGTAAGTGATGATTTGATCAAAGCTCTCAGTTTGTGAAGAGGAGCAGGTAGAGTGGATGGAGAGGAATTATTTCTGCTGCTCAGGGTGTCACAGAGCAGGGCCATGATCTTTCTTAGAAAAACCCGGTCTGACACAAGTGATGGGTGAAGTCTGGAATTCTCTTCCACAACCTGCAGGTGATGTTAGATCAATTATTATACTTTAAGCTGCAATTGACAGAATATAATTCACCAAAGATAGCAGGGGATGGGTGTTGATGGAGTGGTTTATGGAGTCTGGTCACAGACCAACCATGACGTCATCAAATGTCATAGCAGGATTGAGGGGCTGAATGGCCTCCTACAGTTCCTGTGTTCCCAGATGAATGATCCTTCACTCTGTTATGCCTTGAGCATGATTTCCGATAGAAGGGATGATTTCTTCTTGAATCTCACGCACAGCAGCAGGACATCAATTTGAAAAGCATTCCAGAGATGTTCAGAGGACAACACGGACAGTGAGTTATCCTTAGATCTGGATTTAATACTGGCTTCTGCCGCACTCCCATTGACATTATTAACCACAGTCTCGAAACAGTGTCTGTTAGCCAGGGCTCAGCCTTGGAGGAGAACAGAGACAGCGGACAGAGAAACAGAAGCTAAAACAACAGCCCAGTGACCTTTCTGTGAAATGCCATCCTGGGCGGGATACAAAGTTATTCCGACATCATGGTCCCAGTCTCAATCCTCAAACAGTGCTGAGTTACATAGAGGACACAACACAAAAACAGGCCATTCAACCCAACAAATCCGTGCTGGTATTTATGCTCCATATTTTTTTGCTCATTCATTGGATGTGAGTGTCATTGGCATCTTTTGTTCGTTCCTGATTACCTTTAGGAAGGTGGTCATGAGCTGCCTTTTAGACCCACTCTATGCTTTGGAATGTAGGTGCATCCACTGTGCTGTTGGGGAGGGAGACACAGGATTTTAAAGGGGCAGTGATATAGTTCCCAGGGCTATAGCTTGCAATTTGGAATGGAACTTTTGGGAGTTGATGTTTCCATATGTCTCCTGTCCCTTGTTCCTCTGGGTGGTAGAGGATTTAGGAGGGCCCAGTTAGCTGGATGGCCAATGCAGAATGACACTAACCGTGGGAGTTTAATTCCCACACACTGGCTAAGATTACCACAAAGGACTCTCCTTCACAACCACCCCTCACCTGAGGCACAGTGACCCTCAGGTTAAAACACCACCAGTTGCCTCTCTCTTTTAGGACTGTGGCTACTTTATGTCTTAGAGGTTACAGTTTGGGACACATTGTTGGTGAAGGTTAGGACGGATTAATTTAACCAGAAAACAGATAAAACAAAAAAAACAATCCTAATCCAAAATACAATCTGGGATGAAAGGTGGAAATGGGTGAGCGAGGATGTGAAGGCAAATTGTGAAGATTGTTAAAGAAAATTATATAACCACAGCAAGAAAAGAGGCCATTAGACCCATTGTGCCCTTTCTGGCCCTTTCCAAGAGAAACTCATCCATTCCCACTTCCATTCTGAACGTGACCAATAATAACAAGAGCACAGGACGATTTTAAAGCAAAGATTGAAGAAGTGAGTCAGTGTGGCAGAGGTGCTGACATTTACATAAAATTTTAATTTAAAAATTATTTTAATTGAGCTCACTAGCATTACATCCGGCTCAATGCTCTCCACAGACTTAGATCGGGAGAAAAACCAGGTAGAAAGTAACATTCCATCCCATGTCATCTGTCTTCTGAAGGCAAGAGTGCCAGACCTGTATGGAATTTAGGTTAAACAACATTTAGTCAAAGAGTCACTGAGATCTACATCACAGAAAAAAAGGCCCTTCAGCCCATCGAGTCTGCTCTGGACAAAAACCACCACCTAACTATTCTAATTCCATTTTCCTGCACTTGGCCCATAGCCTTGTCTGCCTTGGCATTGCAAGTGTACATCTAAATACTTCTTCAATGTTATGAGGGTTCCTACATCTACCACCCTCACAGACAGTGATTTCCAGATTCCGTCCACCCTCTGCGTGAAGAAATATTTCATTCAGATGCCCTCAAAACCTCCTGCCCCTTGCCTTAAATCCATGTAGCCTGGTCATTGCTGTCTCAACCAAGAGGAAAACCTCTTCCTGTCTACCATATCTGTGTCCCCTCATAATATTATACATTTCAATCATGTCCTCTCACAGTCTGCACCATGGAAAATAACCTCAGTCCATCCAATCTCTCTTCCTAACTAAAACTCACCAGACTAGGCAATGTCCTGTTAAATCTTCTCTGCATCCTCTCCAGTGCTAACAGAACTCTACTATAACGTGGATTCCAGAACCCCACACAATATTTAAGCTGTGGTCTAACCAATGTTTTATACAATTCCCAGCATAACCACCCTGGTCTTAAACTCTATGTCTCAGTTAATAAAGGCATGTATCCCACATGCCTTCTTAACCACTATCCACCATAATTTAAGACAGTGGCATACATGCACACTAACATCTCTCTGATCCTTGGTGCTTCCCAGGGTCCTACTGTCCATTATGTATTTGAAACAACTCCACAGAGACAGGTATCCTGTCACCAAGTCACCCTTTTTTTACACATGGAGCATCCTTGACACTAATCCAGCTCCTTCACAGCTAGCTCTCAGAGTGAGAGAACAGAGCAGCTGACGTTCCTGTTTATATCTGTCAGCCATGGCTCCCTGATTGGACCAGGTTAACGGCCACAATCAGGGAACTCTGACCTGTCTGACCTCGTTACAATCACTACATCCCTCCTCCTCTGAATATGTGGACATAGGCTGGTGTTTTTCTTGTAGCTCCTCCTGGGGTCAGATTCCTCCAACTCTGTCTCTGAAACATGAGACGAATAACAAACAGGAGCTCGACTCTTGCACCCGGAGCATATTGGGCGAAATTCATTCTCTTATTCAGGTGACAAAGGCATCAAGGCGGTAACATCCGCTGTGTCCATCCCCAATTCCAAGGTATTTTCAACGCTTGACGGAGAGGGAAAACCCACAGGTTCCCGAAGAGTTGGAAAAGCAGTCGAGGATTCGGGCACATTTTCCTCCCACCCTGTCTGCAAGTTTTCAGCTTTCGTATGGTCCATTTGCTTGTTCAAAACTCTCACATGTTTACCTAGTTCCCCCAATGTATATGTTCTGTTGGCATTGACCACTCCCTGGCTTCCACATTTCACTGCTCTCTGGATAATGAAATCTAATTGGATTTCTTGATGACCATCTTAATTCAATGGTACCCAATAAGGCATTTCCTCACAAACGGAAAGATTCTCTCTGTACATAGCCACATGACCAAAACCTTTCCTTGTTAACAAAGTTCGGGTAGCTAAAGGATGTTTCAACAGGACAAAGGGTCTCTTTCTGTGTTGTAAAACAGGAAGACTCAATGGACCTTAATTTTCCAGAGCATATTAATGAGGGTTAGAGCTCCTGAATTCAGTATTAATCAGCTAGCCATGGCTCTATGGTTAGCATCTCTGGATCAAGTGGGTAGTGGGTTCAGTTCCCCTCTCGAGACTTGACAACATAATCTAGGCTGCAAGCAGTGCATGAGTGTGGGGAACGCTGGCCTCCAGCTGAGATGTTAAGCCAACAGTTCTCTTTGGTGAATGTTAAAATGTCTCACATGCCCTTTGGCACAGAGGAGGTATCTCTAATGTAATCCTTTAACTAACTTCACCGACAAATACAAATTATCTGGCCATAGTCTGTATGGGGCACTTACTGCGTGCAAATTGGTTTTCTCAATTCTGACATTAGCAAAATGATTATACTTGATGAACACTGCAATGTCCTCATCATTCCCTATCTCTGGAAAGTCTTCCAGCTCCATAATGCTCCCAGATCTTTGTGCTCCTCTACTTTAGCCTCTTTTGCATTCCTCAGATCAATCGTTCCACCATTACTGCCTTCAGCTGCCTGACCCCAGACTCTGCACTGCTCTCTCTGCACCTCTTCACCCCACAAGCTTGCTTTCCTCCTTTAAGACTCTCCTCAAAGGGTGGCTCAGTGTTTAGCACTGCTGCCTCACAGCGCCAGGGACTGGCGTTCAATTTCAGCCTTGGGTGCCTGTCTGTGTAGAGTTTGCACATTCTCCCCGTGTCTGTGTGGGTTTCCTCTGGGTGCGCCGGTTTCCTCCCACAGTCCAAAGATGTGCAGATTAGGTGGATTCGCCAATGGAAATTGACTGTAGTGTCCAGGAATGTGCAGGTTAGGTGGGTTAGCCATGGGAAATGCGGGAATAGGTTGGGGTGTTTGGCCTGGGTGGAGTGCTCTTTGGAGGATTAGTGCAGACTTAGAGGGCTGAATAGCCTCTTCCTGCACTGCAGGGATTCTATGATTAAAATCTACCTCTTTGACCAAATTGTTGATTGTCTGACTGAATTTTTCCTGAGGCAGCTCAGTGCCGTGCTTTGATAATCACTCCTGTGAAATTCCTTTGAACGTTTCATAAAATTTAAGGGAGCTATATAAATGCAAATTGTTGTTGTCATAAAGAACCTTAGGATACCCTGAGGTCTTGGAAGGAGGTACGGAAATGCAAGATCTTCCTCTCTGACTGAAACTCAGTGGCTCCACTAGCAGTTATGTAACAGAGTGGAAGGCTGGGTGATATCGGGGTGGGGTAGTGGGTGGGGGGAGGTGGCGGCAGTGGGGGTGACATGGTGGGTCAGATTTAGCAGAAAAATCCACAAAGGTCCAAGATCGTTGGCACTGACTGCCTAGTTCAGCCATGGAGAGCTGCCATGAGGGTGAAGTAATGATCACAGCAAGTCTTGGCACCGTCGAGAGGTAAGGTAGTGAAATGAAAGAAAGAAATCGTAAAATGGTCACTGTAATAATTGGAATATTCAGGAGGAATGCATCCAATAATAATCAAAGAAACAAAGGTAGGAATATTGGGAACCATGGCTGAAATAGTTTGCAGCTCATTAAACATGAGGCTAGAACCAGATGATTGGAAAACAGCTATTGTTTAAATTCTTTAGTTAAGGTCAGACAACCTGTTCTCTTAACTGATATAATGGAAAAAACATGCAAGGAAATAGCTCCAGCTAACAGGAACATGGTGATGTTTCCATGCCAAGATGGGTTTAGGAACATAGGTCAAGCCAAGGAAAAACAGGTCTCAGTGGATGTAACGAGCTTTAATTAAACATTTGCAAAGGTGGCAGACAAAAAACAACACACTGCTGGAGAAACTCAGCAGGTCTGGCAGCATCTCTGCTGAGCCCAATGTGACTCTTCCTCAGAACTGATAAGAAACTTGGGGCTGATTCAACCCCATGATGGGATGAATGGCCTCTTTCTGGCATTATTTATTTCTTTTTCTGCATTCAGAGACTGGGAGTTACTGAGATTAGATAATGAATTGACTTTTAATGCTGTGAAACAAGGGAGCAGGGATTAATAGCTGTCAATCTAAACGAGGTAGCTGCACACAGGTTATTTCCAATGGCTGGAGAGTGTACAAATGTGGTCATACCATCTCAGAATTAGTGATCGGCCTTTTAGGACTGCGATGGAGAGACACGCTTTCACTCAGAGGTTTATCAATCTGCCCCAGGGAGCTGTGGGCCCTCAGTCATTGAGTATAACCGGAACACGGGTTTTGGGTACTAATGGAATAGAGGGATATGGGGATAGTGTGAGAGGGCAGACCTGATGCAGCAGACCCACGATGATCTGATTGGTGTAAGAAACTGAAGGTCCCACTTTGCCTATTTCCTATGTTTTTATATCTGCAGGCTATGACCTGAGGGCTCTATTCTGTCAACTCCCAGCAGACATCCTGTGGTATATCTTTATATCTTTCCATCCCTTTCTCCCTTGTTTATTTATTTAGTTTCCTCTTCAGCGAATCAGTGCTATTCCCTTCAACAATTCCCTGTGGGAACAAGTTCACTACATTTTCACTACTGTCTGCACAAAGACATTTCTCATACATTCCTGATTGGATTTATCATTGCTGTCTTAAACTGATAGTCTTCCTCACATTTTTGCCATGGGCTGGCCAGATGGCACAGTGATTCCACCCTCGGGTGTCTGTGTGGAGTTGGCACATTCTCCCTGTGTCTGTGTGGGTTTCTTTCGGGTGCTCTGGTTTTCTCCCACAGTCCAAAGATGTGCAGGTTAAGTGGATTGGCCATGGGAAATGCTGGGTTATGGGAATAGGGTGTGGCCTGGGTGGGATGCTCTTCAGCGGTTCGGTGCAGACTAGATAGACTGAATGGCCTTTTTTCCACACTGTAGGACATTCTATGATTCTCTGATGCCGCTATCATTTTTAAAAAACGGGGAGGTGGCGATGTCACTGGATCTGTAATCCAGGCCATTAGCCCTGGCTAATGGGTTGGAATCCCATCGTAGCAGATGGTGAAATTTGAATTCAATAAAAATCTGGAAGACAATGCTAGCTTAATAATGAACACAGTCGATTGCCATAAAAAGAGACTATCTGGTTCATTTTTATGGAAGGAAATCCACCATCTTTACCTGTCTGCCCAACAGCTGTGACTCCAAGCCTGGGAGTTTAGAAGAATGAGAGGAGACTTCGTTGAAACAAACAAGATTCTTAAGGGGTAGGGGGTGGGAGATTGACAGGGTAGATACAGAAAGGTTTGTTTCCCTTTGTGGGAGAGTTTTGGACTAGTGGGCATCATCCCAGATGATGTTTGCACATTTAAGACTGAGATGAGGAGGACTTTTTTTTCTTTCAGAGGGTGATGAATCTATGGAGTTCTTTATCACACAGGCTATCAAGGCTGGGACATTAAATATATTCAAGGCTGAGTCAGACAGATTTTTAATCAGTAAGGGAATGGAGGGCTATGGGGAAAAGGGCAGGAAAGTGGAGTTGAGGATTATCAGATCAGCCGTGATCTTATTGAACAGTGGAGGAGACTCAGAGTCATACAGCGCGGAAACAGAAACAGGCAGTCCAACACTGACCATGCTCCCAAGCTAAACTGGTCCCATTTGCCTGCATTTGGCCCATAACACTCTAAACCTTTCCTATTCATGCACTTATCCAAATGTCTTAACTTAAAGGGCTGTAAGGCCCACTTCTGTCCCTATGTCTTATGGTCTAATGTGGTTGACTCTAAAGTGCCTTCAGGGAATGAGTGGCCTACTCATACTCCTAATTTGTAGTTCAGGCATTTACATGTTTATTCTTATGGTATTGCCAATTGTGGTTTAACCAAAATTTGGTAAATAATTATTGGACCTTCTCTGCTTTTCAACGAAAGGCAACAGTGCCCTCATGGTTTAAAAATCGAAAAAACTGCAAATGCTGTAAATCAGAAACAAAACGCAGAAATTGCTGCAAAAGCTCAGCAGGTCTGGCTGCATCTGTGGAGAGAAATCAGAGTTTCTGTCACCGGACCCAGAAACATTAACTCTGATTTCTCTGCACAGATACTGCCAGACCTGCTGAGCTTTTGCAGCAATTTCTGTTTTTGTGCCTCGTGACTTGTTCCTTTTCATGGCCGTGTCAGCCCGCATCTCTTCATGTGGTGATTTGTATTTCTACTCCCATTTATATCAATATTGTTTATACCCTGTCCTGTGTCAGTCTAATTGATCACACTCATGACACATGATACTGGCTTGTCTTTATCTGGAGGCAATCAGTTACAAGCATCTGCCAATCTATAATCTCTCCACGTCCACAGCAATTACTATCTAATTAATCCCAAATTAATATGCGTATCAGGACTGTCTCAATGCTACAATGCGCACACAGTAGGATGCCAGGGTATCACATATATCAATCCTGTATAAAAATGAATATACCTCAGTGTTACATGAACATTCGTGTTCCATTTGAAACTAGTTGAAGAGTTTATTTACTTCTTTGAAAGGAAATGCTTTGAAAACGTTATTTTTGAGTTTTGTGTCTGGCTGAATTGGTCATTGTTGAGTGAGCATTAACATCCCTGCTGCAACTCATTGGGAAGGCGGTAGCACAGTGGTAATGGAGCTGAAACCCAAGGCTAATGTTGAAACCAAGGGAATAGAAACAGAAGCAAACACAGAAATTGCTGGAGAAACTCAGCAGGTCTGGCAGCATCGGTGGAGAGAAAGCAGAATTAAGGTTTTGAGTCATAGAGTCATACAGCACAGAAACAGATCCTTCAGTCCAACGAGTCCATGACAAACATAATCCCAAACTAAACAAGTCAAACCTGCCTGCTTCTGGCTCATACCATTCCAAACTTTTCCTATTCATGTACTTATCCAAGTGTCTTTTGAACTTTGTAACTGTGCTCGCATCCATCACTTCCTCAGAAGTTCATTCCACACACAAACCATTTCAGTGACTTTTTGTCAGAACTGGAAAGAAGACTGACTGGATTTGAAACCTTAGCTCTGTTTCTCTCTCCACAGATGCTGAGTCTGCCTAGCAATTTCTGATTTTGGTTCCAGCGTCTGCGATTATTTGGTTTATTTTGATATTCCGGGATCATGGGTTTGAACGCTGCTGTGGTAGGCAGTGAAGTTTGAATTCAATAAAAACCTGGAATTACAAATTTAGTGATGACCATGTAACCATTATCAATTGTCTTTAAAAGCCCATCTGGTTCACTAATGCCCTTTAGGGAAGGAAATCTGACCTGCTCTGGTCTACACGTGACTCCAGAGCCATAGCAACATGGCTGATTCTTAACTGCCTTCTAGGCAACAAATGGTGGTCCAAACTGCATCTTGTGAGCGACTGAAAAAAACTTGGAAATAGTTTGCAATGTTTGGTCTCTTGAAATGGAATGTTAAAACAAAATTGCCACTTTTCCTCAGCAGTGAGGCAGAATCTGATAAATTCTTCAGTTGATAGATCACTGGCAGCCAGGGACCCTGGGGTTGATGCCAGCCTTGCCTCTATCTGCTGTAAGCTCTCTGCCCAAGTCTTTGTATGGCAGGGTAGGAGCAGTGAGTAAAGGCTGTGTATTGAAGCCACATTTCACAGAATCAAAGTTATGCTGCACAGAAACAGACCCTTCAGTTCAACTTGCCCACGCCAATCAGATATGCTAAACTAACATAGTCTCATTTGCCACCAATTGGCCCATATTTCTCTAAACCCTTCCTATTCATATACCCATCCAGATGCCTTTTAAGTGCTATAATCGCACCCACCTCCACCACTTCCTTTGGCAGCTCATTCCATACACGCACCACCCTCTGTGTGAAAAAGTTGCCCCTCGGGCCCCTTTTAAATCTTTCCCCTCTCACCTTAAACCTATGGCCTCTAGTTCTTGACTCATCTACCCTGGGAAAAAGACTTTGGTTATTCACCCTATCCATGCCCTTCATGATTTTATAAACCTCTATAACATCACCTCTCAGCCTCAGACGCTCCAAGGAAAATAGTCCCAGCCTACTCAGCCTCTCCCTATAGCTCAAACCCTCCAACAGTGGCAATATCTTTATAAATCTTTTCTAAACACTTTCACATTTATAAATATCTTTCCCATAGCAGAAAGACCAGAACTGAACACAGAATTCCAAAAGTGGCCTCACCAACGTCCCGTACAGCTGCAACATGACCTCCCAACTCCTATACTCAATACACTGACCAATGAAAACAAGCATGATAAATGCAATTTCACCACCCTGTCCGGCTGCAACTCCATTTTCAAGGAACTATGCACTTGCATCCCAACGTCTCTTTGTTTGGCAACTCTCCCCAGGTGCTTACCAATATAAGTCCTGCCCTGGTTTGCCTTACATTTACCCAAATTAAACTCAATCTGTCACCCCTCCAACCATTGGCCATCTGATCAAGGTCCCATTGTACTCTGAGGTAACCTTCTTGCTGTCCACTACACCTCCAATTCTGGTGTCATCTGCAAACTTACTAATCATTCCTCCTATGTTCACATCCAAATCATTTATATAAATGATGAACAGCAGTAGACCCAGCACTGATCCTTGCAGCACACCGCTGGCCAAAGGCCTCCAGTCTGAAAATAACTCTCTACCACCACTCTCTGTCTCCTACCTTCAAGTAAATTTTGTATCCAATTGACTAGCTCTCCAATGTGATCCAACCTTGTTAACTAGTCTACCATGCTGAACCTGGTTGAACTCCTTGCTGAAGCCCATATAGACAACGTTCACTGCCCTGCCTTCAACAATCTTCTTTGTCACTTCTTCAAAAAACTCAATCAAGTTAGTGAGACACAATTTCCCACGTACAAAGCCATGTTAACTATCCCTACTCAGTCCTTGCCTTTCCAAATGCATGTAAATCCTATCCCTCAGAATCCCCTCCAACAACTTACCCACCACTGACCTCAGGCTCACTGCTCTATAGTTCCCTGGCTTTTCCTTAATACTTTTCTTAAATAATGACACCACGTTAGCCACCCTCCAGCCTTCCGGCACCTCACCCACTTCATGCCCCTGTCATGCATTGTGTAGGGTTGAACCAGTCTACATGATGCGGAAGGGAGGTCAGAGATTTGGATAAGGGTGTCAGTGAGTTACCAACCTTCGCTATTGCCATGGCACAGCTGTGCCCAGAGATCTCTATCAATTGCTGCTGTCCAAATCTGTATTCTTCATAGAGTTCACCCTCCAGGGCCTTCGCCTCTTCTTTACTGCAGAAAACACAACGAGGGGGAAACAGTGAGAACACGCGGAGGTAATGGCCTGGTGGTATTATCACTGGACTGTTAATCCAGAGACCCAGATAATGTTCTGGGGACCCGGGTTCGAATCCCGCCACGGCAGATGGTGGAATTTGAATTCGATAAAATATCTGGAGTTAAGAATCTAATGATGACCATGAATCCATTGTCGCTTGTCAGAAAAACCCATCTGGTTCACTAATGTCCTTTAGGGAAGGAAACTGCCATCCTTCCCTGGTCTGACCTACATGTGACTCCAGACCCACAGCAATGTGGTTGACTCTTAACTGCCCTCTGGGCAATTAGGGATGGGCAATAAATGCTGCCTAGCCAGCGGCACCCTGAATGAATAAAAAAAAATTCCTGCGATGGAATTTCCCCTCTCCACAAGTGTTGGGAAGGGCAGATATTCAATGGGTTGGCACCAGTGAGATTCTCACCACCTCCCCTGCCTGCCCACCCAGCCAGCCCAGGTTACAATCTCTGGCAGAGATGGTCCCCATAGTCAAATTCCCCAGCCCACTGCCAACTAAACCTCTGAAGTTGTCAATTGACAACAACTTGAGGACCTATTCTGACAAAGGGTCACTGGACTGACAACATGAACATCCACAGATGCTGCCAAACCTGCTGAGTTTCTCCAGCACTTTCTGTTTTCGTGGCTACACTTTTCAATCTTCGTAATCAACTGGTCCAGGCAAGTTGTGAGGCACCTGTGGAGCAGGTGGGGTTCAAACCTTGGATTTCTGGGGACGACAGGGATGCCACTGTGCCCTAAAACTCTTTGACTAAATTTCTATCACTGTTGGGAAGAGATGATTTCAAAATTTAATCCACCCTAAATCTCTCTGAAGAGCAGAACAAACACATGGCAGAAATTTGAAGGCACACTTTGGGCCCCAAATGAATGTTACATGTGAATAGTATGTACTCAGTGCTGGGAAACAAGTTAAAAAAGAGTTACTAATGCAAGAGAACACACAGCTATGTATTTAATAAGAGACAAAAAAAAACTGTAGATGCTGGAATCCAAGTAGACAAACAGGAGGCTGGAAGAACACAGTAGGCCAGGCAGCATCTGGAGGAAAGGAGCAGTCAATGTTTCAGGTATTACCCTCCTTCAGAAGAAGGGGAATACCCAAAACATTGATGGTGTATTTGATAACTTAGGTTTCTCAAAATGTGCATGCAATTTGTTTTTGCATAAAAAAGTGGGTTGTTTGAACTGAAAAACAATCATGTGTAAATATCCTAGATAACAAGATGTAGAGCTGGATGAACACAGCAGGCCAAGCAGCATCAGAGGAGCAGGAAAGCTGACGTTTCGGGCCTAGACCCTTCTTCAGAAATGGGGGAGGGGAAGGGGGTTCTGAAATAAATAGGGAGAGAGGGGGAGGCGGATAGAAGATGGATAAGGGAGAAGATAGGTGGAGAGG
>NC_063360.1:36255711-36256321 GCF_021869965.1 Rhincodon typus | reverse complement strand
AACAGGTTAGGGAGGCGGGGACGAGCTGGACTGCTTTTGGGATGCGGGAGGGGGAGCGGAGATTTTGAAGCTTGTGAAATCCACATTGATACCATTGGGCTGCTGGGTTCCCAAGCGGAATATGAGATGCTGATCCTGCAACCTTCGGGTGGCATCGTTGTGGCACTGCAGGAGGCCCAGGATGGACATGTCATCTAAGGAATGGGAGGGGGAGTTGAAATGGTTCGCGACTGGGAGGTGCAGTTGTTTATTGCGAACCAAACGTAGGTGTTCCGCAAAGCGGTCCCCAAGCCTCTGCTTGGTTTCCCCGATGTAGAGGAGGCCACAACGGGAACAGCGGATGCAGTATACCACATTAGCAGATGTGCAGGTGAACATCTGCTTGATGTGGAAAGTCTTCTTGGGGCCAGGGATGGGAGTGAGGGGGGAGGTGTAGGGGCAGGGGTAGCCCTTCCTGTGGTTGCAGGGAAAAGTGCCAGGGGTGGTGGGGCTAGTGGGGAGTGTGGAGCAGACAAGGGAGTCACGGAGAGAGTGGTCCAGAAAGCAGATAAGGGTGGGGAGGGAAAAATGTCTTTGGTGGTAGGGTCGGATTGCAGATGGTGGAAGTGTC
>NC_063360.1:36251465-36255611 GCF_021869965.1 Rhincodon typus | reverse complement strand
TTGGGGGGAGGGGGTGTGAGGGATGAGTTGCGGGAAATGCGGGAGACACGGTCGAGGGCATTCTCGACCATTGAGGGGGGGAAGTTGCGTTCCTTGAAAAATATCCTTTTTGCTTTGCTGCAGTCATTTGACCTCTACCATGAAACATGCACACACTGTAGGCCAACGTCTTAAGCTCCTTTTTCAATAAAGTCCTCGTGTCAAATGTTGTGCTGTTTTGTACGTGCACAACCCAGTGTATCCCTTTGGATGTTCACAACAGGCAAGGTACTAAATGTACCCAACCAACCCTTGCTCGCAAAACTCAAAGCACCATGTCCAATATTCAATATGGTTCTGCGATTAGACAACACTTGTGAAATAAGAGTGTATGAAGACTAATGCTGACAACCAATTTAGGATTGTTAGTAGGATTCACTGTAAGGCACCCTGGCGATTTAGATGCTACATATTAGTACACAGGGCCCTGATCCTGCAGACAAGAAAAACCTGTATTTGCACTGAGCTCATTTCAATTTAACAAAATAGGTGACAACCATTCACTGATTCATTTCTTAAATCAATGCCTTGACCAATCAGAGTCAACTTGCCTAGTTTAAAATCTAAACAAAGCCTGGCAGTTAACTGTCAATCATTACTGTTGCATTTTCCATGGTAACACCTCAACCAATCAGATTCCACTTACCAACCAATTATCACTCTCCTGCCATAGAGTACAAAAGTCGGTTTTCCTGTTTATTGGTATTCTTGAAAATTATCCTGAAGACAGCAAGACAGAAAACCTCAAATATTCATGTCCAATGCTACCAAATTACAGTATTAAATGTGATGGATTGAGGATGGAAGTTGTTGAGAACAGGAGAAGGATAGAGAGTGGGACTTAGTGGAATAGGATGTGGGCTCTAGTGTTCTGGAGGAATTATAGTTCAGGTTAGGGAGCAGTTCAAGGGATCAATGTGGAGTCATTGACAAAGATACAGATAAAGGTTCATGGTCATCAGGAGAATGACGAACAAGCCAGATGACTTTCTTTATTCTTCATTCATGGGGTGTGATGCATTGCTGGCTGGTTCCAGCGTTTATTGCCCATCCCTAGTTTCCCCTTGAGAAGGTGGTAGTGAGCTGCCTTCTTGACCTGCTGCAGGCTATGTGCTGTTGGTAAACCTAGGTAAGGAATTCCAGGATTTTGACCCAGCAATGCTGAAGGAATGATGATATATTTCCAAGTCAGAATGGCGAGTGGCTTGAAGGGGAACTTGCAGGGATTGGTATTCCTATGTATCTGCTGCCCTTGTCCTTCTAGATGGAATTGGTCATGGGTTGGAAGGTGCTGTCTAAGAATCTTTGGTGAATTTCTGCAGTGCATCTTGTAGATAGTACACACAGCTGCTACTGAGTGTCGGTGGTGGAAGGAGCGAATGTTTGTGGATGTGGTGCCAATCAAATAGGTTGCTTTGTCTTGGATGGTGTAACTGGAGCTGCATTCATTCAGGCAAATGGGGAATATTCTATCAAATGTCTGACTTGTGCCTTGTATTTGTCAGTTATCCCAGTCCTTGAAGTGTAATTATATCATTGGCAGGAGCTCAGAGAGGTACCTACTGCTCTTGGCTTTCTGGGCAGTGAAGGTGGCAGGTTTGGGCAGGGGGGTTAAAGAAGCCCGTGTGGGTTGCCACACACAGGATGGTTATATGGTAATTAAACTGGCAGAAACTGGAAAACTGAGGAGCAGGGCCGGGACACATACATTAGAAAATCAGTGAGTTGAATAGAACAGGAGAAAAGACCTAAGTTTATCTTAGTTTTTAAGTGACTGTAGGCTGTGGAGGGAAGATTTAATCAATCAGTGTTTGGTTAGAAATAATTTTGTAATTAAGACAAAGGACAAAAATAACGGTACGGAGGCGTAGAATGTAAATGAAGCAAATGTTCGGAACATTCTAGAGAAGATGATTAACACCTAATATTTACATAGATCTGATAGAGAAGTTTCATGGGGGCTGTGGGGAGATGGTTGCTGACTGTAAAAACAGCTAGCGAGATCAATTTTAAAGAGGGGCTTTCATGTCTCAGGTTCCCTTGGTTTTGACGATTCCTTCTCCTTCCCCTTAACTCCAACAAGACAAGTTCAGCTGCTGGGAGACTCTCTTGCATGGAAGAGCTCCTGAGTGGAAAAATATCTGGAATGAGACGTTGGTTTTCCCTTCACTTGGTCAAGCTGCGCCTGGTCCCTTATTGGGTTGCTGATGTTTTGCCCTGCAGCCCCCTCTACCTGGTGAGGAGCATCCTGCGTGACAGGTCTTCCTCATTCTGCTGTGTGCAAGATCTTTCTGGTCTTTATCTTTACAACTGCTTCGGTGCAGGTGGCAATGAGCTCCATGAACTCTCGGTGCCCTTCATTATCCGATGCGATACAGCCACGGAACCTCAGAAGGTACAGCCTGCGGAATGCTTTCATCCCCATCTCCTTGACTTTCAGGTGCAGGGGGTTGTGAATGCTCTGCACTGAAACGTGTGGGATAAACCACCCCCCTCCCCCCCACCACCACCACTACAAAACCACCCCCTACCATCATTACCATGCTGGGGCACCTGTGGTGCCTTTCCTTTCTGAGTTTATTGAATGATGACATATGTTCGTATTTGGGGCTGTCACAGCTAATTCGCTTTCTTTCTGCTGTGATTGCCTCCTTTCACTGGAAGGCCCTAGCTGAGAAGACGCGCAATAGTAATTTTCAGTTTCTATTTCGATCTCCTCAGTTGTTTGTGCTCGTGTTTTACAGGAACACATACTAATAGTACACAGATCCCTCCTGTTTGTCCTGAACCTTCCCTGTAAGGCCTCAGGAGTGGCACAATGGTTAGTACTGTTGCCTTACAGTGCCAGGGACCTGGGTTTGATTCCTGGGTGGGATGCTCTTCTTGGGGCTGGTTTGAACTCAATGGGCCAAATGGCCCACTTCCACGCTGTAGGGATTCCGTGATTAAGTAAGCTCATTGAAGAGAAAGATGATGCTGTTTAATTTTTCATTCAATTCAGTCACTCTTTACACTCGTCCTCTACACCACATTTCCACCCTATGCCCCCCAATAATTGTAAGGCGGACCCAGAAGGAAGTGAGGAAAACAGCCAGTGAAGGAGAACTTTGACACCTACTGATCTAAAACCATTGTTCATAGAAACATAGGAGGAAGTGAAGGCCATTCAGCCCCTCGAGCCTGCTCCCTCATTCCAGACCATGGTTGGTCATCAACCTCAACACCATTTTCCTTCCCAATTCCTTCGCCCACTGCCTATTCCCAATTCCTTTGCCTCTGCCACATCTGCTCCCGAGATGAGGCATTCCACTCCCGGACATCCCAGATGTCCTCGTTTGTCAAGGACCACAACTTCCCCTCCACAGTGGTTGAAAACGCCCTCAACCGTGTCTCTTGCATTTCCCGCAACTCATCCCTCACGCCCCGTCCCCGCAATAACAACCAAAACAGAATCCCCCTCATCCTCACGTACCACCCCCCCAACCTCCAGATCCAACGCAATATCCTCCGACACTTCCGCCGTCTGCAATCCGACCCTACCACCAAAGACATCTTTCCCTCCCCACCCTTATCTGCTTTCCGGAGGGACCACTCTCTCCGTGACTCCCTTGTCTGCTCCACACTCCCCTCCAGCCTCACCACACCCAGCACTTTTCCCTGCAACCACAGGAAGTGCTACACCTGCCCCTACACCTCCCCCCTCACCCCCATCCCAGGCTCCAAGAAGGCCTTCCACATCAAGCAGATGTTCACCTGCACATCTGCTAATGTAGTATACTGTATCCGCTGTTCCCGATGTGGCCTCCTCTACATCGGGGAAACCAAGCAGAGGCTTGGGGACCACTTTGCGGAACACCTACGCTCGGTTCGCACTAAACAACTGCACCTCCCAGTCACGAAACATTTCAACTCCCCCTTCCACTCCTTGAACGACATGTCCATCCTGGGCCTCCTGCAATGCCACAACGATGCCACCCAAAGGTTGCAGGAAGAGCATCTCATATTTCGCTTGGGAACCCAGCAGCCCAATGGTATCAATGTGGATTTCACAAGCTTCAAAATCTCCCCTCCCCCTACCGCATCCCAAAACCAGTCCAGCTTATCCCC
>NC_063360.1:36244718-36251365 GCF_021869965.1 Rhincodon typus | reverse complement strand
TCCTCCCACCTCAAGCCCCACCCCCATCTCCTACCTACTAACCTCATCCCACCTCCTTGACCTGTCCGTCCTCCCTGGACTGACCTATCCCCTCCCTAACTCCCCACCTACACTCACCTTTACTGTCTCCAACCCCGCCTCCTTGACCTGTCTGTCTCCTCTCCACCTATCTTCTCCTTTATCCATCTTCTATCCGCCTCCCCCTCTCTCCCTATTTATTTCAGAACCCCCTTCCCCTCCCCCATTTCTGAAGAAGGGTCTAGACCTGAAACGTCAGCTTTCCTGCTCCTCTGATGCTGCTTGGCCTGCTGTGTTCATCCAGCTCTACACCTTGTTATCTCATTTTCCTCCATCATCCCTGTATCCCTTGACATCACTGGTGAGAAAAAAAATCTGTCAATCTCTGCCTTGAATCTACTCAAAGACTGAGCTTCCAAGGAAACCCTGGGGTAGGGAATTCCAAAGATGCATCAGCCCATCTCCAGCAGCCCGCAGTTTACAGCATATATGAACTGTGCTGAATTTTGAATCTGAAAATTACAGGCGGATATTTTCCAGTATTTAATAATTAGTGTTTGCTGCTTTTTGTGATGTCATCCTAAGCCATTGACATGCTTTTCACATGAAAGAGTAAATTTGAAAAAGGCTCCAGCCTCAGCATTGTTCCAGAGCCAAGATTTCAGTGCACTAAGCTGATTTCCTTTGCATCTTGTGAGTGTGATTTTCATGAATACTTTTGAGCACCAGGAATAGATCCTTGCGATGATCTGTCAGTTACCGCCCCCATCTTAGCCTCAGCAAGAGACCTTGCCTTTTATCACCTTCTGCCATCCATTGCCAAGCCAATTTTCTTCCTTTTCTTCATGATTAAATCAATCTCCTGTGGTGCGGCACATGGGGAGTGGAAATGAAGACTTGCATTTCTATACAGTCTTTCACCATCTCACAGGATTTTATGACCAGCGAATACCTTTTGAAGTGTACTATTGTAGGAAATGCAGCTGCCAATTGCACACAGTTGTTCATTCGTGACTGGAGCGTGTTGGATAAAGGATAAATATTGGCCAGGACACTGAGAAGATCTCTCCTGATCGTCTTAAAAATAACACTGTGTGACAGTTCACCTGAAAGACAGCCCCTCTGCCAAAGCAGCACTCCTTCAGCGCTGCACATGAAGTGTCAGTCCAGAGCCTCTGCTCAAATTCTGAGCTGGAGAAGGACTCTGAACCCGTGAGCTTCTTAATCAGAGGTGAAGGTGATACCCATGAAGCCAAGGTTGACACTACAAAGACATAAAGTAGTTTTCAGGAAAAGTAGGGCCAGAGGATTGGGGAATAATTGTAGAACCATAGAATTCCTGCAGCTTGGAAGCAGGCCATTTGGCCCATTGAGTCCATAGCAACCCTCTGAAGAGTATCCCACCGAGACCCATACCCCGTGACCCTGCGTTTCCCATGGCTAACCCAACTAGTCTGCACATCCCTAGATACTATGGACAATTTAGCATGGCCAATCCACCTAACCTGCACGTTTTTGGACTGTAGATGGAAACGGGAGCACCCAGAGGAAACCCACACAGACACAGGGAGAATGTGTAAACTCCACGCAGACAATTGCCTGAGGGTGGAATCGAATCCAGGCCCCTGGTGCTGTGAGGCAGCAGTGCTAACCACTGTGCCACCCCTAATTGTGTCCTGGCATGAAGATGCAAGTTAGTTTCTGTCTTACTTTAATGTATACTTTCCTTAACACCACAAAATATATCAAATTTATATACATGATACGCAAATAATGGAAACGTACAGCAATTTGTGGAATAGCTGAAGCTTGGAAGAGTCTCCCTGTCAAACATGACCAAACACCATAGCATTGTCAGGGACTGGGACTGAATTTATGAATGTAATTTGCATTATGTAACCATCCTCCAATAACCATACCTTGATGGCAAAAGCATTCTCTGATTAGCCGGAGAAGTTGCCATGGATTAACTATTTCCGCTTGTTAGGGATTCTAGAACTAGGAGCATAGTCTGAGAATTAAGGCCAGACCATTCAGGAGAGATGTTTGGAAGCACTTCCACACACAAAGGAACATGATGTTTGGAACTCTCTTCCACAAGCGGCAGTAGATACTGGATCAGTTGTTAATTTTAAGTCAGAGGTTGGTCCTTTTTTTTTGTTAAGTCAAGGTATTAAGGGATATGAGCTAAAGACAAAATTAGGCCATTGATCAGCCACGATTTCATTAAATTAAATGTTCCTATAGTTTCGAACATGCATTCTGTATTAAAGACTCTTTTCAAGTTGACTATAGATTGTTTGCCACAATCTTTTGCTTAAACATACTTTGTTTGACGTAGACAAATAGGAGGCTGGAAGAACATAGCAATCCAGGCAGCATCTGGAGGAAAGGAGGCCAATGTTTCAGGTATCACCCTTCTTCAGGACTGGATGTGGGGGTAGGGGGAGCTGCAGATAAAGAGAGGGGTTGAGGGAGTAGCAGAATGATGATAATAGGTGGACACCGGTAGTAGGTATGATCTGGTTGGTCGATGGGAGGGATGAATCCAGTTGGTAGCTGGTTTCGGTTAGATCGAATGCCTGCCTGTCGGTTATGTCGAACAGTCTCTCTTCACTACATACACCAGTACTGTTCCCCAACTCTTCTGCCATTACATTGATGACTCCATCGGTGCTGCATTCTGCACCCAGGCTGAACTGGAGCAGTTCATCAACTTTGCTAACAACTTCCACCTTGCCCTCAAATTCACTTGGTCTATCTCAGACACCTCCCTCCCCTTTCTTGACCTCTCCGTTTCCATTTCTGGTGACAGTTTACGGACTGACATTTGCTATAAACCCACAGTCTCTCATAGCTACCTAGGCTACACCTCCTTCCACCCTGTGTCCTGCAAAAATGCCATCCTGTTTTGCCAATTCCTCCATTTCCGTCGCATCTGCTCTGACGAGGAGATGTTCCACTCCCAAACATCCCAGATGGACACCTTTTTCAAACCTCTGTCATCCAGACAGCCCTCCACCCTGCTCCACAGCAGTAATCCAAACCCCCCTCCAAACATAATAAAGATAGGGTCCCCCTTGTGCTCACTATCCATCCCACCAGCATCCGCAGCCAACATCTCATCCTCAAACACTTCCGCCAAGTCCAAATAGACCCCACCACCTGGAACATCTTGCATTCCCCACCCCTCTCTGCCTTCCGCAAGGACCATTCCCTTCACCACTCTTTAGTTCACACCACACTGCCCTCCATCCACTCCAACCCACCCGGTACCTTCCCCTGTAACCGTAAAAGATGCAACACCTGCCCACACCTCATCTCCCTCACCTCCATCCAGGGCCCTAAACAGTTCTTCCAGGTGAGAGAGGGCTTCACCTGCATCTCCTTCAACCTAGTCTATTGCATCTGGTGCTCCTGGTGTGGTCTTCTCTACATCAGTGAGACCAAACATAGATGAGGTGACCGTTTCGCTAAGCATCTTCACCTGGCCCACAACGGCCAACCTAACCTCCCGGTCACAGCCCATTTCAACTCATCACCCACCACCCCCCCAACTCCCCTTCTGACATGTCTATCCTTAGCCTCCTCCAGCGTCACAGCAATTCAGAACGCAATATTGAGGAACAACACCTGATCTTACACCTGGGCTCCCTGCAGCCCAGAGAACTTAACATTGTGTGTTCTCTAATTTCAAATAAACTTCTCACCCAGCCCCCGGCTTCCTTTCCAGTCCCGCCTCCTCCCTTCCATTCCACCTTTGTTTGAGTCCATCTCAAGTCCTTCCCTCACCTCAGCTGACCAAGTGGTGTCGATAAACTCTCTGGTTTTACTGCAATTCGGGCTGAAGGACTACAGCTGGAGGGGTGTAATTGCAGTGTCAAAGTTTGTATGGGCGTTTTCAACTTTGACCCCTTGCACAAAGACAGGCCAGCCCAAAGCATCTGATAACAAATGAAATACTTTTGGATCACTGATGTAATGTCAGAAACGAATGATGGCCTGTTTTAAAACTCTGAACAGTTCTAACGTGGACTTCAGTTTGCCAATGTCTGTTTTGTGCAACTGTTCAAGTTGACAAATTGGCAGAAGAACCAGGAAGGGAGATAAGGAGATTTTTTTCTCTCTCTCTATAGACGGTGAGTTGTTATGATCTGGAATGTGTTGGCTTAAAGGATGGTGAGAGCTGGTTTAAGAGCAAAGAGAAAGCCCATAAAAACACAATAAATCGGAACTGGAGTATGCCATTTGGCCCTTCAAGCCTGCTACCTCCGGTCAAATCTTTGCAGGCTTGCTAGCTTAGCTCCAACTTCAACATATCGCTTAATTCCTTTAGTTCTTCTCATTCCCAGTATACCTCTGTCTTGAATATATCCAATAAGTGAGAAGCCAAAGTTTTCTGTGCAGAGAAACCCAAAGATTCACAATCTTTTTGACAAAGAAATTTCTCCCTCTCTCAGCCCTCACTGACAGCCTCCTAATTCTCTGATTGTAAGCTTTTATTTCTAGATTCCCCAGCCATAGGAAGCATCAGCCTCAGCAAGTTCATTGAGAATCATAGAATCCCTACAGTGTGGAAGCAGGCCATTTGGCCAAGCAAGTCCACCCCAACCGTCCTAAGAGCATCCAACACAGACTCACCTCCACCACACCACCATCTCCCCCCCCCACCCCCCCACTTCCCTGTAACCCTGCAGTTCCCATGGCTAATCCAACCAGTCTGCACATCCCTGGACATTATGGGCCAATATGGGAGAACATGCAACAGGCAGTCACCCAAGGGTGGAATCAAAGGGGGGCGCCTAGAGCTGTGAGGCAGCAGTCCTAACCACTGAGCCATCGTGCCGCCCCAATAAATTTTCACTTTCTATTTTAATTTGTAAATACTTGGTGAATACTTCAAGTGGAGAAAACTGCAATGTTATGCAAATGAGTGAGGTAGTTAATTGGATAGCTCTTTTAAGGCCAGCACGATGGCTCAATTCCATGATGTTCAACCCTCCCAAATTCTCCCCTAGACTTTCACATTCCCATCTCATGTTCCTCCACCTGCTCTGGGACCTCCTGTCCCCTTTTAACTGATATTACATCAACTTCTGTTCTTTGTCGGTGTCTCTCTCAGGATCATTTTCTGGGGAAGACCTTCCTCTCACTGACTCTATGATAGGATTTAACAGATCAGTGTGCTACCTTCTGGGGTTTCCACCATTATATTGAAAACAGGAGATGAAAGCATTGAATCTCACATAATGCCATTGGGAAACAAGGGATTACATTTCTCCTTCACTGTCTAGGTGGTAATTTCACATAGTGGATTATCTTCCCAATGGGGAACCCTTCTACTGGGTGAATCATTCCAATAGGGAGTCCTCTTCGTGGGGAATTCTCCTGATGGGGAGTCTTCCCAATGGGAGATCCTTTCCAACAGGGAATCCTTTCAGTGGGGAGCCTTTTCATTGGGCAATCCTCCTAACGGAGAATCCAGAATCCTACCAAATGTGGGATCCTCCAAATGGAGAACTCTCCCTTTAGGGATTCATCTCCGTGGGGAACCTATCCAATGGGGAACTGTTTCAATACAAATCCTGTCTATATGAAAATCAATTGGAGAAAAATCAGTGTCTAAGATGTTTGAGAGACCCAAACAATCGCTAAGAAAAAAAAAGACTTACATGATTCCAGGATGGAGGGGTTACTACAATCAGGAAATACTAGACAGGTTGGAGTAATTTTCTCCAGGGTTCTATTACCCTGAGGTATTTACGTAAGGTATGATTGGTCTGGGTAACATGCAAAACAATACTTTTCACTGTATCTTGTTACATATGACAATAATAAATCAAATCAAAAAAGACTAAGAAGAGATCTGTGAGTGGTCTTTAAAGGTATGATGGGGTTTGATTGCGTAGGAGGATAAAGTGAACCCAAAACTAGAGTGTAATGACAGGATAGTCACTAATAGATTCCAGTTGAGAATTAGTCAGGAGAGATTTCTTCACCTCTCAGTTTTATTACTGACCCCTTGAAAACTGAAGTGCTGCTTGTAAATAAACAGTTAAACACAGTGCAACAAAGCATGTGGAAACTCTTTAACAAGCTGGAGCTGGTGATAACTTTGGCTGAGAATTGTGGTAAGATCTGATGTCTAGACAGATGATCTTATCTTTCTTGTGGGGGAAGAAAGCTCCTTTCACTCCGATATGCTTTGCGACAAATGGGAATGTAAACACAGAATTACCTCATAGGTTGAACATGAACATGGTATCATGGAATAGTCCGGCAAAAGGAATTTATTTCTCTCTCAGTTGATTCCCAGGATTGTTTTTTGCCTTCATCATTGGCTGAACATCTACTGAAACACTCCCAACATTTGTAAACAGGAAATCAGACAAATGCGCAAATTCTAGTGGGTCATATCATGAAGACATCGGATATGAGGTTGTACAAACTTATCTTTTGTACCGTCAAGGATAGAGGATCTGATCAAGGTGATTGTTTCAGAGATAGTAGGAACTGAAGATGCTGGAGAATTTGAGATAACAAGGTGTAGAGCTGGATGAACGCAGCAGGCCAAGCGGCATCAGAGGAGCAGGAAGGCTGACGTTTCGGGCCTAGACCCTTCTAGGCCC
>NC_063360.1:36243755-36244318 GCF_021869965.1 Rhincodon typus | reverse complement strand
CTGCTGTGTTCATCCAGCTCTACACCTTGTTATCTCTGATCAAGGTGATGATTGGTTGAGTAGAAACAGAGAGATTGTTAGCTCTGATAGAGTATGAAGAACGAAGAGCCTAATCTTAAGATTAGGAGCAAATTACTGCAGATACTGGAATCTCTACTTCAAAACAAAAGTGCTGGAAATCGCAGCAGGCCAGACGGCATCTGTGGAGCGACAGCAGGCTAACGTTTTGAGTCTAGATGTCTCTGATGAAGACTCATGTAGACTTGAAACATTAGCTTATTGCCTGTCCATGGATGCTGCCTGATCTATGCTGACTTTCATCATTTTTGTCTTCAGTACACTATCTTAAGATTCATGGGTGATGTCAGGAAGCACTTCTTCACACAAACGAGAGTTGAACTGAGCATCCACACCTCAGAAGTAGGGTAATGTTGAGGCCACAATCACAGCAGCCACGGTCTTGTCAAATGGAGTATCAAGCTCGAGGGGCTGAATGGTCTCCTCTTGGTTCTAGTTCACATGCCTGCATTAGTTTCCAGTCATTGTTCCCCTCTGCTTCTCTT
>NC_063360.1:36169640-36243745 GCF_021869965.1 Rhincodon typus | reverse complement strand
TTCTTCGCTTTGTCTCTGTGTTTAACGGATGACACTCACCGATCCCCACCCCCTCCTCCCCCTGACCCCCTGCATCTCCCTCCGCTGTTTGCTGTCACTATGCAAACGGGACTCAATAAGGGCCATTCCAGAAGTTTGCTCAGAAGAGATTCTGCCTCTGATAAATTACTGCAATTACAGAGTTAAACAAAGACGATTTTGTCAGGGGTTTATTTTGGCACCTTCTGACTCTGAACAACAAGGCTGACAACTGGTGATCAGAAATTCCATCCTAACTCTGTGCGGAGGCTTCTATGAATTTTCAACAAATATATTATGGAGGAAAACGCAACACTTGTACTAAAAAAATTCTTGGGAATCCTGGGTGAGGGAATTTTCCCACAAGAAGTGGGTGAGGAATGAGAGGCAATCATATAAAACAGATGAAATTCTTAATGGGCTTGACAGCCCATGGGAAAAGGCCAGTGAAAAATCATAGAATCCCTACAGTGTGGAAGCAGGCCATTTGGCCTGTTGAGTCTGCACCAACGCTCCGAACAGTATCCCACCCAGACCCAAACCTCTACACTATTCCTGCATTTCCCAATACTGATCCACCCCAGCCTGCACATCCCTGCACACTACAGGCAACTTAACATGGCCAATCCACCTGACCGGCACACCTTTGCACTGTGGGAGGAAATTGGAGCACCCACGCAGACACGGTGAGAATGTGCAAACTCCGCACAGACAAGACGCCCGAGGCTGAAGCGAACCTGGTTTCTGGCGCTGTGAGGCAGCAGTGCTAACCACTGAGCCACCGTACTGCTCGGCAAGAAAGAAAGTAGCAATGCTTGAGAGTGAATGTACTGACCCTATTGGAGCTGTGTTTTGAAGTAAATTAAATGCATTGGATCAGCACGTGTTCTTCACCGCGAGGGTAACTGCTAAGAAAGTGCTTCCCCCCAGGCTGAGGAACCTAGAATATGGGGTCACAGTCTCAGAATAAGGGATTGATCATATAGGACCGAGATGAGGAGAAATGTCTTCACTCAAAGGGTTGTGAATCTTTGAAATTCTCAATGGCGGCGAGCTGTGGATGCTCAAGTCTTTAAAACTGGGATTGGTAGCTTTTATTGGACCGTGATGAGCTTGAGAAGTATAGGGGTGGTGTGGGTAAGTGGACTTGAGGTAGCAAATCAGCAGCAATCTCACTGAAAAGTAGCGCAGGTTGGAGATGTTGCATGACCTGTTCCACTTCCAACGTTCCAGAATGTACAGTTTAGGGAGGATGTGACATCAACTCCCTGTCTGTGCGGAGTTGGTTAATCTCACCCAGGACTGCAGTTGCAGAACAGCAATTGCTCTCAATGGCCCTGAAAATCCCTGAGCACTGGACAAGGGTCTGGTTACCTGTGACAATGTGTGCCCCTAGAATGAACTCCCAGACACTGATCAGGTGTTAGTCTCTCAGGAGCTTCACAAGGTCACCTCGACACAGAGGTCACAGAGGGGCTGGGGTTGAGGGTGGAGTGGGAGATTGGCAGTCTCTCACACTCAGTTATAGAGCCAGGAGAAAGAACTGGAAAGATTCATTGGGCTAATATCAAACCTGGGAGGTTATTACCCATCAAGAAAGGTGAACAGCTGTTTGAAAGCCTGAGGTCTTTGAGATGATGAAGGGATTTGATAGGATAAACATAGAAAATATATTTCTACATGCAACAGTCCAGAACTAGGGGCTCGCAGATATATGACAGTGACTAATGTGTCCAACAGGAAACTCAAGAGCACATCTCCAAATTAGGGAGTGAGAAAAACGAGGAACCTGCTTCCACAGGGAGTGGTGGAGGTTAACAGCACAGATACATTGAAGGGGAAGGTGAATAAATACAAGGAAGATAGGGATGGCGGGATGTATTGATGAAGGTGGGATGGAAGCAAGTGGGAGGAGGCTTGTGTGATAAATACCTACATGGACTAGTCAGGCTGAAAGGCCTGTTTTTGTGCTATAAATTGTACAAAATTTTAATTCCGAGCTCCTGTCATTTTAACCACCCTTTGGTGGCCAGTTCAGGCTGCTCAGAGCCGAGAAATTCTACTTGGAGAAATTTGGGATCAGGCCGGTCCAGCGGCTCTGTGGTGAGCACTGCTGCCTCACAGGAACAAAAACAGAAGTTGCTGGAAAAGCTCAGCAGGCTTGGCAGCACCCATGGAGAGAAATCAGAGTTAGCGTTTCGGGTCAAGTAACCTTTCCTCAGAACGGCCTCACAGCAGCAGGGACTCCAGGTTCAATTCCAGCCTCGGGTGACTGTCTGTGTGGAGTTTGCACATTCTTCCTGTGTCTGCGTGGGTTTCCTCCGGGTGCTCCGGTTTCCTCTCACATTCCAAAGATGTGCAGGCTAGGTGGATTGGCCGTGCTGAACGTGTGGTTACGGGGACTGGCTAGAGGTCTGGGTGGGATACTCTTTGGAGGGTTGGTGAAGACTTAGTGGGCTGAATGACCTCTATCTGTACTGTAGGGATTCTGAAGGGATCTAAAAAATAGGGGGGGAAGACAGCAGGAACAGGGTATTGAGCTGGGTGTTCAGCCATGATCATAATAAATGGCAGACCAAGCTTGAAGGGCTGAAAGCCCTATTCCTGCTCCTATTTTCTATGTTAAATCACAAAGATTAGGACCCCAGCTCTGAGATATGCTCACAAGCCTCGTTTCAATGGTGGAAGAAGGCTTGTATCCATTTTGGAAACAACAATGGCCTTTGAAAAGCAGCAAGACCTGCGATCAATTTAGAGAGGCCTGTCAGGTTGGCCGTTAGCCATGACCATACTGTGTTATTTTGAACTGTTTGGAAATGAGCCCTAATGCCAAGTGATATCTGTGTTTGTGTGAGACAGTGACTGTCAACAGACTATCCAACCATGGATAACAGCACCTCGAGTCAGGAAATGAGAAATATCCATATGGAATTCCTTCTCCTGATCACTGGGGTGTATGTGAGCGTGTATCAGATGAGGACGGAGATGAACCTGACCCTTCCATGGTCGAATATCTCACTACACAGTCACTGAATGAGTGCCCCACTGTCTCTGGCCTTTACAATGAGTCAAAGCATAAAAATTGTCAATTCTTCTCAAAGGTTTGGCTATTCCCTAAACGGAAAGAAATGCATTGTGAAAAGATTTCTTTTAAGAAAGACACAGCAGTTTGAGTTGGATTGAATAAAAAAGGATTGTCACGGTTCTGCTGCTAGTCATTAATGAAAGAAGATGTGGCTTTGAAAAGTTAATGAGGTTTTATGACAACTGAGACTTACAAAGAATGGATTGGCTCAAGAGCCAATTAATCCCCTCGTTATCTCGTTCAATTAACTGTTATTTTGAGAATCTGGAACCTTCAGTGCCAGCGTTGGCTCTGACTGTAGCATCTGTATCCATCATTTGTCACACGCAGTTAAATTAAACACACAGTTGGCCATGTGTTCAGAATTGCCTCAATTTAATGACATAAATCGTTTGCGAATCAAACTCAATGAACAAAGGCGACAACATTTCTGTAACACCTTTAGCTAACTAAAATGGAAGAGGTTGTTGACAGCGCTATCAAGCAGTATTTGTTCGACTGCAATAACTTGCTCACTGAAGCTCAGTCTGGGTTCCACCAGGACCACTCAGCTCCTGACCTCATTACAGCCTTGGTCCAAACATGGACATGAGCTGAATTCCAGAGACGAGGTGAGAATTACAGCCCTTGACATCAAGGCCACATTTGACTGAGTGTGGCATCGAGGAGCCCCAGCAAAACTGGAATCAATGGGAATTAAAGGGAAAACTCTCCACTGGTTGGATTCATTGTCAGCACAATTAAGGATTGTTGTGACTCGCTCAGAGATAGTAGGAACGGCCGATGCTGGAGTCTGAGATAACACCGTGTGAAGCTGGAGGAACACAGCAGGCCAGGCAGCATCAGAGGAGCAGGAAAGCTGACGTTTCGGGTCAGGACCCTTCTTCAGAAATGTTGAAGGTCAATCATCTCAATCTCAGGACATCTCTGCTGGAGCTCCTCAGCGAGCGTCATTGGTCTACACATCTTCAGCTGTCATAAGGTCAGAAGTGGGGATGTTTGCTAATAACTGCACGATGTGCAACATCATTCATGACTCCTCAGATATCTAAACAGTCCATGTTCAAATGCAATAAAATCTGGGCAATACCTAGGTTTAGACTGACAATGGCAAGTGACCTTCACTCTGCACAAGTGTCAGGCAATAACTATCTCTACAAGAGATAGAGTCTAACTATCGCCCTTGACACTCAATGGTAATCCCATCACTAAGTGCCCCATGATCAACATCCTGAGGGTTGCCATTGACAAGAAACTGAACTGAACAAGCTGTGGCAATGAGAGCAGGTGAGAGGCTAGGAATCCTGCAACGAGTAACTGACCTCCTGGTTTTGCAGCGCATGTATATCAGCATCTTACATGGTTAATGCCGCATCCAAGACCTTCAACATTCACCCACTTCGCCACTGACGCTCAGTAGCAGCAGTGTGTACTATCTCTAAGATGCACTGCAGCAACTCACCAAGGCTCCTTACGTGGCACATTCCAAACTCACAACCGAAACCACCTAGAAGGACAAGGGCAGCAGATAAATGAGAACACCTGCCAGTTCCCATCCAAGCCACTCACCATCCTGGCTTGGAAATATATCGCCTTCCCTTCACTGTCACAGGATCAGAATTTTAGAACCCCCTTGCTAACAGCGTTGTCCATGTATCTACACCACAAGGATTACATTGGTCCAAGAAGACAGCTCTTCTAGAGGTGGGCAAGGCAATGGACAGATTTGAACATGACGAGAAGGATTTTAAAACTGAGATGTTGCCAGTCTCGAGTCAATGTAGGTCAGTGAGCACCGGGAAGTGATAGGTGAACAGGACTTTGTGTGAATTAGGAGATAGATATCAGAGTTTTGGATGAGGTCAGGTTTACAGGCCTCCTGAGGGTTTGATGGGTAAATATACCCATAATGTGTGGCCCTCATTCACAGGATTAGCACATCCCAAATGTTGGTCAGTACCCAACTTCCATGTTTGAGATTTCTCAACACCCAGATTGTTTGGCGTGGTTGTTAAGATTGGGAAGCTGAATGTTTGTAAGGCAGGTTGTGCGTTAACAAGATGTTTAATAAGTTATAATCCCCCCTTAATTGGTAACGTACTGCTGCCTAATGAGAAACTTGCTTTCTGCTCTGCAGAAGCTTAGAAGATGGAGTGAGATACTCCTGACAATGAGATGGGCCTCACCAGAACTCTCAGTTAGATGCTGTCACAATTTTTGCCATACCCCAGCTCACTCAGACCCCTGTAAGGGGTCACCCCAAGTAATAAAAGACATTTGACGCTTCCACCTAGAAATGACATTTGCTGCTAATGGTGGTCGGGTGTTTGATCTGTTTGGGCAACATTCCCTTATGTTTTCCTTCAATGAATGTATTAACTGTGGTAACTTAGCAGGGGGAGGAATTCTTTCATGTCACCTGGATCTAGGCTGTAAAGAATTTACTACTCTTCAGAGATAGGTACATGAAAAGCAATGAGAACAGCATGAGAATTGTTAGATCAGGTAGAATCTGAATCATCACGTGGTCACAGGTTGGAAAACAGTAAAATATCTGGAAAGTAACTGTCTCAGAGCATTAGAATAAAAAATGAAAATTGCTTCCACTCCATGATGAGAGACCCATCATCTTTGAAAGCAGGTCCCACGCCTTAATGAGCTGACCCATTTGCATCCCAAAACCAGTCCAGCTCGTCCCCGCCTCCCTAACCTGTCCTTCCTCCCACCTATCCCCTCCTCCCACCTCAAGCCCCACCCCCATCTCCTACCTACTAACCTCATCGCACCCCCTTGACCTGTCCGTCCTCCCTGGACTGACCTATCTCCTCCCTACCTCCCCACCTACACTCACCTTTACTGGCTCCATCCCCGCCTCTTTGACTGGTCTGTCTCCTCTCCACCTATCTTCTCCTCTATCCATCTTCTATCCGCCTCCCCCTCTCTCCCTATTTATTTCAGAACCCCCTTCCCCTCCCCCATTTCTGAAGAAGGGTCTAGGCCTGAAACGTCAGCCTTCCTGCTCCTATGATGCTGCTTGGCCTGCTGTGTTCATCCAGCTCTGCACCTTGTTGTCTTGGATTCTCCAGCATCTGCAGTTCCTACTATCTCTACATCTCAGTCTAGCCTCCTCCATGACCCCTTGTCAGTTTGGGTGGCTGCATTCCCAATCATGGCCAGCAAGTGGGGCATCCTGTTCCATGGGGTGAAAGCCGAGACCTTGAACAGTCATCAGCCTGGCCCCCATGAAACCTAAATGTGGCTCCCTGGGCAAGTGGAGCTGGGATCACATTTAGTTCTTCAGTTGCTGAGTAGGGGCTATTGTCTCTGCGTAAGATCCAGACCAAAGTGTAAGAACACTTGGACAATGGGCATTCCTTATAGCAGCACCAACAGCAACAACAACCCGCATTCATGTAGCACCTTTGACATAGTACAACAGGTTCATTATGTCCCTAAGGAGCATTATTAAATAAATATTTGACAAAGAGATATTGATGACAGATGAGCAAAAGTTTGGTCATCAAGGTAGTAGCCTTTCAGAACGGTCTTAACGGAGAAGGAAGGGAATGGGGAGACAGGGAGGGAATTACAGAGCTTGGGGTCTTAGCACTGTAAGGCATCATTGTCAGTGATGGACTGATTAAAATTGGGCATTCGTAAGTTGCCAGACTACTCGGAGTGCAGAGAGTGTGGGGCTAAAGTTGTAAACCAAAGGAAGTAGGGACCATGGATAGATTTGAACACAAGTTTGAATCGATGCCTCGGGAGAGTTTTCCCATTTTTTTTCTAAGCGTAAGTGTGAATACATTAAGTGGTGATGAACATGCCATCCTCACTGATGAGAAAAATCATCCCATGCCAGCCAATCATCTCACTCAGAGCTGACACATGAGCGAAGGCAAGTATCTCACCCAATCACAGGCCTTGGCACGAGCCAATCAGAGGCCAGCAGATTCTGGGTCCTAAAGTCCAATGGTTGAGGTTACTCCTCATGGAAATCCAGCAGCTCGTGTCTGGGTAAGCCTTTGGTTTCTTTTTTTTGTGGATGGGGAGAGGGATATCGAAGGAAAAGGCAGGGATCAGCTTTCAGAAGCCACCGCCATATCTACTATTTGTGTCTCTGACTGTACCTGGAGGGGCAACTGCAGGCCCCTTCCAACTTAGATGGCAGATTGCTCAGGTTGGGAAACAAGCCATCTTTCCCATCCACTGAGAAAGTAGGTGATTGGGAGATGCTGAGTTGAGGTGCTGAAGGTGACATTAATTGACTGATTAGCAGCCTTAATGGCTCATGTGTTGAGAAATCCCTAAAGCACCTTCTCACTCGGCTTTTAATTGCTGAGGCAGCGAGGAGTGGATGATGCTTTCTCCTGGGCCAATTCATCCTTTCATTTTCCCGTTTCTTGCCAATCCTCTCACCACCTCTCAGGGGGTGGGGTGGGGCGGTGGCGAGGGGTTGTACCCCACTCCAAATGCCAACAGCTTCTCAACGCAGGCCAGCATTCATTCAGATGATAGCTGCTCCACTCTCCATCTCAGACTGCAGACAATGAGCACAAATTGTCAGAGCAGTTACCTGCCAATTTATTAATCTCATAAGACAACTTGACTGTTCACGGTAATTGGTAATTGTTTCCCTTGACCCAATCCCCAATCTCTCCAGAATTCAATCAGTTCAAGTGGTTCCAAGACACATATTTAACCACCTGCTCATGTATAAAATCAGCATTTGTTACCTTGCAATCATTCTCACTGAGGCTGGGTTGATTTCACAATAAGGCTTTTCACTGGAAACTTTGCAGAATGTAAAATACTGCAAAGGTTGGAAATCTGAAATAAGAACAAAATATGCTGGAACCTCACAGCAGGTCAGTCCACATGTGTGGAAAGAAACTGAATTAATCTTTCAGGTTGATACCCTTTCATCAGAAATGAGAAAGATAGAATTGTGCATTTGCTTTTCAGATTGGCTCAAAAACTCTTCCACTTCATCCTTTCAGTAGCTTTTGATGGCTCTTCCGGTCTCAGAGGTTCTGCACATTCTTATGTAGGTTATCACTTCCAGATCTGAACCGAGCTGTCCTGGCCTTTAGAAAGTTTCCATTCAGATATCCTCTCCTATCCACAACACCGAACTAACACTAAACAAAGTCATGGATAAATGTCAGTAGGTCAACATGTTATGGTCTGGGAGCTGATCAGTGAAAGATACTACTAGAGCCAATCTTTACTCACTCTTACATTTATTTGCAGAGTAAAATATGACAAGCATATATCTCTGAACTCAACCTTTCTCCCCTTCCATACCCTCCAGTTTCATTTATCTTGTGCTATTATGAACTCAGCTGTGGTTATAACCAGACAAATCAAATCCCAAATTGATAACTGGCTTAGAACATAGAACATAGAACATTACAGCGCAGTACAGGCCCTACGGCCCTCGATGTTGCGCCGACCTGTGAAACCAATCTGAAGCCCATCTAACCTAAACTATTCTTGAGAACTAGTGCTTGAGAGATCACACTTTGTATATTTTTAGTTTTAACGAGTTGGTCTATCACTGAAACACAAACACAGAATGCTGATACTTTGTTTACCAATAAAACAAAAGGTTATTATGCAAAATAAATAAACATAAAATAGAAAAAATCAAGATATTAACATCTAACAGAAGTTTTGAGATTTAGGAATGCCTGGTAAAATACAATCCATTAATCCCATTAGCACTCCTTTACAGTATTCACCAGAGAGAATTCCCTTCTCATTCACATTTATAGGGCTTAACTTAATTGTGGCTTCAATATCTCTTCTTCAAAGTCTGATAACCTCTTCCTGGAGTGTTCATATAAGTAAGCTTAGACTTTCCCAGCTTTATATAGCCCTTCATTGTTTTAACCAAACACATCTGATCTGGAACTTTAGAACTAAATTCCATATACTAAAGTAATCTATTTCCTAATAATTCTGAACTATATCCCTTCTTTAGGAGCAACTGGTTTACACATCTGGCTTCAGCCAAGATTTTTGCGAAATTGCCAAACTGAAACCTAAAATCTTAACAAGCTGTGGGTATTCCCCTAAGCTAAAAAAAAACAAAATTTCCAAAATCTGTTTACTGAAAGCCTAAGACACTTCAATCACATTTACTTTGTTCAGTTGCAAACTCTCTCAAGGTGAACAATTTCCCTTAGCCTCCAAGACTATCTCTCTCAGACTGTGTTTTTTGAGAAGAAATCATCATAGCTACAGAAAATCTTACTAGTTAAACATTAAACCCTTTCTGACACACAGACCAGAACCCACATATTGCAAGGTGAAATCCAAACCCTGAAGTTAGTAACTCTAAAATATAGATAAATCATACATCTGACATCTCAATGTACTCAAATAAAACCCCATCTATAGTCTCCCATTTGTACATAACTAAACATAATGAAGATACAATTCTTATGAAAAGCATTCTAAAGTATACATTTTTCTGATTGTTTGCAACTCTGCCACTAATGATCCTTAAGTTGAATTCTTACTGTGAATTGTTTGTGATTTATTACTGCAATCTCAACATTTTGGATTTATTTGCTGTAATGGTAGTGCTTGCTTTTTATTATGTTAATGGGAGTATTTCTGATATATTAATGCCATTTTCTGTTTTTGATTTATTGCAGCAATCTCAGTGCTTGTGATTTATTACCATAATGCAAGAGATTTTAAACTGGATATTTAATGTAAGTGATTTATTACTCTGATTTTACATTTTGTGATATACAAACGTTATTTTGGTGTTTATCATATTCTGTAATCACAGTGATGTGTGTAATCTATTGATGAACCTTTGATGTTTGTCATTTATTACTGCAATTCTTAGTGTTTATGATTTATTACTGTGGTATTAATACTCAGCATTTATTGCAGGAATACGAGAGTTTGCATTTCTTACTGTAATTTTAGCATTTGCTATTTTTTACTGGATTGTTGGTGTTTATTTTTGCATCATCACAACACATGGCATTGAGAAGAACACTGAGAGACAGGAATAAATATGGACCAATCAGAATGCTTATGTTTCCAAGGTTACTGCCTTTTACCAACCCCCCCATGTTTCAGGGGGATTACACACAGTGGATTAGCAAATTATTCTCTTACTTTAAAACCATAAGATATAGGAGCAGAATTAGTCCATTCGGCCCATTGAGTCAGCTCCGCCATTCAATCATGACTGATATGTTTCTCAACCCCATTCTCCTGCCTTCTCCCCATATCTCTGTCTTAAATATACTTAATGAATTGGCCTCCACAGACCTCTGTGGAAAGGATTTCTATAGACTGACCACCTTCTGACTGAAGAAATTCCTCTTCACCTCAGTTCCAAAGGGTGGTCCTTTCCTCTGAGGCTGTGCCCTTTGGTCCTAGTCTTTCCTACTACTGGAAACATCTTCTCCATGTCCACTGTATCCAGGTCTCTCAGTATTCTATAAGCTTCAGTCAGAACCCCCTCATCCTTCTAAACTCTATTGAGGACAGACGTAGAATCCTCAACCAGTCCTCATACAACAGGCCCTTCATGCCTGGGATCATTCTTGTAAATATTTTCTGGACACCTTCCAATGCCAGCACATCCTTCCTTAGATACAAGGCCCAAAATTGCCCTCAATATTCCTAATGTGGTCTGGCCAGAGCCTTTTACAGCCTCAGCAGCACATCTCTGTTCTTGGATTCTAGCCTTTTTGAAAAGAATGCCAACATTGCATTTGCCTTCCTAACTGTCAACTGAACCTGCATGTTCACCTTAAGGGAAGCCTGAACTAGGACTCCCTAGTCCGTTTTTGCTTCAGATTTCTGAAGCTTTTCCAATTTAGAAAATAGTCTACATCTCTATTCTTCCTACCAACATGCGTAACCCTACGCTTTCCCACATTGTATTCCATATTCCACTTCTTTGTGCCCCCCCCCCGCAACGCCACAGCCTGTCCCCTTCTGAAACCTCCCTGCTTCCTCAATACTACTTGTTCCTCCATCTGCAAACTAAGCAACAATGCCCTAAGTTCCTTTGTACAGATCATTAATGTATAGTGCGAAAAATTGTGGTCCCAACATGGACCCCTGCAGACTCCCTGCTGTCATCCTGAAAAAGTCCCCTTTATCCCCATTGTCTGCCTGTTGCCAGTCAGCCAATCCTCTACCCATACCAGTACCTTGCTCCTAACACCATGGGCTCTCATCTTATTTAGCAGCGTCCTGCTCAGCACCTTGTCAAAGGCTTTCTGGAAACCCAAATAGATCATGTCCATTGGCTCTCCTTTGTCTAACTTGCTCATTACCTCCTCAAAGAATTCTAACAGGTTTGTCAGGCATAACCTTCCCATTTGAAATGGATTAAATGATATGGGTTAAAAGCTGAAACAGTCTTCTGAGTTGGATGATCAGCCATGATCATAATGAGCTGAGGAGCAGGTTCGAAGTGCCCAATGGTGTAATCCTGTTCTTATTTTATACGTTTCTAAGTTTCAACACTGTACAAAGTACACCAGATGTGATGTCACTAATGCTTTGTATAAGTGAAACATATTTTTGTATTCAATGCCCTCGGAGTAAACAATTATATTCGCTTTGCTAATTACTTGCTGTAGCTGCATAGGAACCTTTTGCAATTCCTGATCCAGCCTGCTCTGCACCTCAGAGCTCTGCAAACTCTTGTCATCCAATCAGGTATGCATCACCTCAAGAACCGGCCAATTTTCAGTCCAATCAATGCCGATGTTGACAGACTTACCAGGAGAAGAAAGGCCATGCAACCTGCCAATTGGACATGGACTTACTTCCCTGTACCAGTTTGTCTGCAGGCCCTTTGGTAGGTACATGTGAAATGCACAGTGACAGACTGTGCTGATCACAACACTAATTAGACGCAAAATGTGAGGAAACTTCTGACACATATAGAATCCTCAGCCAATTAAACTTGCTACTTGTACAGTAGAGCTCCAGTAATATGTCGTGATATCCCTTGGTTGCAATTTTCAGTGACTGCTGAAAGTTAACCCACACAATGCTGTTGATTTTGCTGTGTGGTTTACAGGGGCAGCAAGGTGGCTCAGTGGTTAGCACTGCTGCCCCACAGCACCAGGAACCCAGGTTCGATTTCAGCCTTGGGTGACTGTGTAGGGTTTGCACGTTCTCCCTGTGTCTCTGTGGGTTTCCTGCAGGTACTCTGGTTTTCTTCCATGGTCCAAAGATTTGCAAGTTAGGTGGATTGGCCATGTTAAAACTGCCCATTGTGTCCAGGGGTGTGCAGGCTAGGTGGATTAGCTATGGGAAATAGAGGAATAGGGTAAGGAGGTGAGTCTGGGTACAGCGCTCTTTGGAGGGTTGTTGCGTACTTGATGGGCTGAGCAGCCTGCTTCCATGTGTAGAAATTCTATGAATTGGGATATAAGTTCTAATCTGTTTAAGGAACATCACATAAGGTAAAGAGGTTCCGCTAAACTTGAATAAATCACTGGTTAGGCCTCAGCTGGAGCATTGTATAACACTATACAAACTATGAACAGCTTGGTCTCCTTATTGAGGGAAAGGTCGACTAGATTTGGAGACGGTCCAGACAAAGTTCACAAGACTGATTCCAGGTATGGATGGACTGTCTCATGGGTCAGGTTGAGTGAATTGGACCTGTACTCATTCAAAAATAGAAAAATGAGAGGCAACCTTGAAACGTGCAAGATTCTTATGGGACTTGATGCAGTAGATGCAGAAATATTTTCCCTTGTGGGTGAGACTAAGACCAGAGGGCATATTCTCAGAATATAGGGTTGCATATTTAAGACAAAGAAGAGGAAAAATTTCTTCTCTCAGAATGTATGGAATTCTTTACTACAGTGAAGCTCAGACATTAAGTATATTTAAGGCTGAGATAAATTTAATCAGGAAGGAAAACAAGGGTTATGGGGAAAAGGCAGAAGAGTGGAAGATTATCTGACGATTATCAGATCAATCATAATTTCATTGAATGGTAGAGCAGACTTGATGGGCAGAATGGCCTATTTCTGCTCCTAGTCTATTAGTTTTATCGTGTCTAGTTGTGAACTCTTCATTTTTGGGAGGACATCAGGGCATTGGAGAGGGCCCAGAGGAAATTTACTTGAGTAGGATCTGGAATGATGGACTTCAGTGATATGGAGAGAGGGCAGAAGTTGGCATCTTGCGCTGAGAAGGTTTGCAGGAGATTTAATAGAGCATTGAAAATTAAGATAAAGCAAAGAACTGTGAATACTGGAAATCTGAAACAAAAACAGGAATTGCTGGAGAAACTCAACGGGTTTGGCAGCATCTGTGGACAGAGAAACAGAATTAATGATTCAAGTCCGGTGACCCTTCTTCAAGCACAGTGTGGAGCTGGAGGAACACAGCAGGCCAGGCAGCATCAGAGGAGCAGGAAAGCTGACGTTTCGGGTCAGGACCCTTCTAACTTCCCGCCTCAATTCCCTCCCAGGCAGTGCATTCCACCACCCTCTGGGTGAAAACATTTTCCCCAAATCCTCACTAAACCTCCTGCATTACAATCTAAATTATGCCCCCTTGTTCTTGACCCTTCAACCAAGGGGAACAGCTGCTTCCTATCCACGTTTATAATCTTACACACCTCAATCAGGACCCTTCTCAGCTTTCTCTGCTGTAAAGAAAACAACCTGAGCTAATCCAGCTCTTCATCGCTGAAATGCTCCATCCCAGAAAACATCTTGGTGAATTTCCTCTGCACTCCCTCCAGTGCAATCACATTCTTCCCATAGTGTGGTGACCAGAACCGCGCACAGTATTCCAGCTGTGGCCAAACCAAAGTTCTGACCAACTTCAACATAACCTCCCTGCTCTTACACTCCATGCCTTGACTGATAAAGGCAAGTGTCCCGTACACATTCTTAATTTCCCTATTAATCTGTCCCGCAGCCTTCAGGGATCTGTGGATAAACTCCCTAAGATCCTTCTGTTCCCCTGAGTTTCCTTGTGTCCTGCCATTCCCTGAGTACAGGTATTTCTCCTATAATGGGATGATTGTGTTCTTATGTGACCTCACGTTATAGGGAAATCGCTATAGAAAATTGCTATACTGTACAGTAGAAGGTTCACATTATCCAAACACGTCCACTATTCATCAATCGTTTTACAGCCAATTTGTGTTAACGAAACACATGTTACAACAGAACTACCTGTACTCCCTTGTCTTGTTACTTCTTCCCAAGTGCATCACCTCACACTTATCAGGGTTAAATTCCATCTGGCCAACCTTTCTAAACTGTACTGTGACTTAAGAACTTCTTCCTTATGGTTGACTAGCTAGACTCAGCGAGAGGAGAATTAATTTGACAAAGACACAGGAGAAGAGTCAATAACACTGGATCTGCATTGACCATGAGATTGCAACTTCACAAGAGAACAATAATTATGAGACACATTACATGCAGAGAAATGGATACCAGCTGTGGCTGGCTTTCTTATGTAGGCATCTGAAGGTTATGAGTTCAACATCAGGGACTTGAGTACAAAATTCAGACCGTTACACCCCAGCGCCATTGCTGAGGGAGTGCTACACTTTTGGGGTGCAGACTGTCCCCTCAAGTGAGTTTGGCCACTATTTGGACAAACAGCAGAGGTGTTTGTCCCTGAATTCTTGGACAATATTCATCCATCAACCAACATCATTTTTAAAAAACTAGCTGGCCGATGGTTAGATCGCTGCAGGTTTTGGGATCTTGCTATGTAAAAATTAGTTGCTGTGTGACTCTAGATTACAACAGTGACCTCACTGCCAAATTAAAACTCTTAAAGGTGGTGTCCAAGTTCAGGATAGGTGATGTATAAATGTATTATTTGTGAACTGAAAGGCAGGTTTGGAACACCCCCCAAGGGGAGGCGATGGCCTAGTGGTACTATCGCTGGACTGTTAATCCAGAGACCTGGATAACATTCTGGAGACCCAGGTTCGAATCGCACCATGGCAGATGTTGGAATTTGAATTCAATAGATATCTGGAATTAAGAATCTAATGATGACCATGAATCCATTGCCGATTGTCGGAAAAACCCATCTGGTTCACTAATGTCCTTTAGGGAAGGAAACTGCCATCCTTACCTGGTCTGGCCTACATGTGACTCCAGACGCACAGCAAGGTGGGTGACTCTTAACTGCCCTCTGGGCAATTAGGGATGGGCAATAAATGCTGCCCGACCAGCGAAGCCCTCATCCCGTGAACGAGTGAAGGACCTGATACTGGTAATGATAAGTCTTGAAGCATATTAGGACTTGTTATGTCAGCAGAGCCTGATACATGTATGTCCTGTTTGATTTACAGATGTCAGATATTCTGTGATCTGGTAGTGAATAATACAGCTTGTGCTCACAAGGTCCTTGCAAGTGACAGCGAAATGACACCTTCGATGGCCAGACATATCAGTTCCTTTGTGACCTTACCAGCAACAGCAACATCAAACTGGAGCTTTGAACAAACCATGGGATTCCTGAGATATCCTTTAAACGACTTTCCTTTCCACATGTTTTATAAAAGTAAAAAGAAGTCTTCCATTTTTATAGCACTTTCATGACTGCAAGACGCTACTGAATGGCATTATAGCGAGGAAGGCACTTTTTAAAGTGTGGGAAACACAACAGCCAACATGTGCACAGCAAGCTCCCACAAACAGGAAAATAAACGTGGGCACTTTTTTTGTGTGTGTGTGACATTTGTTGAGGGATAAATATTGGCTGGAATGGAGTGGTGATGACCTAGTGGTATTATCATTGAACTGTTAATCCAGAGACCCAGGTAATGTCCTAGGGACCCGGCTTCAAATCCATGGCACATGGCTGACTTGGAATTCAGTAAAAATCTGGAATTAAGAGTTTAATGATGACTATGAATTCTTTCAGGAAGGAAACTGCCATCCTTACCTGGTCTGGCCTACATGTGACTCCAGACCCACAACAATGTAGTTGAGTCTTAACTGCCCTCTGGGCAATTAGGGATGGGCAATAAATGCTGGTTTTACCACAATGCCCTGGTCCTGTGAATGAATAAACAAAACCAGGGAGACACCTGTTCTTTTTCTCAAAATAGTAGCAATATATCTTTGAAATACGTGGCTCAGACACGAGAGGAGAAGTAGCCTCCTGCTGTGCTGCAGCCATTCTACATCCATCTGAGAAGGGACATAGACCCTCCTTTGATACCCCATGTGAAGGCAGCACCTTGGACAGTACCGTCTCCATTCAACTCCTGCCACAATGGCCAGGTGGCAGGAATGCCACCCAGTTACAAGTGACTCTGTCTCTGCCACTGCTAGTCGCCGGAGATCTACTGACCCTGTGCCACATTCGTCTGTCCTGCCCCATCTTCACACACCCACTGCAGCTAATCTGCAACTGCTCTGTGACATCCATCATCCAACTGTGCCTCAGTTGATCCCTCTTTCTGTTGCCATCCACATTGTCCTCTAGAAGTCCTCCTGCTGTGGGTTGACCCACGTTGCCATTACAGAGGGAGTTTCAGGATTTGGACCCAGTGACACTGAAGGAGTGGCGATATATTTCCAAGTCAGGACAGTGAGTGGCTTGGAGGGAAACTTGCAGAGGGTGGTGTTCCCATGTATCTGCTGCCCTTGTCTTCCTAAACGGAAGTGGTTGTGGGTTTGGAAGGTGCTGCCTGAGGATCTTTGGTGAATTTCTGCAGTGCATCTTGTAGATAGTACACACTGCTGCTACTGAGCATCAGCGGTGGAGGGAGTGAACTCTGAACCATGAGGTTCCCCATTCACTGGCCAACTCTCTCTGAACCAAATCCACAAGCGCTGTTTGACTGCAGGAAGCATCACAGTTCTCTGGGAGGGATGAGAGGCAGAAAATGTCCAGGACTTTGTTTTTACTTATTGCCACCAATTAAGAGTGAGGCATGTCGATTCTGACCTTACTTCAGCCTATTCAGCCCCACAGCTTAGATCATGAGCCAGCTCACAGACCAGGAACAGAACTCAATGACTTTCTGTTGCTCATACAACATTTTACAGAGCATTTACAAACAAAACCATGCTATTCAACCAGTCCATATTGCTGTTTATGTCTCACTCAAGCCTTCTTCCATCCTGCTTCAACTAATTTTATCAGCATTATCCTCTATTCCCTTCTCCCTGTTGAATTTATCCAGTGTCTCCTTAAATTCATCCATACACTTTGCTTCAGCCACTCTGGAGTCTCATTTTCTCGTCACTTTTGGAATAAACAGGATCTTTCTGAATTCCCTATTGAATTTCTGTTTATAAAAAAAAATTAACCCCTTGAGAAACATTATGATACACCACTGGGGCAGGTAGGACTTGAAACCAGGCCTTTTGGGCCAGAGGTCAGGACACTACCACTGCACCAAAAGACCCCTATCCTGTTTGAGTGCTTGATGACTATCTTATAATAGCCTCCAGTTACAGTCTTCCCCACAAGAGGGACCATTTTCTGCGTATCCACTCGATTAAAACCTTTCATCATTGGAAAGGCTCCTATTAGATGACACTACACAAGAGACAAGAAGCCCAGTCTGTGCATTCTCTCCTGACAAACATATCCCTCCTGTCTGATACCATCATTATGAATCATTTCTTCCTCTGCTCCAGCCAATCCAGAGCTGTTTTACAATATGAGGCAATATGACACTTATTGTCTCTCTGAGTCACTCCGGGGAGAGGCTCAGTTTTGGGAGAGTCCTAGACAATGGTATTAATGGGGAAAAAAAGCAGAGAATGCTGGAGAAATTCAGCAGGTCTGGCAGCATCAGTGGAGAGAGAAACAAGGAAAATGTTTCAAGTCCAGTCTAACTCTTCTTCAGAACTCAATTCATTTACACCCATTTTACATCACTATCCCTCCTTTACCACCTTTCGCACTCCCTCTGTCTTTTGCTCTGGGCACCCTCACCCTGTTCCACTCACTTCTCCCCACCTCCCATCAACTGCGTAAACTGCCATTTTCCAGTCCCTCTCAGTTCTGAAGAAGGGTCATATCAGACTTGAAATGTTGACTCTGTTTCTCTCTCCACAGATGCTGCCAGACCTGTTGAGTTTCTCCAGCACTTCGAGTTTGTTTCAGATTTCCAGCATCCGCAGTATTTTGCTTTAATCTGGGCTTAAATAGGAACCACATGGATACAAGCAATGACAAATAGGCAAACACATTTGATTCCATTCGGCCTATTTGTCCATTGTGATCCCTGGTCCCAATCACAAACAGCTGGAAGAGATGAGAGATCAGATTATTAAAAGAAAATCCATTTGGTACAGAGGGACACGGATACTAGGCAGAAGATTGGCAGTAGGTCATGAGACCAATGCAGACACAATGGGCTGAATGGCCTCATTCTGCATTGTAAAGAACATAGAAGAGCACAGGCCCTTCGGCCCACAATGTTGTGCTAACCTGTTATCCTACTCTAAGATCAAACTAACCTGCTTACCCTTCATTTTACTATCATCCATGTAAAAGTTCTGCGATGTTTGTAAAATCTAGGAAGTTCCTCTCTAACCTCTCTGACCAGGTCCAGCAGATCTGACTGCTCCCAAATTCCATACCAAGCACTTCCTAATACATGAGTGTTCTCAGACTCTGCCTTAATGTCAGACAGCACCTAATGGCCCTCTCGGTGACAGGAACAGGCCAAATTCTTGCTTCATTTGGAGTTCAATATATATTTTGGCTTCCTGATTGACTGATAGGTCCACGAAACACTGTCTAAGACCAAGCCCACTTTCCTACCTTAATCTGGTCCTTGCATACTGCATGACTATAATTTGACATACATTTCGCTCAACTGCATCTTTCAGATATCCCAATGCCTTGCAGAGACCCACAAAATGCCTCCTTTCTATTCAGCCCCCTCCTCCCCACACTGTTCGCCAGTAAACGCTGCATTTGAAATATACACCATTGAGGTGTAATGATCTGAAACAGAGCTCCCTGACTGCTGCAAGCACTATTTGTAACAGCTGCTGCAGTCAGAGGGGACTATCTATGAACTCCAAAGGAACATCATCTTCTAGTAGCAAATATATTACAAGAAATTTAATTAGTCGTAAGTGAGGTAGCCTGAATTAGAAGCTCCACTGACATTAATCACAGCATCAGCATCTGCTCTCATCCTTTTCCCACAGGAGCTGTGCAGTTAGTTCCGCCCTACACATCAAACTTATTTGTTTCTTTTTGTGAAGAAGATAGTCTGTTAAACATTTTGAATGCAACTTTTGTTCAACCCTCAGTCTCCTCATTGTGTAATGCACGAGCCTAATGACAGAGTGTGAAATCCTTTCATATCATACAACACCTTCAGCCAACCCTCAAATCTTCTCCACCAAGTCCACCCAAACATTTCTCCCAATTTGACCCCCCCATGTTAATGCCTCAGACTTGATGCAACCCCAGAGTGAAAGTTTAGGGGAGATGAGAGTTGTTGAGTTGGTGGGGGAGGGAATCATCAATGATCAAGTTGTTTGTGGGTTGGGAACATTGTTGGAGGCAGGTTTCAAATAAAAAAGAACATTGACCTGTTCGTTAACCCTTTTTTTCCAGCAATTGGGCCTCAGAAAGCAGTCCACTAGGCCATGCCCAATGACATAAGAAAGCATTTAAAGGAGACTTACAGCTTTCGGAAATCAAAACCAAACTCCACAGTAGACATCGCTGCTTCAGATCTTGCTGGCTTAAAAATCTCGTCATGCCAGAGGTCAGGACCCCTAGTTTTAGAAACTCCACTTCATACTCTTTCCCTTCCGTCAATGTGATAATTGCCATGGTTACCAATCAATCATGACACAGCATTAGATGGTGTTTAGTCATTTAGAACACAAGAATTAGGAGCAAGAATAGGTCATTCAGCCCCTCGAGGCTGCTCCACCATTTAATACCATCATGGCTGATCTCATCTTGGCCTTAGCTCCTTTTGCCTGCCCTCTCTGCATAAGCCATTACTAGTTAAAAATCTGTTGATCTCCTCCTTAAAATGAATCAGTGTTCCAGCATCCATCGCACTGTGGGGCACTGAATTCTATCTGCAATTCATGACCCTTTGAGAGAAGTAAGTTCTCCTCATCGCTGTTTTAAACCTGCCACTCCCTTATCCTAAAATGATGACCTCTCACTCTCGGTTGCCCTGCACTAGGGAACAGTCTCTGTATGTTTACTTTGTCAAACTCCTTTGGCATTTTACAGCCTTCATTTGACTGTTTGCAGCATCATACCATCACCTCCACACTAGCTTACCAAACTAATCATGCCATTCCCGACGTGCATATTAATCACCTGGTTTTTATGGTCAATGTTTCAACATATTGGAACACCCTTTGTAATGGCACTGAGGGATTATCTACACAATGTGGGCTGTAACGGTTCAAGATGCAGACTCACCATCAACTGGTTTTTAATTCATTCACAGAATCTAGGTGCAGAGGAGATCGACCAGGATGGTGCCTGGGCTGGAGAGTTTCAGCATGAAGATTAATTAGATAAACTGGGGTTCTTTACCCAGGAGCAAAGAAGGTTATGGTGCTCCTGACTGAGGTCTAGAAAATTATGAGGGGCATTGATAGCATTGATAAGAACACACCTTACTCCTTATTAGTGGGGTCAGTTACCAAGGGACTTCAATTTAAATTAAGGGGCAGGAGGTTTAGAGGGGATTTAACCTCATGGCCCTACATAGCTCCCACTCAACCATTACCATCAAGCCAGGGGATCAGCCCAGTTCAATGGAAGGTGCAGGAGGGCTTGACACGAGCAGTACCTGAAGATGAGGTGTCAACCTGGTGAAGCCACCAAACAGGACTACTTGCATGGTAAACAGCGAAAGCAGCAAGTGATAGACAGAGCTAAGCGATCCCACAACCAACGGATCAGATCTAAGCTCTGCGGTCCTGCCACATCCAGTCGTGAATGGTGGTGGACAATTGAATAACTCATTGGAGGAGGAGGCTCCACAAATATGTGCTGCAATACTCCATGACTCTGTGTGGACATCGCTGGCTGGGTCAGCATTTATTGCCCTTCCGTAATTGCTCTTGAGTAGTGATACCTTCTTGAACTGTGGGTTGACTGTTTGGAAGGAAGGTCCAGGATGGTGAATGGGGAACCTGCGATTGATGGTGTTCTCATGGATCTACTGCCCCTGTCCTTCTAGGTGATAGTGGTCACAGGTTTGAATTGTTTCGCAAGGGGGCAACTAAGGATGAGCAATAAATATCAACTTTGCCGCTGACATAAATGTTATAAGAATGTAGTGTGAAAATGTCTACAACAGTTCCAAGCTTGAGACATAGAAACCTGCAACTTCCCCACCCGGTTAGTTGAAAATAGTACAGAACGTTCTGAAGAGGAGTCCTGCCAGATCCAAAACATTAATGCCGTTTCTCTCTCCACAGAAGCTGCCAGACCTACTAAGTTTCTCCAGCATTCTCTGTGTTTTTACAAGGTTGTCAATATGATCTACCCAGCCTGGTCAAACAGAAACTCAGAATGCCCTGTGCAGAGAGTTTATTGAAGAGATTTGGAATCAGCCTGCTCAAGTATATTATTAGGCACCTCCAGAGCAGGGTAAGACTTGAACACGACCTCCTGATCCAGAGGTAGTGGCACTGCATCACAAGAGCCTTAGTTGGAACATTTACTGGTTATACTAATCCTTCTTAGTCCCAGTTGTTCTCCCTTTCTAGACATCATTTAATCAATTCACAGCCCTTGGCTGTTTCCTTTCTGACTTTAATTACTTGTTATATTAACAAAGATTTCTCAGTGTCCACCAACAATCTCGATGCATTTAGAGAAGAATGGGTATTGTAGGGTAGCAGAGCGCTTTATCTCCCCCTCCAACCCCATTTTGAATTAGCCCCTTTCCCCCTCCCTACCACTCCCTCACCTTTGATGGCCTGCATTGCCCTTAATGGGCTTTGCATGTAAATTAATCAAACACAGTTTGGTTATAGTTAAAAGGTTTTTTAAAAACCATGTTGATGGGGAGAGAAAGGATCCATTGTGTGTAATAGTACTTCTGAATACAAAAAGGAAAAAAAAAGATTTCTCAGATGTTATTATCTAGAAGAGACCTTATTTAACTTGCTCAATACTGATTGTTATGGTTATCTGCTGAGTCATAGAGTCATTCAGCACAGAAACATACCCTTTGATCCAATTTGTCCATGCTGATCATAAACCCAAATTAAACTAGTTCCTGCTCCTGGCCCATATCCTTCCAAATCTTCCCTATTCATGTAATTAACTGTGTCTTTTAAATGTTGTAACTGGGGCCGCATCCACCACTTCCTCAGGAAGCTCATTCCAGTTCAGTTGCCTGTTGCATTACTTGACCACTCACTGACTGAAATAACACTTTTGTAGTTTCAGATCAAATTTGCCAAGGTAGGTCAGATTTCCCAAGACAGTGAGGAATTTACCTGTGGAAAATATCTAAAACAAAGAAACCAAACACAGTTATATTGAAAACACTAGAGACGTTTCCATGGGATAATTAGTTTCCACTGGTCTGAGCTGCCTTGGTGGAGAAGTAATTATTAAATTCATCACAAGTAATGTGAGTCATCTCCAGAGGGAGTCAGGTTCAAGGAAATAAACACATATTTAAATCCATTTTATTTACTTCATCTAAACCCTTCATGACTTTGATCACCTTGATCAACCCTCCTCTTAACCCCAGCTTCTCCACTCGGTGTTGCTGAAGTTGCTTGTGCCAGTTATCACTCTAGTAAAGTCAAACCAACTATAATCCCACTCTCTCATTGGTGCTGAGGGTCACCACACCGCAGGGGAGAGGCAACAAGGCAGACCATCATGATGACCTCAGTCAGTGCACTGTTGATATCACTCCTCATCCCAAACCAGCCATCTCACCAACTGAGCTAACCAACCCTTTGCCATTTTAGGAAATCTCTTCTGGACCCAATCTAACGCCTTCCTTTTCCTCCTAAGGTTGTGGTGCCCAGAATTGGACAGAATGGGCAGAATGGTCTGCTCCTGGTAGTGGCGGGGGTGGGAGATAAGAAGGACATGGAATAAGTCAGGATGTCCTGACACCTTCCCAGCAATGCCAGAGCAAGTGGGAAGGCCCATCATCAATTCTGCCCGCCCCCCATGTCAATCAAGACCCTAGAGGAAGTAGGGCCTCGTGCTGCTACTCCTGGGATTAACCCATCGTGAAGGGAGCCTGTTGCCATTTTTTATATGCACATTTGGGATGTGGGTGTAACTGGCTGGGCCAGGATTTATTACCCATCCCTAATTTCCCAGAGGGCTGTTGAGTCAAACATGTTGCTGTGGGTCTGAAGTTACATGTAGGCCAGACCAGGTAAGGACGGCAGTTTCTTTCCCTAAGGGACATTAGCGAACTGATGGGTTTTACCCAAACAATCAGTAGTGGTTTCATGGTCGTCATTAGACTAGGCCATTTTTTATTGAATTCATATTCAACCATCAGCCAAGGCAGGGTTTGAACCAAAACATTATCTGGGTGTCTGGATTAATAGTCGAACGATTATACCATTAGGCGTTCACCTCCCCAGGGAGGATGGGGGGGGGGTAAACCTGCGAGGGCAGCTCACCACCTCCAGTGGGGTGGCTTCCATGATCAAAGGGCATTCAGTGAGACTGCTGATAGCCAGCTTCCTTACCCCTTGCCACCCCATGACACTTATAATGAGAACCATCTTCCATCCCCATCCCCACCACCAACAGATTCCTTTGTGATTGGGTCCTCTCAGTTCTCAGTGTCCTCTCACCAGCAGCCATTGCCTTCTCAGTGGTGTAACTGACCGCAAGGGTAAACTGTTTCTGATTGGTTAGCAGCAGGATTGGCGGGACATTCACCTTTGGGGTCTTGATTCCAGGGGATGCCCATTGGTGGCCTCACCACTGACTGGATGGTATGAGGCTTGGTGGGCACTGTATTGTGTTGGAACAGACAGTGTGGCTGTCCCACTGCCCCAGTGAGATTGCAGTCATTATTTCCACTGTGTCTGAACCAGTGGCTTTTCTGTGTCTTTAACTTTTGCACTAAATAACTCTATTTAGAAATCCAACCATCCAACAGGCTCTATTCTCATCGCTGAGATGAGGAGAAATTTCTTCACCCAGAGGGTGGTGAGCCTGTGGCATTCTCTGCCATAGAAAGGAGTTGAGGCCAAAACAATTGAATGTTTGCAAGAAGGAGTTAGATACAGTTCTTAGGGCTGAAAGGATCAAAGGGTATGGGGAGAAAATGGGAACAGGAGTCAGATGATCAGCCATGATCATACTGAATGGTGGGGCAGGCTCAAAGGGCCGAATGGCCTAGTCCTGCTCCTATTTTCTGTCCAATCAAATTTTGCCTGAGACCACAGTTTGCAAAATTCCCAGGCAGTCCAGGCTTAGGAGGAATTGAGGGAAAATCTGTAGCAATCGTGTGGAGCTCCAGATAAAGATTGACAGTGAGTTGGGAACAGAGTGGTGAAGGAGTTTGCAGGAGAACAGTCTGCAGTAGCTCAGAGACAGGTAGAAAACATCAGCTCTCCAGTCAATTAAAGCACTTCAGAATAGTCCCTCCAGTTCAGAACTGGACAGCTCATTAAATCAGCCTGGTTATGACTCACCGGGTTTCTTGTCTTATTCTTATCGGTTTTGAGCTCTAATTAGAGTATTACACGCTCTCTACTCCAGGGAAAGATTTAATGGGATGAAGTGAGGAGAGAGATGGATGGGGGTTGTGGGGAGAGGTATAGTGTCACCATGGTAACACTTTATCTCAAATGCCTGGCAATCTCTCTCTCGCTGCCTGTTCGGGGAGGGGAAAGATGTAAGGGAAAGGAGGCCACCGTGAGATTTGTCCTTAAGAAGGTGACTTATAGACAATGCCAGTCACAGAAAGTTACTCTGCCTCAGCTAGCCTGTGCATTGTGCACCAACGCAGAGGGCCATTCAGCCTCTTGTGCCTGCTCTATCATTTAATGAGATATGCATCGCATCTCAGGAAGTTCACCTCAAAGCCACTCACTATTCTGACCTTGGAAATATACCAACGTTCCTTCAACATCGCTGGGTCAAAATCTTGGAATTCCCACCCCAACAGCATTATAGGTCTACCTACAGCACATGGGCTGCAGCAGTTCAAGAAGGCAGCTCACCACCACCATCTCTAAAGCAACTAGGGATGAGTAATTAATGCTGGACAGCCCAGGAAGAGAGTTTTTAAGACTCCACCCACCCTGGCTCCATGTATTTTATACACTAGTCCATCAAAAGTCTATCGATCATGGATTTAAATGATTAATTGGAATATGATTTGTGAGGGAAAGCATTTCGCAATTCTAGCAGCTTTTACGCAAAGTAGTTTTTCCCAAATTGTCAATGACCCAGCTCTGACATAAATCTTTTATCCATGACTCCTATAACAAAGGAAAGGTCTCTGTCAACCTGCAAAATTACAGAATAACAATGCTTGTGGAGGCACTCATTTGGTCTACTGCATATTTGCCAGTTATTGAAGATGCAGTGCTAAAATGTACAAATTCAGAAATAGATTGTAAGATGCACTGCATAAATTCACCAAGGCTCCTTAGACAACACCTTCCAAATTCACAGCTACTTCCATCGTGAAGGACAAGGGCAGCAGATACATGGAAACACCATCACCACCTGCAAGTTCCCCTCCAAGCTACTCATCATCCTGACTTGGAAATATATTTATCACTGTTCTTTCCTTGTCGCTGATTTAAAATCCTGGAATTCTCTCCCAAATGGCATTGTGGGTATTCTACAGCACATGTACTACAGCAGTTCAAGAAGGCAGCTCACCATCACCTTCTCAAGGGCAATTGGGGATGGGCAATAAATGCTAGCTACAATCTCCACAAGCTCTGACCCACGGGAACGGAGGAGTTCCTGAACCATTAAATTCTTCAATCTATCCAGCCTGCATTCTGCCATTCTCAGGTACAGTGAGAACAGAACTGGCTTAGTTGCAGTGTTCAATTTCTATCAATGAGACCACAATAAGCACAAACATAGGGATAGGTAAAACTCCCAGGTAGGGGATGGAATGGCGGGTGTGGATGGGGACGGAGGGAGAGGAGCGGTTTGGGGGGGAGGTGTGTTAGAGAGATTCTGGAAGGCATAAATCCAAAATGATCTAATGCTCCCAAGCTACATTTGCCCACACATCGTCTCTCAAATTTTCTCAAAGATGGTATCCTGAGCAGCTATTTTATGAAATTAATTGTTACAATTTTCCTGTTAATTACAAGTTATGGTACTATCATGATTAAGTCACCAAAAATCCATGGCCCTGAAGAGGCTGTCAATTTATGTCCCATCAAAAAAATTCAAATAAATCAAATTCACTTTTAAAAAAAAAAATGGTCTGACAATAAAAGTTTCAGTAAGAGCAGCCCTGAAGCTGTTGATTGTTACAACCCAACTGACCTTTATGGGAGGAAGTCTGCTCTCGTAACGCAGTCCGGTCTATGTGTGACTCCGACACAGAGCAATATGGTTGATGCTCTAACTGCCCTCTGAGGGGGTGAAAAATACCACTTGACAGAGCGTCTGGGAACAGCCAATCAATGTCACATGCTGAAAATGAATAATGAAGAAAACAGCCTCTGCTTCTGGCATCTCCCTAGGCAGCCTGCTGTATCAATTTAATACTGACTGTCAATGAACAAGAGGGCAATCAGCTCTAGCAGGTTAATGCACTAAGAACAGAAACTCAGGCTTGGTAGTGGGCAGAGAAAGGACTTCCATTTATTATCAAGCTTTTCATAACAACTTCTAGCATTTTACAGTCACTAAAGTACTTTTTGGAGTATTCTAATGTGGAACAATGGCTGCTTATCTTGTGTTCAGCAAAGTGCCACAAAGAGTAATGAAGTATATCATCGGGTAATCCATTTCTTATCCTTTATGTTTTAAATAGTAGAGGACACTGTCAGACCCAACGAGAGTTCTTCTTTGAAATGGTACCGCTGGATTTTTTACCTTTGCCTGAGAGGGCATTGGATTGACTCAGGATTTTTACAAATATTCTTTCACAGGAATTGGGTATCACTGACCACACCAGCATTTATTGCCCATCCCTAATTACCCAGAGGGCAACCACATTGCTGTGGGTCTGGAGTCACATGTAGGCCAGACCAGGTAAAGACGGCAGTTTCCTTCCCTAAAGGACATTAGTGAACCAGATGGGTTTTTCCAACAATCGACAACAGTTTCATAGTCATCATTAGGCTTTTAGTTTGGAATTTTTATTGAATTCAAATTCCACCATCTGCCATGGCATGGTTTGAACATGAGGCCCCAAAGAGAAGAAAGCAAATGCAGATGTTTGCTGTTGGTGACTGGCCTGGATGATGATGTAACTTAATTACTAAGCTGAGGAAGACTGTGGACAACTCACTACTCAGTCTGCTCATGCCTAGAACTGGCAGCTGGTTGGATGTTAAAACATAAACAGAAATTGCAGAAATAAACAAAAAAGCAGATTTAACATTTCAAGTCAGCTGACCCTTCTTCAGAACCAAGAGACTAGGCGTCACTGGATTCGAAACATTGACTCTGCTTTCTCTCCACAGATGCAGCCAGACCTGCTGAGTTTCGCCAGCAATGTCTGTTTTAGTTTCAGATTTCCACCAACCGCATTTCTTTGTTTTAATTTAGTGGTTGGATGTTCAGTTGTTCAAACAAGGGAGGATTGGTGCTAACCAGCCAACCACAGAAAATATTGACTAAACGAAAGAAAAGGAGAGAGTAAACTCTGGTTTTGGCAGATGAAGAATGATTTTAGAAGCTTCAGAACTGACTGCTGTTTATTTTACTCCCTCTAGCTTTATGTCCAGTTAAAGAATTGTTAAATGTTCTGAGAAAAGAACATTACTCTGTAATGAATCAGTAAATAATTCTGGAAGTTTACTGAAATTGTTTGCATTCATTCATGGCTTTGAAATTAGTTATGCAGTTATGTGCCTGTGAACAACGCATTATTCAAGGATTGTGTGAAAACTTGGCATCCATCATTTGAAACTATTTATTTGGACTGGCAAATAACAATTCTTTTATATTATAATTTATCCCTTAATGTTGTGTGCCTGTGTGTGTGTCTGTGTGTGTATCTGTGTGTCTATGTGCATCTGTGTATTTATTGTGTGTGTGTCTATCTGTGCACGTGCATGTATGTTTGTGTGTGTGTAGGTAATATGACTGGGTTTAAATCACATATAGTAATTAGATTCCCTTGTTTTGTTTTGTCCTGCTAAAGTTATGCAATTAATAATAAATTGTTAAGTTTTGTTTAAGTTATCAACTTGGTATGCAAGATCTGTTATTCGTAGAGTCAGGTTATCAACAATCAGGCAGATTTGGAGGATTATTGAATATTTTAATTTTACTGTGTTTTGGATCCAGTGATAGTAAGGCTGATTTGGTTCGGCTTGCTATCCTTGGTTATAACAACTCAGCAACAGAGCTAGCCAGTGAGCAACTGCAGAAACTTCCGTGTGATACAGGAGAAAAGCAGGAGATGTATGTATTTAACATAGGCTCACACCTGCAGGAGAGGAGATAGAATTAAACAGGAGGTGAGCATAGGTGAAGAACAACCACCCAAATAATGAAAATTGCCACTTAATACATTTGGAGCATTTGAACAGTGAAAATAAAGCAAAGAGAAGAACTTCACTGATTAATTGATGAGTGCTAACCAGCAGAATGAGTGGCTACAAGAAGAAAATGAAGACAGATTTGTTTGTGAAATGAGCCCGCGACTGGGCCAGTGCTTTATTAAAACTGTTCCTCTTAATATCCTGTACTGACACTTTCATCAGTGCAACACATTTCCAATAATCCACACTGTCAAGACCAATCAACAAGATTTCGGCTTATTGCTGTTATTATTTAAATTGTTACTCTTTTTACTGTCTGCCGTCCAAAACGAAACTGGACTTCTTTGGATAAAGGTATAATCCTAGAGTTCTGGTACTGCCTGGTATTTGGAATCAGGGTAGGGATGCAGACTAGGACAGAACTGAACTGAGAACCTCACAACCCAGTGTGTGTGAGACACACTGTACCCCGGTGAGAGTCAGTGTGTGTGTGAGACACACTGTACCCCAGTGAGAGTCAGTGTGTGTGTGTGGGACCCAGTACCCCAGTGAGAGTCAATGTGTGTGTGGGACCCGTATGCCAGTGAGAGACTGGATGTCCCATTAGGAATCATATGAAGACACAAGAGGAGGCCTTACGGTCCATCATGTCTGTGCCAACTCTTTGACAGGGTTGTTCTATTACTCCCATCCCTTTGAGTCCAGCAAATCTTCTCCTCGAATTATTTATTTAGTTCCCATTTGAAAATCATGTTTGATTCTGCTTTTCCTCCTCTTTCAGGCAGAGCAAACCAATAATAACATCCTGCTGTATGAAGAAGATACTTCCTCATCTCACCATGGTCAATGACCATCATTCTGTGCCCTCTGTTTAGAAATGACTGGCACCACGGCAGCCCTTTCCTTTTAACCTTACACCTCCATGAATTCTCCCCCTAAGCTTCTTTGCCCGAAAGGGGTCAATCTCCTTCTTAGAGAAAATATTTTTTTATGAGATGAAATTGAGGTTCTGCAGGGGTGTGATGGAAAAAGCATCACTGAGCAAACAAGACCCTGGAACAACATGAGTTTTTGATCAAAATAACATTTCAAAACAAAATGTATTGGTTTACAGCACCGTTTTCAAAACAAGCTCAAATAGGGTCTTCAACAGTAGCTGCCAAATCAGTCAATCAACACCATCCTAAAGGGTTTTTACTCAACAAATTGAATCAATCATGTCAAATTGTTGTTTGCTGATTATTTTGCTTTCATCAATGTGAAGGATGTTAGTGTGGCTATTAACACACCTTTCCATACTGTCCCCATCAAACACTCCCAGGGCAGGCACAACATGGGGTTACATACGGAGTAAAGCTTCCTCTACACTGTCCCCATCAAACACTCCCAGGACAGGGACAGCATGAATTATATTGATCAAGAAATGAGTGTTATCCAGAGCTCCAGGATAAACTGCCCAGTTCCTCTTCCAATTATACAGGTGAAATCTTTCCTATATCTGATTGAGGGGGTAAATGGGGTTTTGGTTACAGATGGCACCTCTGACAGTGCAGCACTCCTTAATACTACACCAAGACTGTCAGTATGGATTATGGATTTATACAATGATAAGCTCCGAAGAGTTAGGAACTGAAGTAAACAATTCAGCCCCTCAAGCCTGTTCCACCATTCAATAAGATTATGGCAGATCTGGTTTCGTCCATAACTCAATTTTCCTATCTGCCCCACTTAACACTTGACTCTCTTCTCAATCCCAAATCAAACTAATTCAGCTCTGAGTATACTCAACAACCCAGCGTCCACTGGGGGGAGAAAATTCCAAATACTAACGAGCCTCTGAGAAAAACAAAATCCTCCAAGTTTTCATATTAAATGGGAGACACCTTATTTTTGACTTATGTTCCCTGGTTCCAGGGCCCCCATAATGGGAATCATCCTCTCAGCATATCCCTGTCAAATCCCTCAGACATTTGAGTTTCTGTAGTGGAGACGAGAAAAATCAAACCTCAGAAGAGGACGTTACCAACAGGTCGAAAGCTGACAAGCCCATTGCAGGAGAGCTGTTTCACAGGACTGATCCCACATTAGGAACAATTCCATGTGCAATGCACATCAGCCTGCATGTAACAAGCTGCATTCCATGCGCTATCTTTAAGCCCTCTTGGAAAAACAGAATACAACATGAAGCAGCATGTCTCTGGGTGACAATGACCTGCACCCACGAGGTGTGCAGTCAGTGCAGCAGAACTAAGAGGTGTTAGTGGAAATACCAGAACAGGTGCTAGATCAACACATCCACTGAGCAAACAGCAGTTGGCAGCTGAGTCCCAAAGGCAGCCGAAATTTTCCCAGCTCCTCTTTGTAACTATTACATGCCTGGGTCTTGCTTCAGCTAACACTGCAGGTCTCCTCATGAGGCTTGGTGTCAACATTTTCATGATAATGCTTCTGTAACACATCACCGTTCTTTCACTGTTGCTGGGTCAAAATCCTAGAACTCCCTCCCTAAGGGTGTTGTAGGTCAACCTACACTAAATGGACTGCAGAGGCTCAAGAAGGCAACTCACCACCACCTTCTCAAGGGGCAACTAGGGACGGGCAATAAATACTGGCCCAGCCAGCAAAAGCCAACATCATTTGAATTAATCAAAAACAAGGCTACCATATAAAACACAAGCCATTGTTATATGACTCAAGGACATCCACTTGTGACTTTGGCCCTTGATTCCCTTTCTCAATGGCTTTCCATTTTCCTGGTCACTTTTTCCGAGACTTATTTTCACAAGGCTTTTGAGGAGGACGCAACAAACAGCAACACATGAGACACATTATACGGAGGTGTATGGCGTGATATCTAATCTCTCCCAGGTGTGACACAGGTCGATAACCTCCATGTGTCTCAGGGGCTGGATCATGAACACAACCTGAGCCTTGTTATTGTCGACCTTACCTCAGAGACCTAGCTCGGTATCCAGATTGGGTCAAGGGGTAATGAGTCTCCAAGGGTTTGTAAAACTCAAACATGAACTGAGTTTGGATTAGTCTCAGCATCGAGTTTAGGCAAATCTCACGAACCGTGATCCAAATGGGTTCCCAACACAAAATTGCTGAACGCAAGGAAAATTCAATCCTGCCTCTCTAACCCCTGCCATAAATATCCCCTTGGCCGGGACTGAGCATTCACGATCGGGGATTGGGAATTTCAAAGATTCACAACAAGAATTTATGTTGCTGTCCTTGATAAAGCATCAGCAAACAATGTGCTGACAAACTGGAGAACACATACTCCCTCTATTACACATCCCACATCAGATGCTTTTCTTTTATGTGACAACAACAATTTACATTTATTCTACACCTATAATTTAGAAAAAAAAACACTCCCGGTGCTGCACAGCAGTGTTTATCAGGCAAAGTTTGACACTGAGCCAAAGAAGGAAACAAAAGCAGAATTAAAATAGTTAGAATCATGGGCCATTTGGCCCACTGAGACTCCACCAACCCTCCGAAGAGCATCCCATCCAGATCCATCCTTCCCCACCCTACCCCTGTAATAATCACATTTACCAAGGATAATACATCAAGCCTGCACATCCCTGGATGTTTTTTGCCTGTTTTTGACTGACGCAGGCTCAATGAGCTGAAGGGCCTTTTTCTGTATTGTAGATCTCCATGACTCAAAGCTTGAACAAAGACAAATGTAGTCTAAATTAAAGGAGGATAAAAGTGGAGGAACTACTGCATAGGAATTCCAGAAATTCCTAAGCGTGCTGATGACAAGACCACCAATAGTAGGGTGAAATAAAATGAATGAACATCACTAGAGTTGCATCAGCTCCAAAGAACAGTCGTATCAGTTTCAAAACATCAAGCCTGCTTTCTCTCCACAGATGCTGCCAGATTTGCTGAGATTTTCCAACAATTTCTGTTTTTATTCCATCAGTTCCTGTTTCTCACACATTCAATTGTTTCTGTCATGCTCTTTCTCTCACTCCCTCACTCTCTCTCACCCTCTCTCTCTCACTCTCTCTCATTCTCTCTCTCTCACTCACTCTCTCTCTCTCACTCACTGTCTCTCTCTCATTGTCTCTCACACTCTCTCTCACTCACGCTCTTTCTCTCACTCTCTCTCTCCAGCCCTGTTATTCTTCAGTCATGCTTGAAAAAGTATTAATCATCTTGGATCTGTCCATAAGTGGAATGTTGGACTTTATTGCAAGGTAATGGGAGTACAAGTGTAAGGAAGTTGTGTTACAATTGCAGTGGCATTGGTGAAAGAACACCTGGGATTCTTTGTGCAGGCCTGGTCTTAATTAAGGTAGGATGTATTTGCATTGAAAGCAGTGCAGCAACAGTTCACTAGATAGAACCCTAGGATGAGGGATTTGTCCTATGATGAGGGGCTGAGTAAATGATGAGTCGATTTTCTATGGAGTTTAGAAGAATGAGAGATGATTTTGGTAAAATATAAAAGGGGTTTGACAGGATAGATGCAGCGGAGTTGTTTCTTCTGAATCAGGAAATTCGAACACAGGAGGAACGGTCTTAAGATAATAATACCATAGGAAATAGGAACATGAGTAGGCCACTCAGCCCCTCAAATCTGCTGCACCATTCAGTTGGATCATGTCTTATCCGACATTCCTCACATCCACTTTCCTGCCTTTTCCCCATAATCCTTGATTCCCTGACTGATCATGAATCTGTCTATCTCAGCCTTAAATATACACAAGGCCTCTGTCCCCACAGCTCTCTGTGGCAAGAAGATCCAAAGACAAATGGGATGGTCAATTGAGTCTAGTGAGGAGACATTTCATAACTCAAAGGGTTGTGAATCCTTGGAATTCTCTACCCCAGAGGAATGCAAACGTTCCATTGTTGAATATATTTAAGGTTGGAATTGATAGATTTTTTATGTCCCTTGGGAAATTAGCAAACGTGGACATTCTGTGGGAAAGTGGAGTTAAATGCCACATTGAATGGCAGAGCAATTTCTCGAGGTAGAATAACTTAATCCTCCTCCTCCTACCTCTAATGCCACATAGAAAGGTTGCTATTAACCTGCTGTCTTGTCTTTCTAAGTGGCAATGATGGCAGGTTTGAAAGGTGCTTTTAAAGGAGTCTTGGTGAGTTTCTACAGAAATCTGCAGGTGGTACACATTGCTGCTGCTACGCGTCAGTACTGAAGGGAGTGAATGTTTAAATGGTGGATGAGAATTGGTATAACATGGTATAGATTTCAAACTGGACAGGCCTATACCGTTAAGAGAGTTAGATGAAATCATGTAAATGAGAGATTCCAGAATAAAGGTTCCCTCTTCACCATCAATTCTGTGTCAGAGGTAGTTGTAGACAGTCAGTTACCGACAATGTCATCACATAGTAACATCAAGAAGCGCAGAACCCAGATAATAGCTGCAACTCTGTGATATTGTAACTACGTAAACAGTTAGAGTTTTTAACTAATTTCAAGATATCCATCTCAACAAAAATTCAAATCTCTGTTAAATGGTCTGACATGACATTTAGAAAACTGCAAATGCATCATGGTGTCAGCAAAGAGATACTAAAAGCTCCTAAAAAGCTAATTAGTTGTCCCAGATGGTAGTGAGCTTCTTAAGTTGCATTCATACAGGCAAGTGGAGCATAGTTTACCACATCTCTCATCCATTACAGACACAGGGAGAGACTCATTGAGATGTACAGCGCAGAAACAAAACCCTCAGTCTGACTCGTCCATACCAACCAGATATCCTAAATTAATCTAATCCCATTTGCCAGCATTTGGCCTGTATCCCTCTAAACCCTTCCTACTCATATACCCATCTAGGTGCCTTTTAAATGTTGTAATTGTACCAGTCTCCACCACTTCCTCTGGCAGCTCGTTCCATTCGCGCACTACCCTCAGTGTGAAAAAGTTGCTCCTTAGGTCCCTTTTAAATCTTTCCCCTCTCACCTTAAATCTATGCCCTCTAGTTTTGAACAGCCCATCCCAGGAAAAGACATTGCCTATTTACCCTACCCATGCCCCTCATGATTTTATAAACCTCTATAAGGAGAGAGATAAACAGAAAGTATTTCCATTGATGGGGTATAACAAATCCAGCATTTTTTGTCAATATCCATTTTTATATGAAATGGGGCCATGTAAGTTGTGTACAATAATAAGTTTGTAATCTGAAATATTTAATAAAGAGGCCCCAAACAACAAATACTGCATTTAGCACAACAACATAATATAATAAAAACCGAACAGGATTCAATTATTTAGCATTGAGTTTATTTTTAAAAGCAAAAATAGGTGGAGTTGTTGGTTGGTTCATTGAGCCGACTGATTTCTGTGCAAATGTTTCATCTCCCTTCTCGATGACATCTCAGTGCTGTGTAGCCTCTGTTGAAGTGCTGTTGTTCTGTCCCGCTCTGAATTTATATGGTCCGGTTGTGATGGTGGGTAGTCCTGCTTCCAGCTTCGTACCATAATGGTATGTAGATGGGATCTGTTTGCTTATGCCACCAATGGTTGAAAACCAGGCCTCCAGGAATTCTTGTGCTTGTCTTTGTTTACTTTGTCCCAGTTAAACTGATGTCCTTCAATGACGGAGTGTCTTGAAATGAAGGACAGTCAGTCGTGCTGCTTTGCTGCGAGTTGGTGTTCATGTATCCTGATGGTGAGTTTACTGCCCATCTGTCCAATGTAGTGTTTCTCGCAGTTGCTGCATGGTATTTTGTATATCACATTTGTCCTGCTCATTGTAGGTAAGGGGTCTTTTATCTTTGAGAGTAACTAGCGAAGTGTGGGTGTTGGTTTGTGTGCTATCCTTATTCCAAGAGGATGTAGAAGTCTTGTAGTCAGTTCTGACATGTTTCTAAAGTAGGGTAGGGTGGCTAGTGTATTGGGGCATACAGTGTCTTCATGAAGACTGCCCACCATGACAGACTGGACCATATAAATTCAGACCAGGACAGAACAACAGCGCTTCAACGGAGGCTACACAGCACTGCAGATGTCACCTAGAAGGGAGATGAAACGTTTGCACAAAAACCAGTCAGCTCGGGAACCAACCAACAACTCCAACCACAAACTGAGCTACAGATCTTCCCTAAAACATTAAGCAAAATTAATTAGACTGCTTCCCGCGCCCCCCCCCCCAACCTTCTGTCAAATCTTATCATAGCAGGAACGAATTGGATGTGTCATACTGACCCACTGTAGTACAGGAGCAGAGCCAGTTGCTTATCAGTGTGATTGATGAATACTGTTAAAACATAGACCTTTTCCTTCACTCTGAAAATGTTTCAATGTCATTCCCTCTCAACCACTGAGATGGAGCAATGTTATCATGGCTTTTCCTCTTTTACCTGTTAGGTTGAGAACATTTACCAAAAATAAGTCTAAAATCTGACGAGATTCGCAATATATTGCTGTTCTTTCACTTTTGCTGGGTCAAAACCCTAGGATTCCCTTCCTAAGGGCATTGTGGGTCTACTTAAAGCGCATGGACTTCAGTGGTTCAAGAAGGCAGCTCAATACCACCTTCTCAAGGGGCAACTAGGAATGGGTAGTAAAATGCTGGCCCAGCCAATGACACTCACGTCCTACAAATGAAGAAAAAAAAGAGCAGGAATGAAAGAAGCTGCTCAGGGAAACAGCATAGAGCCACTATAATTACAAAGTAGAGCTGGAGGAGCAGAGCAGGTCAGGCAGCATCAGAGGAGTAGGAGAGTTAACATTTCGGGCCTAGACCCTTCACCAGGACCAATGAAGAGTCTAGGCCTGAAACATTGACTCTCCAGCTCCACATGGTATTGACTCTGACTCCAGCATCTGCAGTTCTTGCTATCTCCAGGCATAGAGCCAATGGCCGATGTTCCGTGATGGGTCTGATGCTGTGTTTTGGAGAATTGGTGTGTATAAAGTCATGTGTTTGCTGGAGGGTTCCAGTAATCCTTTTAGTATATTTGTGGGTGTGTTTGATGTGCTTGTTGGTAAGTAGTTACTTGGTAGCACAGAACTTGCCATGTGTAGAAAAAGCTTTATGACCGTGATGTCTGTTCACATCGAATTGGAACTAAGGTTACCTCCTCTTGCCAGGCTTTGTAAATAGTTATGTTTTAACAAAGTTTGTTCATATTCACTCCAAAGCATGGAAACCTCACAACGCTACCTGTTGAGAGCAGTAACCTGACTTACGGAGTTAGAAGCAATAAGTGCCTGAAGTGAAACTGAGCAACAGTACAGTGTGATGGGTAAAGCATGAGGGCCAGAAGTGGGGGAAATACCTCAAGGGGAAGTCAGTGTTGACAGGTAGCAGTGACTTCAAGGTGCTTTCAGGGACAGAAAGTAAATGCAAAAGCTGGAAGAGTGTGTGTATGTGGAGAAGGCTCACAGCAGAGCATGCAGCTAGCAACTGTCAAAATTAATCAACCCCAGCATGTAATAAATTTCTGTTGGTCAGAAACAGGATGGCATATGACAAAGGAGAGCAGACCCATGCTACAGACTAAGGAGAGAAAAAGGCTACACAAAATTTTAAAAGGCAAGTGTTTTGGTTGCCACAGCCAACAGAGGAAATACTCAGAGGTTGGAGGAACTAAGCCAGAATGTGGAGGGCCCTGACCAGGCCATGTATTGGCTGCATAGTGCCAATACTTTACCAGATACTGTACTGCTTCAGGCCTCAGTGAAAACCCAGACAAAGACCAGGTCAGTGTATTTTTACCAGTATTGAAAGCCTCTCTCAACAAGTACAATGAAAACAGAACTATAGAGCTTCTGGAGGCACAGAATGACTCGGTGAGCCTTCATGTCAAGCATAAAAAGGAGTTTGAAGAAAGCAAAGCTATGTAAGACACAGAGCAGTCTATTGATAGCAATGAGACTTCTGACTGAAGGTCCATCTATTAGCACTTACACAAGACAATCAAGCCTTGGAGACTGAAAAGGGCTACAGCAGTTGTCTAGAAATCCTGTACAGAAACTGCCAATGTTCTCATGAATTCACATGACAAAGTGATAGATTGAAGGAAAATGTCTCTCTTTCACAGAAAGAATCAGAGTTCCAAAATCACTAGGAACAATTAGCTAAGAACAACTTTCTGTAGCAACTGGTGAGGGATGATCTTGTGTTTAAAGAAGACACGCTTAAGGGAAAGCACAAAATTGCTCATTTAAATTTGCTGAAAACTAGTGTGCTGAAGCATGAGATGGAGGTCACCTGCAGAGTAAGACTGATCTTTTGGATTTGGCTTCGTAATCAAAGAAAAATAGACCAACGAGCCATCCAGCCTGCAGATCCAATACTACACAGGAACTTCTCACAGTTCTTGTGTACTTCTGAGGAAGGGTCACCGGACCTGAAATGTTAACTCTGTTTTTTCCTTCACAGAAGCTGCCAGACCTGCTGAGCTTCTCCAGCAACTTTGTTTTTGTAACTTCTCAAAGAGCTTGGTCCTGCCATAACATGTAAGAGTACGGGCGAAATGCTGGAAAGTAGGGTTAGAATGGATGGACGTTTGATGACCAACAATGGGCTGAAGGGCCTCTTTCACTGCTGTAAAACACTCTACGACTGTATGGCTGTAAATCTATTGTCTTGCTGACAATGATGCCCTTCTACTTTACAGTTTCTGTCTGCAGAGAAACTGCTGTCCCACATAATTCCTGCACTCAGCTTCCCCAAAATAAGGGATACCATGCATCCAGCGTAATCTCGAAGAAAGCTGACAGTGCTCTTGGAGTTTATTTTCTCTAACCAAAGAGACTATAGTGTGTGTCTCGGATTCTCCAGCATCTGCAGTTCCTATTATCTCAGACTATAGTGTGGGTTGGGTGGAGGAAAGTGGGAGTAAAGAATTGCATGTTCATAGTTAGAAAGTTGAAGTTTAAAAGGAGTATTGTAAAAGTACTTGGGGGGGAGATGAAGAGTAAAGGGTGAATAATAGAAGAGCAGATATAAAGTGTGAATATTATTGAGTAGATGTAAAGGATGACTTATAGTAAAATAGATGTGGACTGAGGGTTGAATCACAGTAGTTTACATTTAGGGTAAAAGATGAATTATTATTGAGTAGATGTAAAGGGTGAATTACAATAATGTAGAGAAAAGGGTGAATTATGGTAGAGTAAATGCAGAGTAAACAGTAAACCATAGCAGAGTACATGTAAAAGGTGAATTATAACACAGCAGATCTTAACTCAATGGCTAATGGTTAATGGTTAATGATAGTAGAATAGATGTAAAGTGTAAATCATTATTGAGTAGATATAAAAAATGATTTATAGCAAAGTAGATGTAGACATCACCCAGGAGGTCAATGCAAAGGCCATACAGAATCTGTTGAGGTTTACAATCCAAGGCCTTTTTTAATAATTTTTTTTGGCTGTTTTTGGTTGTGTGAGGTTGTGAAGTTTGCCAGTCCTTCAAAGCCAAGCCTCTGTGTGAGTCCCATTTCCTATTCAATTATTCAGTGCTTCTTGTGCATCACCTGGCAGCCATTACCTGCTGACTGCGATACCTGTGGTTCAGCTGATCCCATTTTACCTCCACTGCTTTCGCAGGTGACAGTGTGAAACAGGGCAGGCAACACTGGTCTGGGGGGGTGGTGTTCGGGGAAGTGGGGGATGCTGGTGACTGACACAGGGGGTGAAGAGTGGCAGATAGGGGGTGATCTTTGACAGGAGGCACATCCAGCAACTCAGCACCTAGAACTGGGCACCAAACCAACACACTGCAGCTCCTTCACCCCATCCCTTGGTACAGAGCAGACTCTTCCTGCAGCTCCTTCACCCCATTCCTTGGTACAGAGCAGACCCTTCCTGTGCTGTTATAATGAGGATTCTGAAAGACTAAGTGTTATTTTGAAGACAGTGCTGAATGGAAGTGTTAAACCTTTATAAGTCACTGATGGCACCTCAGTTGGACTATAATATACAAACACATGGATTAGGCATTTGGCCCCTCAAATTTGCTCTGGCATTCAACGTGATCATGATTGATCTGAATACTCCATATTCCTTTCACCTTTCACTGCCTTTCTTATCAAGAATCAATCTACCGCCGCTTTAAAAATATTCACAGATTCTGCTACCATCACTCTTTGAGGAAAAAAGTTCCAAAGGTTCATGAACCTTTGAGAGAAAAAAAATCTACTAATACTAATTTCTTTCAGCTCCTCCTTCCCATTAGACCCTGTGTTCCCCCATATTTTGGGGAAGGTATTCATGTTTTTCTTTGTGAAAGAACTAAAGTATGTATTTAATTGGTCTGCCATCGTTTTGTTCCCATTATAAATTTCGATTGTAGGGGACTGTGTTAAATAGACCACTGCTTGTTTTGAAATCCCCAGTCTTAGATTCTCCCACAACAGGAAACATCCTTTACACACTCAGCGAGATCACTGACTTTTGTGGGGAGCAAGGAAAGTGTCCTTCAGCCTTCATTTTCTTCAATGTCTCTGGGTCAAAATCCTGAAACTTCCTACTGAAGGCATTGTGAGTGTCCCTGCAGCACATGGACTACACCAGCTCAAGAAGGCAGCTCAGCACCCTCTTGCTCCTTATATATGTATAAAAAGCCTTGGGATTTTCCTTAATCCTGTTGGCCAATGACTTTTCATGATCCCTTTTAGCCCTCCTGACTCTTTGCTTAAGTTTCTTTCAACTTTCCTTGTATTCCACCCTTGCTTCGTGTGTTCCCAGCCTCCTACCCTTGATAAATGCTTCCTTTTTCTTTTTGATTAGGCTCACAGTATCTTTCGTTATCCAAGGTTCCCTAAACTGGCCATACTTATCCTTCATCCTTACAGTAACATGCCGGTCCTGAGTTCCCAGCAACTTACACTTGAAAACTTCCCACATACCATATGTGGATTTGCCCTCAAACATCTGCCTCCAATCTACGTTCTTCAGTTCCTGCCTAATATTGTTGTAATTAGCCTTCCCCCAATTTAGCACCTTTACCTGACAACTACGCTTATCTTTATCCATCAGTACTTGTGATTTTGGCCATCTGAAAGCTCATGCAGTCAATGGAAACACTTTGCAGTTACTTTGCTTGGCCTCGCTTCTCTCACTGTGGAGATCTTGCACAAGCTTGGTGAGCTGAATGGCCTCCTCCTGTATTGTAGTATTCTACTTATTCAAAAATGTAGTGCTGAATCAGTAAACATCTGACACAGGCTTCTCAGAGACAATCTGCAAGCTTCCATTCTCAGCATGAAATCTTTCTGACTAAGGAACATTGATTGCAGATTAAACTCCGTTGCTTTTTATTTTTATTCACTCAGGATGTGGGGATCATTGGCTGGGACAGCATTTAACTCCTGTCCCTAGTTGCTGTTGAGAAGGTGGTGGTGAGCTGCCTTCTTGAATTGGTGCAGTCCATGTGCTATAGACAGACCATCAAAGCCTCAGGAAGAGGATTCCAGGATTTTGACCCAGCAACATTAAAGTTTAGGTGATATATTTCCAAGTCAGGGTGGTGAGTGGCTTGGAGGGGAACTTGCAAGGGGTGTATCTGCTGCCCTTATCCTTCTTGATGGAAGTAGTCGTGGGTTTGGAAGGTGCTGTCTGAGGATCTTTGGTGAATTTCTGCAGTGCATCTTGTACATAGTACACACTGCTGCTACTAACTGTCAGTGGTGGGGGAAGTGGATGTTTGTGAATGTAGTGCCAATCAAGTGGGCTTCTTAAGTCATTAAATATCACACCTTAGAAGGAGTGCATTCAACGATCATGTATGTGCCAGCTCATTGAAAGAACTATCCAATTAGTTCCACTTCTCTGAATATTCTCACTTCCCTAAATAAGGGGTAGCATTGTGGCTCAGTGGCTAGCACTGCTGTCTCACAGTGCCAGGGACCTGGGTCTGATTCCAGCCTCAGGTGACTATGTAAGTTAGGAACAAAAACAGAAGTTGCTGGAAAAGCTCAGCAGGTCTGGCAGCATCTGTGAAGAAAAAATCAGAGTTAACGTTTTGGGTCTGGTGACTCTTCCTCAGAACCGGACCTGAAACATTAACTATGATTTTTTTCTTCACAGATGCTGCCAGACCTGCTGAGCTCTTCCAGCAACTTCTGTTTGTGTTCCTGATTTACAGCATCCGCAATTCTTTCGGTTTTTTATGGCTGTGTAGGTTAGGTGGATTAGCCATAGGAAATGCAAGGTTATAGGGTGGGGGGGTGAGTCTGGGTGGGATGTTTTTCAGAGAGTTGGTGTGGACTTTTTTGGACTGAATGACCTGTTCCTATGCTGTAGGGATACCATGAATTTTCCACAATCCTGCAAACTTCTCCCTTTTCAAATACATATTGAGTTCTCTTTGGAAAGTTAACAATGAACCTGCATTCACTGCATTCCAGATCATAACTTTTAAAAAAACAAAATTCTTTCATATGATGTAGGCATTGCTGGTTAAGCCATCATCTATTCCCAACGCATAACTGCCTGGAGAAGGTGGAGTTAAGCAGCTTTCTTGAACCATTTCAGTAGGTGCACCCATAGTGCTGTTAGGAAGGGAATTTCAGGATTTTGGCCCAGCAACCCTGATTGTAGTATTTACAAGTTTGGAAGGTGCTGTCTGAGAAGCCTTGGCAAATTTCTGCAGTGCATCTTGTAGGTGGTACATGCTGCTGCTACTGAGCGTTGGTGGTGGAGGGAGTGGATGTCAAAGCTGGTGAATGTGATGCTGATCAAGTGGGGGCTGCTTTGCCCTGGATGGTGTTGTTGGAGCTGCATTCATCCAGGCAAGTGAGGAATAGTGACATTCTTGACTTAATAGTGCCATGTAAATGCTGAGCAGGCTTTGGGGAGTCGGTCTACATTATTTTGTCTGTATGATGTGAGCAGGTGATGTTATTAAAGTGCAATATTGACCCAGGAGGTGCCTTGATTCCCTCTTGTACTGTACACTGTTGTTATGAAGGTTGCCAGCTGGCAGAGAACTGACTGGGGGTTGTGAAAATTGAATGTAAAGAGAATAATAGATGGGAAGTTCCTGGGAAAGAGCCTTAGCATCTGGAACTAGTCTCTTACACTGCAACTTATTTCTCCACTACCACCATCCCGCTGTATGCTGGACCCATTGCTTGGGGGGGCGTTGGTTACTTCAATTGGCTGGATGCCCAGTTTGAGATGCAGGGTGATACCTACGGGTGTGGCTTTATATTCCTGCACTGCCTGTGGTTGCTATAAATAACTCTCCTGCTTGATCTCTCCCCTCAGCTGAAATATGGTTGAGATGTAGTGACCCTCAGATTAAACCACCACCAGCTGTCTATCACTATAGCCTGGATACACGATGGTGACCTTTTTTTTAACCATTCTGTTGCTCTAACACTTCCCGAAATCCATCATCACTATTGCATCATATTCCATCCCTATTTTCTCACCATAACTCTGATCAAACAATTGTCATTCCATCCTCTACTTCCCATTGAACTTCCTGTCATCACTGATGGGCCAGTGCTCTATCGGTGCATGTGATACATTGGTCAAAGTGGCTGCACTTCAGGTCTGATCTCCATCCCTTTTGCATGTCCAATGTCAATAACAACAAGCATTTATACAGCACTGATTTCTGAAGAAGGGTCTAGGCCCGAAACGTCAGCTTTCCTGCTCCTCTGATGCTGCTTGGCCGGCTGTGTTCATCCAGCTCCACACCTTGCTATCTCTTTATACAGCACCTTGCAGGTTGTCCCAAACATTTACACCTAATAAGGTATGTTTGAACTGCTGTGCCTACAGTCCAAAGATGTGCAAGTTAGCTGGATTGGCCATTCGAAACTGCCTAAAATGTCCAGGGATGTGTAGGTTAGGTGGATCAACCATGGGAAATGCAGGGTTACTGGAATAGGGTATGGGGTGTAAGTCTGGGTGGGATGCTCTTTGGAGAATTAGTGTGAACTTGTTAGGCCAAATGGCCTGTTTCCACACTGTAGGGATTCTATGGTTCTATGGTCCTGCAGTAACTGCAAATTAATGCAGAACAAGATCCCAGTTAGATTTTGCAACTCAAGCCAATTAATATCTTATAAGTCATATTGGTTGATGGAACAAATACCTATCAGATTGTACAGCAGCAATATGAGTAATAAAGAGAATAAAAGATGGTAAACTCCTGGGAAAGACCCTTAGCATCAGGAAATAGCCTCTTACACAACATAAATAATATCATTGAACTTTTTGGATTTGCCTGAGATGGCAGATAATGCCTCACTGGAGAAACAGCACTGTCAACAGTGCAGCACCCCTCAGTGGGGCAATGGGAGTATATCCTGGAGTAGGCTCTTGAACCCTCACTCTCTGTCTCAGAGAATGAGGAGCAGGGCACATTGAACCACTGGTCATTCCTTTTCACTGGCTTGGCAACAGTTTACTCCCCCACACTTCATAAAGCACCTTGGGCCATTTCTCTACAATTTCTCTCAGGTAGAGTGGGGTCTTCCTAACACTCAGAGAGGTTAATTGGCTTTTCTTGTCACATAACTTGCTACACCTAAGCACTGATATTCACCTATATTTAGCAGCGGTTGCCATGGTAGCAGTTTCTAAAGTGCTGGAATACCTCAGATTTGAAGGTCCAATTCTCCCCTGTAATATATTAAATTCTCTTTCTCCTAAAGGGTTCAAATCATGTGCCCTCTGTCTCTGTGCTTAAAAAGGACCTTTCCCTCTGGGTCTGCTCTGTAATCAGTTGAGAATCAGCTCAACAGGGCTGCGCTCAACTTAACTTTCTCGATCTTTTCACCTTCCTGTCTGCAGAGTCCACAACTGCTTTTGGGAGCAAGATATCTCAGGGCCCTGAGCCCATCATGCACTTTCTGAATTCCCATTCGAAGGGAGCGCCATCAGTTTTCCCCTATCACAGACTAGTCTTTGCTCAATATTCTCCCCTTCCCTCTCAACTCCATTCCCAAGTTGCTGCCTCTTAACAAACACTAATCCAGGCTCCGAAACCCTTCACTGCTTCAGGCAGCTCTCTATTTGTCAGCAAGTATCAACTGGCAGTCAGACTATGGTCCACACACACAGACACACACACACAGACACACACACACACACACACACACACACACACCGACAGGCACACAGACACAGACAAATACACACATAGACACACAAACACACAGACAAATACACACACACACACACACGCACACGCACACGCACGCACACGCACACAGACACACACACGCACACACGCACACAGACACACAGACGTGGACATACTGACAGACACACAGACACAGACAAATACACACAAACACACAGACAAATACACACACACACACACACATGCACGCACACGCACACAGACACACACACGCACACAGACACACAGACATGGACATACCAACAGACACACAGACACAGACAAATACACATATAGACACACAAACACACAGACAAATACACACACACACAAACAAACAATTGCTCATACACACCCAAAGACAGACACACACATGGTCACAAGGTAAGAGCAAATTACTGCAGATGCTGGAATCTGTACTGAAAACAAAAGAAGGATGCTGGCTGACCCCCCATGATCTGAAACATTTTTTGTTTTTAGTACACATACGGTCACTATTTTGCAGGCAATCAGGACAGTTGTCCTTGGTTCCCTGGCCAATATTAATCCATCAATTAATATCACAAAAAAAAATCATCTGGCGAGTACCAAAGAGCTATTTGTAGGACCTTGCTGTGTGCTAATTGGCTGCTGTGTTTCCTTACAGTGACTATATCTGATTGGATGGAAGGTGCATTGGATAACTTCAGTCATGAAGGGTGCTATAGAAATGCAAGTTCTTCCTTTTCTTTTCCCAGTAATACACAGGAGTCCAGATCCTGCAATTTACTGTCTCGAGTGTAATTGAGGGGCTTGCGATGAACAGTATCTATTACAGCACGTCCTTACTCACTGGATAGGTTCTTTGCTTATTGACAGTAGCATTCTATGCAGATGGTACACTCTGTCCCAGGCGCTGAAGGTTAGCCTCAATGCAAAGATACACACAATGTTCACCTCTCACTTTCCACTCCTTCCTTCAAAATGGTGGATCCAGCACCAGCTGTCCCTGACCCCCACACCCGCCTGCTTCCTCAATGGGGACTAAGCTGGATAATGCGTTTTGCCATTTATAAAAGGAGACTGCTACAGGAAGTACCATCATAATGACGCTGTGCGAGACAATGTGTCACTGGAGCTCTTTTGATCAGTCCCAACAAAGAGGGACAAATGCTGGGCCCTGGCACCAATAACAGTTCTGCAGGAATGTTGTCCTGATAAATCTTGCTTGAAAATAACATGACAAAGGCACAGTTGCTTTTATCCTTGATAGGGATTTATTCTGCTGATTCCTTTAGGATGACTGGAGACTCATGAGCCAAGACCACAGACCATTTTGTACCAATGTCTTTGTTTAGTCTTTGTTTGCTCAGACGGAAAGACTCAGGCACAGGCAGTGGTCAACTGCCAGGATTACTCGGCTGACAGTAGAGTTTCCAAACGGAGAAGCAGAAACACTTCAACAAAAAAACACAGAGGAGGCAATGCCCTAGTGGCGTTACTGCTAGACTGTTAACCCAGAGATCCAGATAATGCCTGGGTTTGAATCTCACCACTGCAGATGGTGGAATTTGAAACCAATTTTTAAACATCTGGAATTAAGAATCTAATGGTGATGATGATCCATTGTTGGTGTTGGGGGGAAGCCCACTCTAGGCCACTAATGCCCTTTAGGGAAGGAAACCACCATCCTTACCTGGTCTAGCCTGCATGTGACTCCAGACCCACAGCAATGTGGTTGACTCTTAAACTGCTTTCTGGGCAATTAGGGATGTGCAATAAAGCCTGGCTTAGTCAGCGATGGCCTCATTCAGCGAATGAATAGTTTTAAAAAACCAGACACAGGCACACATAGATATAGGGAACAGGCAAAGGGCAAAATTTTCTTTGGGTGAAGTCTATTGGAGCCCGTCCCTCCCCACATTAGGGCATAAGTCAATCCAACACATCTTCCCTTCATTGGAAACGGTATTAATGTAAGGCAAGGACTGATAGAATTATCAGAATGAATTGCAGGCTCATTAAATAACCTGGCAGCCCATAGTTAACTGCGGAGATCATGTAGCTAGCTATTTAATGTAAAAGAGATCAAATTTTGTCCAGCGTATAGGGCTCGCTGATAATTCATCACTCTTACATAATGACATGTTTTTAAAATAACGTTGGTCAGTAAGTATGTGTGGGCTTTAAAATAATTGTAGGCGTTTTCCAACAGAATGCTGACAATATGGAGAAATCCTTGGTCACCAACGCTCAGTGGCAGCAGTGTGTACCAGCTGCAAGGTACACTGCAGAAATGCACCAAGGCTCCTTCCAAAGCTATGATCAGTCCAATTAAAAGGCCAAGGGCAGCAGAAACATGGGAACACCACCCCCTTTAAGTTCCCTTCCAAGCCACTCACCGTCCTGACTTGGAAGTACACCAGCCCCAGTTGCTAGGTCAAAATCCCCTCCTAACAGCATTGTGCATATCCCTTTACTATATCAACTGCAATAGCTGAAGGAGTAGAGACAAAACCACCTACTTAAGGGCGAGTAGGGATAAATGTTAACCTTGCAGTGACTCTCACATGTGAAGAATGAGTAGCATAAATTTCTATTATATTATTTCAACTATTTATGTTATAAACACACTTTTTGTCTTCTTGCACTCTTTACATTACAATCTGGTCAGAATTTGTAGGTCTCTGTGGTGAGCCTTCTTTCAAGGTGGTACAGTAGCTCTGTGGTTAGCACTGCTGTCTCACAGTGCCAGGGAGCCTGGTTAGATTCCAACCTCAGGCGACTGTCGGTGTAGAGTTTGCATGTTTTCCCTGTGTCTGCGTGGGGTTCCTTCGGGCGCTCCAGTTTCCTCCTACAGTCCAAAGACATGCAGGTTAGGTGGATTTGCCATGCTAAATTGCCCCATAGTGTCCAGGGATGTGCAGGCTAGGTGGATTAACCATGAGGAATTGAAGGGTCTCAGCGATAGGGAGCAGAACAGGTCTGGGTGTGGTGTTCTTCAGAGAGTCAGTATGGAATCAATGGGCCGAATGGCCTGCTTCCACACTCTAGGGATTCTATGAAAGTTGCAATGATATATTGTATTTCCATTCTTCCTGTTTAAAAGTTATGACCTTTTTACCTCAGAGAAATAAAAAGGCAAGACCATGTAGTGTTCTCAGGCTGAGCCACAACGCTTCACCATAATGAACTAATTTCAAATGGGCGTCATCATATGTAGCAGGCACTCACTACCAGCCTTGGACACATCAAGTCCCATGAATGACCAGTTCCTTATGCTGGTTGAGGGATCCATTTTGGCCAAGAGGCTGAGGAAAACCTTTCTTCAGATTGTGGCTATGATATCTTTCAGATCCATCCAGGAGGGCATACGGTGCCTCAGTTAGAAGCTATGTCTTGAGGTAGCATCTCTGACAGTGCAGCACTCAGTCAGTCCTGCACTATAAGTGTCAGATCTAATTCTTCACAATCTTTAAAAAGCGCCATTTGGGCGAGATACCATAGAATGAAGACAACCCATTAGAAATGATCCTCATAGAATCATACAATATAGAAGGTAGGTGGCCACTTGGCCCATTGTACCTGTGCTAGCTCTCTGACAGAGCATCCAATACCCTGCTCTAACTGTGTAGCTCTTAAAATCCTTTTCTTTTCAATTCCCTTTAGAAAGTTATGAATGAATCTGATTCCACTAGCTTTTTGCACAGTACATTCCAACTCATCATAACTCACTGTGACTCATCACCCAACTAGTCCTTTAGCCAATACTGTTTCTTAAATCTATGGGCTCTGCTTCAAAAACGCACTCGTAAGCTGAAAAAAACCCTAAGGCCAGGAGACGGGGTGAAATATATTGGTGTGGAAAAATACTTTTTTCTCTGTGGTAAGACTATTTTCACACAAAACTCAGGCCACACAAGATTTAATCCTGGAATCAGTATTCTCATTAAACACACAACCAGGAGCAGATCAGACTGCCATTATTTTACTTCTAATCCCTTTGCTTCCTTCAATTCTTCCTTCATGAAAGAGCTAGTTTTCTGTCAATCAGGCAATTGACTAGGCCACCCTAACCTTCAACACACACTCCATGCAGAGGATGTCAAAGTAAACAGCGTCTCCTGTTTCTGTGCAGTTGTCGATAAGTTTTGGCAGTTTGTATAGAACAGCAAACCCTCAACACTTGTTAAAACATCTTAATGACTCATTCCTGGCATTTAGTTCCGTTCCACTCACCGGTTTGTAGCTCAACTTCATTCCAATCTGTAGGTTTGCCAGACGTGAAAAGATATCTTTTGGTCCCTTCAAGATTTTCTCTTTCTCCCTCTCTCTGTACCCATTAGATTTATCTTTTCTATTTCTGTGACTGCTCCTCTCCCTCTTTCTTTGATATGTATGCCACATCAATCCTGTTTACTCATCAATCCAATCTTCACTAATGCACAAACAACAACAGAAATTCTTTTGGTTTTTCTTCCCTTACTCACATTGACTTTGGGTCCAGCAAAGACTTGATTTTAAAATTGTCATTCCTGTTTCCAAATTCCTCCACAGCCTTACCCCGTTCTATCTCTGTAAGCACTGTAAACTAACCTCCAATCTAGCCTTTTCTGCAGTGCATGTAGTAATCACTCTATCACAGATTTTCCTTTTATTCACTTCAGAGACATGGGCATCTCTTGCTGGCCCAGCATTTATCGCCCATCTGCAATTGTCTTGGAGAAAGTGGTGAGTGCTGTCTTTTCAAACCCCTGCGGGACATGTAGTGTAGCTGGACCCACACTAGGAAAGGATTTCCACCCAGCAACAGTGAAGGAGTTTTTTTTTATTTTTATAGAATCCCTACAGTGTGGAAACAGGCCCTTCAGCCCAACAAATCAATACCGACCCTCAGAGCATCCAACCAGGCCAATTCCCCTATAACCCACCTAATCTACATATCCCTGAACACTACGGGCAATTTAGCATGGCCAATCCACCCTAACCTGCACACCTTTGGACTGTGGGAGGAAACCGGAGCACCCAGCGGAAACCCACACAGACACAGGGCAAATGTGCAAACTCCACACAGACAGTTGCCCGAGGGTGGAATCGAACCCGGGTCCCTGGCTCTGTGAGGCAGCTGTGCTAACCACTGAGCCACTGTGCTGCCCAAGTTGTGGCATAGTTTCACATCAGGATGGTGAGTGGGATGGTACACACTGCTGCTACTGTGTGACAGTAGTGAAGGGAATATCTGTTGAAGGTGGTGGATGTGATGCCAATCAAGCAGGCTGCTTTGTCCTGGATGGTGTTGATTTTCTTGAGTGTTGTTGAAGCTGTACCCATCCAGGCAAGTGGGGGGTATTCCATCACACTCCTGAATTGTGCCTTGCCTGTGATGGACAGGGTTTGAGGACACCGGAAGTGAATTGCTCACCTCGTAATTTCTGACCTGCCTAAGGGTAATCCCTTTAGCTGCAAAGTGGCGTGATCCTACAGCCTGGGTTCAATTCCTGCTCGGGCTGAGGTTACCATGGAAGACTCTCCTTCTCAACCTCACCTGAGGCGTGGCGACCCTCAGGTTAAACCACCACTAATCGTCTCTCTCTAATGGGAGCAGCCATGTGGGTCTGACAAGACTACGGTGTTTTTAACTTCACCTTTTATAATTTCTAAAATCCTTTTCTCACATTCATTTACACACATTTTACATCTCCATCTCACCTTTATCATTTTTGTCACTCCCTTTGTCTTTTACTCCAGGGAGTATTCACCATCTGTTCCTCTTGCCCTGTGCCAGTATCAGAAACATTACCATTTTCTAGTCCCTTTCAGATCTGAAAAGGAGTCATTCTGGACTCAAAGTAGTTATTCTGTTCTCTCTCCACAAATGCTGTCAGGCTTGCTGAATTTCTCAAGTACTTTCTGATTTTATTTTAGACTTCCAGCATTGGCTGCATTATTGTTATATCCCTATGTTTTTTCTTTGATGAAAGGCTCATTGACTGAAATGCTAACTCTGTTTCTCTCTCTACAGATGTTGCCAGGCCTGCTGAGTATTTCCAGTATTTTTTTTCTTATACCTCTATTTCCCAGTTCTTTGTTGTGCCAGTATCTATGGCCCCAACTAAATGCCTAAACCTCACACATTAGCCAAGGCATGTATTGATCATCCTGCCAATTCCCAACTTAGAATTCTTGGATAGTACATATTAGGAGGCCATTCAACCCATCAAGTCTGATCTGACTCTTTTGAGGTGAAATCTGGTTAGCCTTGCTCCCCCATTCTTTCCTCAAAATCCTTTCAAACTTTCCCACTTCAATCATTTATCTGAATTCTATTACTAAATCTGTATCCACCAGCACTTATACTTTCTGGGCAGGAAGTTACTGAGCTAGAATTGTCATTATTTCCCCTTGTCCTAATTCAAGGCATTGAGAACAGTTCCAATGCACATTGCAATTGGGTCAGCTGAAATTAGATGATTTAGAAATAAATCAATGAAAAGCTCCCAATAACAGACAGCCTGAGGACCCATAGGTTCAAACTCACCTCTTCCTCCTGAGCACTGTAAGCTCATGACACATGATGTCTCAAATGGATCAGATACTTGTTGTACAATGGATCCACACCACATGGTGTAAGGTGCATCAGTAACTGCGCTGTCACCATCCTGTTCCCAGGTTGGGATCCACAGAGTCAGTGTGGGGGAGGAAAACCACTGGATAGTTAATAAGAAGGGGCCCTTATTTTAAACAGATGCAGAAGAGCAACTAGGTACAATTATATTGGTGTAATCGACATTGGTAGAAAGACTATGAGAGAGAACTCGATGTTGGGTCTTCGTCCTTCGACATCCAAAGCTGGTTTTCTCCTGCCTGGTTCCATTTGTCATTGCCCTATTGGGAGGTGCTTAATACAGTCTTCAGCACTAACCCCTTCAGAGCCTGACACCCTTCTACAGCAATGCTGTAAACACAAAATATTCAAGAAACTTAAAGAAACTGGTCTCACTTTCATTTGCACAAGTCAATACTAACCGCATCCTTCATCTTCCATCACATGGATAGGGCCATGTGCTCACTGAGATATCATTCCCAGAGATTAGTTTCTGATTTATCTCCTTCAAGAACAAGCTGCCCAACTATTAGTGTCAATATTGTCAGAAAGATGTGTTATCAGCAGAAGATCTATTTAAACTGTTAATTCTGATTCTAGCTGTATCTCTACTGTCCATTTTAAGATTGGCCTAAGACCATTATCAGAATCACCTAGGCTCGAAGCATTAGCTTGTACTCTCTCTCCATGGATGCTGCTTCACCCGCTATCATTTCCAGCATTTTTTTGTTTTCAGTACAGATTCCAGCATCTGCAGTAATTTGCTCCTACCGGAAGCCAATCTAGTTTTTGGGAACAATCTCTCAGGTACATTTTTTGTTATGGGATGTGGGCACTTCTGGGCAAGGTCAGCATTTATTGATCGTCCTTAGAGGTTCTTAAATGGAGTGGCTTGGCAGACCATTGCAAAGGGCAGTTACATGTCACCTGCATCACTGTGGGTCTGGAGTCACATGTAGGCCAGACTGGGTAAGCTCGGCAATTTCCTTCCCTAAAGGACATCAGTAAACCAGATGGGTTTTAATGACATTGATGATAGTTTCATGGTCATCGTCATTGAGGTTAGATTTATATTCCCGATTTTTATTAATTAACCGAATTAAAATTTCACCAATTTTAAATCTATCTCTCATGGGCATTAAGCGGGCATCTGGGATGTTAGTCCAATTAAAATTTCCACTGCATTGCAGTACCCCTTGTCGGACAAACAGTGCCCGAACACTGCCCCAGTAATACCCACACCTACCACAGGCCCCCAAATTGGAAAGTACATGTGGGTGTTGGCTAAGTGCTGACTGTGCCATTCCCTGTGGAGAAATAACCTGAAATGTTCACTGGCCAGTGACACACCTGAAGGATGGTTTCTTGCGTGTAAGAGAGAAGCTGCATCCTAGTGAAAGGTAAGACCTTCAGGACACATGCAGTTTAACATGATCAAAAGACGTCAGTGAGTTGAAATGACAATTTCAGAATTATTGTCTTGTAACTCCGTGCCTTTGATCACTCAGCCTAATTGGTGCGTCTCACAAGGTTTGTATTCTCTTTGATCCAGAAGAGTTGGTCATTCATACCATGGGATTTGAGTATTTTACAGCATGTTGCCCATTATTTTAGTCATCGTAGACTGACCACGAGCTGTAACGATTTATGAGCTGCAATGATATTTGAATAAATGTGCACATAACAATCCTCCTGTGAGGTCAAATGATTCTGAACAGGACAGGATCAAATGGATTGAGGTCAATCAATACAACTTGTCTTTGCTTAAAATACAAAATAATGATCACACTATATTTCCCCATGTTGGTGGGTCAATTTGTTTGACTTAAGCAAGTACCAGTACCTGTCTACGTTCTAACCCCTACACAGCCTTTTGCTGGATCCAAACAGTATTTTTGCTTTTGCTTTCATTTCTCATGTTCCTATCCAGAAAGGAGACAGAGACTGCCTGGCACAATAGGTGTGAGGCGTTATCAAATGCTCACACAGGCTGACAAATTCCTTATTATTTTCAGAAACAAAAAAAAAGCTTGAATTATTTCAGCACCTTCAATAAAAATAGAGCGGGCTGGATTTTTGCCCCTGTTGGGACTGGGAAGGGTGATAAATGTATAACCGTCAGCCAGTGCACCCACTCCCAGCTCCATCCAACCTCTGGGTGGGATCAGAGACTGGCACACGCTATTACTGGGTATGTGACAGACCTAATGAAGTCCCATCAAGGCACACTGGCTGGCATCTTCAGGTAATGGGCCAATCTAGGTGCCTGAATGTGGGTGGATGGTCAGCCTGTCTCCATCCCCAATTAATGGGGTGTCCTTATGACACTAAAAATGAGTGATTGTCTCCTTTTGGGAAAATAGGGCTCAGGATCAGGGGAATGCACCAACTCCAATTTGCTGAACACAGCAAATTACACCACCCCCCACTCCCCCCCACTCACCCACCTCACCACCACCATAGGAAAGGTCCACACCTTTGTGGGACTATACCTTTCTTTAAGGCACAACCTTTAAGCAGAATTCTCTTTTGGATCTTTTCAGTGAAACAAATGGTCAAAATATCCTGAAAGCGAAGCACTGAAACGTGTGCAGAAGGCAAGGCTTCAGACCCGGGGATTAGACCCACAATCCGAGAGAATCCCGGTGACATTATGGCAGTGACAGTCAATAGTAACTGCAGGGCCCATGGGCAAACTCAGCCAAGTGGGGAAAGGGCAGTTCACCCAACAGACTAACAAAACCACGTGTGTTAACTGACAGAAGCTGTGGTGATACCAGGCCATGAGCGAGTAAGCATGAAAATTGCCAGTGCTCAATATTAACATTAGCTATCCCGAGCTACAGCACCTTATTTTCAATTGTCTGAATTGCTGTAATGCTCTAAGTACCACCACAGGGCTGACATTACCTCCAAGTTGGCAGTGTTGCATTATGTCTCAAAGTCTTTAAGAGACATGATCATAATACCATTACTGAAAACAACAAATGCTGGAGATCACGTCGGGTCAGGAAGCATCCATGGAGACAGAGCAAGCTAATGTTTCGAGTCCAGATGTCTATTCATCGGAGCTGATGTGGAGTGTGGAGGGGGCAGCATTTATGCAATAGATGGGATGGGGGACATGTGTGGGGGTGGTGAAGTGTAGTGTGCTGGGGGAGAAGAATGTTGGTAGTTCAGATTAACTGACCGGAATGTGAGAATGGCAGGAGAATGGTGTGTCTAACTGTCAGACTGGAAAGAACAGACAGTCCCACTGGGGTGGGGGGAGGGTAGAGAGGGGACATGGTGACAGAGAATGTAACAAGTAAAGGTAAAAGAATGGGAAGGAATGGGAGTTGGTTCACAACTTAAAGATGTTGAACTCAATATTGATCCCCGAAGGCTGTAAATTGCCATGTCAGAAGATGAGATGTTGTTCCTCCAGTTTGTGCTGTGATTCACTGGAACACTGCAGCATGCCCAGGACAGACACAGGAGCATGTGGGCAGGGCACTGTGTTAAAATGACCGGCTACAGGAAGGTCATGGTCACGTTTGTGCACGGACCAGAGGTGATCTGCAAAGCAGTCACCCGCCTGCGTTTGGTTGCAGCGAATACAACACACAAGATTGGAGGAGTTACAGGTGAAATGTTGCTTCACCTGGAAAGACCGTTTAGTCCCTTGGATGGTGAGCAGGGAGGAGGTGAAGGGGCAGGTGTTGCACCTTCTGCGATTACATAGGAAGGTGCTATGAGAAGGAGTGTGGTGCTAGTGGTCGAGGAATGGACTAGAGTGTCCCAGAGGGAACGATCCCTGCGAAATGCAGGCAGGGGAGTGGGGTAAGATGTGTTTGGTGGTGGCGTTCTGCTGGAGTTGTCTGAAATGGCGGAGAATGATCTTTTGAATGTGGAGGCATCCACTCCATCACAACAAAGCCACTGACTCCCTTAGCTACCTTGACTACAGATCTTTACACCCAACATCCTGCAAGGATTCCATCCCATTCTCCCAGTTCCTTCACCCACATCACATTTGTTTGGATGATGCCACCTACAAAAACAGCACTGCTGACATGGCTTGCTTCTTCCATGACCATGGTTTCCCACCCACTGTGGTTGACAGGACCCTCAACTGCATCTGACCTATCACTCGTGCTTCCATGCTTGCCCCTTCCCATCACTCACAACAGCTTGATCGGGTCCCCCTTATCCTCACTTTTCATCCCATCAGACTCCGCATTCAAAGGATCATTGGACTGAAGTATGACCCTATGACTATGACTCTAAAGCTTTTGTGAACTGCTTCCAAAGTATTTACATCCTTCCTTAAATGTGATAACCAATACTGTACAAAGTACACTAGGTGTGGTCTCACCAATGTTCTGCATAAATGAAGCAAAGCCTCCCATCTTTTGAATAGAATTCTCCTCACAGTAAGTGAAGAAACTCCATTCGCCTTCCTAATTGTTATAACTCAGCTCCCGTGATTCGTGCACACACTAGGATACTCTGACACAATGTTTTTCTCTCTCTTTCTCACAAGTCTTTCATTCTCTCTCTTTTCTTTTTATTTCCTTCTCTGCCTTAATCTTTCTTTCTCTGAGGGAGAAAGCAAAATTAGAAAAACATGAAAAATAAATGATAGACCAACAAAAAGTTCTCTGTGCAGTAATTAATGAGAGCATATTTCTCTTATTTTTGAAAGAATCTCTCCCTGCCTTTTATAAGAGATGCAGCAATATTTCTGCAATAAATTTGATTAAAAAAAAAACCTGTCTGCAACCTGCTGGTAATGATTCAAAATGACATTAAAAATACCATAGACACTGCAGGGGTAAGATGATAAAAAGTGTGACATCAGATACCCTGTGATCACCATCATTCTATTGTAGTACAACAGGATTGACATTTGTAACCATTTGAACAATAAATGAGACTTTTTTTTTTAGATCTGTCTTGAACAGTTGCCAAGCTGGATTTCTGGACAATCTGAAGTGAAGCAATTAAAGGGGGCTTTCTTATTCTGATCTTGGGATACAGATAGGGTCAGTACCATTTTGAAGCCTCTTCCTGTTTTCTGAATGGGAGGTTGTTCCACTCTTCATACTACAAACACCCTCTCATTTCAAGCACCCAATACAGAAACAGCCCATTCGGTCCATTTGGTCTATGTTAGCACTTATGCTCCATATAAGCCTCTTTAAACCCTTCCCCATATTCTTCCATTTCTTTCTCTTTGTGGGCTTTTCAAGCTTCACCCTACATTTAGTGAATCAGCTTTGTTGGATTGGTAAGTTTTAAGAATCCCCTCAATGATTGAGTGTCGAACTCAACTAGTTTGGAATTAAGGCACGGGGATGTTGGGTCTGGAGTGATTTTAGATGACAAAATGATGGAGTTGAGACAGTAAGCATTGATTCTAACCTGCACTACATTCCACAGGAGGCATGTTCCAGTCCAGATCCCAGTAAGCTCAGGCAAGCTATTCAACTGTGGGACAGCATCACAACAGAACTGAGGGTCTTCTCCGCCCTATCTCTATACATTACCATTGTTTGACTGCGTTCACTGTGTAGTGATAAAGAACCAGAACCTCAATGATACCTTCCCTTCAACCTCGATTCCAACCAACAGGTACCTTGAGGGCAGTTGCTAGACTGGGTGAGATCAATTGGTCTTGGAATCGGGGATCTACCCAATCTGTAAAGCTCTCTGCGTTGTTGAAAAAAAAGTCAGAAAACTCACAAAACCAGGTTATAGTCCAACAGATTTATTTGAAAACACAAGCTTTTGGAGCCTCGATCCTCCTTCAGGCTCCGAAAGCTTGTGTTTTCAAATAAACCTTTTGGACTATAACCTGTTGTTGTGTGATTTGTAACTTTGTCCACCCCAGTCCAACACCGGCACCTCCACATCATTGCTGTAAAAACAGATACATTTTGTCTAAACTTTTCACCTTTATCTCAACGGGACAATTTGCAAGAATACTAATTCAAACGGAAAATCCAATGATTATTCCATGTGAGAGTCGAGCACCGATGTGTTGGGAAATAGACTAATTAGTATGGACATTGGCATGGAGAATGCACCAGTTAATAATGGCTGGCAGTTAACTGCTAAGCTTTATTTACATTTTAAACTTGGCAGATTGACATTGATTGATCAAGGCATTGTCAATCTGCCTTTGAAAACTTTAAGTTTAAAATTTCAAAATGTTATTAAGCAACCCCACAGCAATCTCCTTTCATACAGTTTTCCCCTTACATTGGTATTCCTTCACCCTCACCCCTTATCCTGTAAAATATTTCTCTTCAGGGGTTTATCCATTCCCTCTGGATTAAGGAAATATTTTTCAGGATGGCAACACGTAACTAGTGGAGTGCAGCAGGGATCAGTGCTGGGACCACAATTATTTACAATATATATTACTGACTTGGACGAGGAAAGTGATGGAGATGACATAAAAAAGACTGCAGAGGGATATAGACTTATTAAATAAGTGGGCAAAACTTGGCAGATGGTATATAATGTGGGAAAATGTGAGTTTATGCACTTTAACAGGAAGAATTGGGGAGCTGAATATTATTTAAATGCAGAAACACTGCAGAAAGTTACAAAACAGAAGAATTTGGAAGTCCTCTTGCATGGATCATGAAAAACTAGCTGCCAAGTTCAGCATATGGTAGGGGAGGCAAAGGGAATGGAATATAAAAGTTGGGAGGTTTTGCTAAAACTGTGCAAGGCACTAGTCAGATCACAGCTGGAATGCTGTGAACAGTTTTAGTTCCCTTAATCAAGGAAAGGTAGACTAGCATTGGAGGCATTCCAGAGAAGGTTCACAAGGCTGATCCAGGTATAAAGGGACAGTCTTATAAGGAGACGTTGAGTAAGTTGTGCCTGTACTCAATGTAATTTAGAAGAATGAGAGGTGACTTTATTGAAACATACAAGATTCTTTGAAGACTTGGCAGGGTAAATGCAGAAAGGTTGATTCCCCTTGTGACAGAGTCTAGGACCAGAGGGCATAATCTCAGAATAAGGAGTTGTACATTTAAAACAGAGATGAGAAGGAATTACTTCTCTCATCGGGTAATGAATCTATAGAATTCTTTACTGCAAAGGGCTGTTGAGGCTGGGTCACTAAATATATTCAAGACTGAGATAGACGTATCTTTAATCAGTAAGGGAAGTGAGGGTTGTGGGGTAATGGCAAGAAAGTGAAGTTGGGGGTTGGCAGATCAGCCATAATCATATTAAATGGCAGAACAGAATTGATGGGCTGAATGGCCCACTTCTACTCCTACATCCTACAGTTTCATGGTCTTAAAGCCTCAATTGAACTTGGCTCCACCGCACTGTCAGCCAGTGCATTCTACACCCTAACCACTCGCTGCATGGAAAAGTGTTTCTTCATGTTGCCTCTGGTTCTTTTACTAATGATCTCTGACTCTTGACTGTTCTTCCATTGAGAACAGCCTCTTCCTGTCCACTCTGGCCAGACCCCCTCCTAAATTTGAACACCACTACCAAATCTTCACTCACCCTCCTCTTATCCAAAGAAAACAGTCCCAACTTCTGCAGTTTATCGATGTGACTGAAGTTTCTCATTCCTTGAATCAGCTTGGGCTGAAAAGTGGCAAGTAACATTCATGCCACATGTGACTGTCTGTGTGGAGTTTGCACATTCTCCCTGTGTCTGCGTGGGTTTGTTCCGGGTGCTCCATTTTCCTCCCACAGTCCAAAGATGTGCAGGTTAGGGTGGATTGGCCGTGCTAAACTTCCCATAGTGTCCAGGGATGTATAGGTTAGGTGGATTGGCCATGGGAAATGTAGGGTTACACAAATAGGGTAGGAGGGTGAGTCAGGGTGGGATGCTTTTTGGAGTGTTGCTCTGGACTTGTTGGGCCAAATGGCCTGTTTCTACACTGTATGATGAAGTCAGGAGTGTGATGAAACATGCCTCATTTGCCTAGATGGGTGCAGCTCCAATAACATTCAGGAAGCTTGGCACCAGCTGGAATAAAGCAGCCCGCTTGATTGGCAGTACATCCACAAACAACCACCCCCTCCATCACCGACACTCAGTAGCGGCAGTGTGTACTATCCACAAGGTGCACTGCAGAAATTTACCAGAGATCCTTAGACAGCACCTTTCAAACCCACAACCACTACCATCTAGAAGCTCATAGAAACACTACCACCGGTACATTCCCCTCCAAGTCTGACTTGGAAATAAATCACCTTTCCTTAAGTGCTGCTGGGTCAAAATCCTGGAACTCATTCTCTGACAGCATTGTGAGTGTCCCTAAGCACGTGGATTACAGTTGTTCAAGAAGGCAGCTCACTACCACCTTCTTGAGGGTAAATGGGGATGGACAACACATGCTGGTCCAGCCAGTAATGCCCACTTCCAACGAATGAATAAAAAGAAGAAAATTCTCATGAACACAACTGTGTTTAAAGCCTTCAAATCTGACTGAAAAAATATTGTCAAGGGTTGGACAGAATCCTTCAGTTAAGGCCAGGCCAGTGTATTGTATTTAATTATTCTGTAAATTTTATAAGTTTAGCTTTTATCCATTGGTGTTCCAGACTCCTTTCGTTCCTGAATTGAATCAAGCTGACACGAGCACTGCAAGCCGCAAGTAAACCGCTGATGGCATGTCAGAGACTCAGAGAGAATCTCAGCTTTCAGTCTGTTACAATTGCATTCTGTCCCATGGGCTCTCAGGGCAGATGAGCTAGGCTTTCTCCTCTGCCTGCACCTGTGCTTCAGAAACAGCAGCCTCTGCTCCCCTGCCATGGGTTTGCCTCACCCCACTGTATTGACCATCCTCAGAAAGCAGAATGGTGCATTGGATATCCAGCACCATCATGTCCTGTCTCACTATCTTGGCATGTGGTCACACCTTCTAAAGCAAATGGTGATCAGACACAGTCCATGCCCAACTGTATTTTGGGAACAGAAGTTACCTACAACTTCTATCTCCACCAGGATCTTCTAACTCAGCGCAGAATGCAACACAGGCGTAAAGAGGATGTCATTCAGCTCCTCGACCCTGCTTTGTCTACCATTCACTCAGATCATGAACAACACATACTCAACTCCATTTACCCAATGTTGACACCCTGACACAGCAAAACTCCTTCAATTTCAATCTTGAAACTTCTTACTGACCCTTGCAGCATGCACAGATATTTGGGGAGAGAGTTCCATATTTTGCTTTTGTGTGTTTCCTGACATCACTCCTGAATGCTCCGATTATAATTTATTTCCCCTCGTTCTCAACTGCCTCCCCCCCCGCAACCAGCTCCACCAGATCAAATGGTGTCACTGGATCCACTCCATTGCATCCTTTTAGCATTTTGAACACTTTGATCAGATCACTCCTCCAATGTTATAAATTAAAGGGAATACAAGCCTAGACTATACGCCCTGTCCCTGTAGTTTAACCCTTTCAGTCTCTGTTTCATTCCGGCAAATCCCCTTCCAAAGCCAACATACCTTCAAATCTATTTTAATTGGGCACCATTGTTTATCTACCAGATAATCCCACTGATGAGGCTCCCAACTGAGTGTAAGGGGGAAAGCACCAACAGACAGACCCAAGAAGCACTGTTTGTCATCACTATGGTTACACCTGCCAAGTTCCATTTCCACATGGAGTCTTCCTAAGCAATGAGTGGAGTGGCCAATCCAGTTGTCCCTACTCTGGGCACTCTGATCACCCACAACACGCTAATAGTGAAGTGTCTCATGATGGGTAAAGGTCACTGAGGGGGCTATTCAAACAGCTTGAGTTTTGTGTAAAGTCGTCTTCATCCCACTCTACCAGCACCTTGATATTACTCAATAACTTGAACTAATCCAACAGGCAGTGCTGGCACTGCTTGGAACATGCTAAACAAAGCCAACCTAACCATGCCAATTTATTCCCTCACACCCCAAGCGAACCTCTTGTGTCCAAAATGTTTTAATACCTTCTGTTTGTGTGTTTGGACCTGCACAGGGGACACAGGATGACATTATGCTGGGAGCTGGGCTCATACTATGTCTCCCCTTGTTTAACCAACACCCAGTCCCTCAAGCAAATTGGAATAATTCCTGAGATCCTCAATGTTTCCTAGAGTAAAAAATACTAACCAGCGTGACTTCTTATTTACATGCACCTGCTGCACAGAAAAACAATTTTGGAAAGTTCACATCTCATGCTAGCTGCTTGACTGATTGTATATCATTTCATTCAAAACAATTGATTAAAGATCCCCTTCCACAATCACGAGCTCCCTCCCTTCAGGCTCAGGATGTAGGGAACTGAACTGGATTTGAATCTGGAATAGGAGACCTCTAAGGTCTTCTAAGGTAGCTTTTTCAGTTAGCTTGGAACCTTTTGCAATAATGCAGATCGAGTACTACTGCATTTACAGTCTTTGAGGAATTGATGCAGCTCTCTTCAAGCAGTAAGAAAGGGCTGTCATCCACACAGTCATCACAGACTCCCACTTACCTAAGGAATTTGATGGGCTCAGTCGCTGCTGCCTGCTGTACAGCACCGTGGTTTGTGTTGGCCATGTCTTAGTGTAGTGGTCGCTGTTCTTGTGTGTGGAGGGATGGGCAGGTTCTGCTGGGTCCTGATGCTGACGCTATGAGCTGTTATCAGACTCTGTGCCTTCAGTAATACAGTGATTAGTGATTCAGTTTTCTGCCTCATTGGTTGGCAGACCAGCCAATCAGAAGCAGACCGGTTTCAGGGGATTGGCAAGAGATTGGCCTGAAGCATAAACACAGCAGTATTTACTGGTGTGTATATGCGTGTGTGTATGAGCATTTATGAGTGTTGTATGCTTGTATATGTGTGTGAGTGTGTGTATGTCAGTGTGTATCTGTGTGTGCATGTGATTGTGAGTGTGTGCATGTCAGTGTATGTGAATGTATGTGAGTGTTGTATGTGAGTATCTGTGAGAGATTGTGTGTATGTCTGCAGGTACAGGTATTTCAGTGTGTGTCTGAGTATGTACATTGAGTATGAGTATGTCTGAATGTGCTTTTAAAAATTTTTTTCATGGGATGTCAGTGTTACAGGCAAGGCCAGTATTTATTGCCCATCCCTAATTGCCCTGAAAATGCAAAGCTTGGTGGTTCATTTCACAGGCAGTTAAAAGTCAACCATGTTGCTGTAGGTCCAGAATCAGATATTGGCCAGACCAGGAAAAGACGGCAGATTTCCTTCCCCAAAGGGCATAAGAGAAGTAGATGGGTCATAACAAAAATCAGCAGTGTTTACACAATTGCTATTAGGCTATCTTTTAATTCCATTTATTTTAATTGAATTCAAATATCGCCTTAGAACTCATATCCCCAGAACATCAGCCTGGAGTTCTGGATTATTATGTGTGTATGTGAATATGTATATGTGAGTCTGTATGTGTATGTGACTGTGTATATTTGCTTATGTATATGTCTGTGTATGTGAATGTGTATATGTCAATGTGTGCACATCTGTGTTTATGTGAATGTGTACATGTTGAGTGTGTGCATGCATGCATACATATGTTGTTTTTATTCATTCACAGGATGAGGGCATCGCTGGCGAGGCTGGTATTTATTGCCCATCCCTAATTACCCAGAGGGCAGTTAAGAGTTAACCACATTGCTGTGGGTCTGGAGTCACATGTAGTCCAGACCAGGTAAGGAAGACAGTTTCCTTCCCTAAAGGGCATTAGTAACCAGATGGGTTTCTCACCAACAATTGATTCACGGTCATCATTAGATTCTTAATTCCAGATATTTATTGAATTCAAATTCCACCATTTGCCATGGCGGGATTCGAACCCTGGAACATTATCTGGGTCTCTGGATTAACAGTCCAGCGATAATACCACGAGGCCACTACCTGCCCTGATATACACATATGTATATTTGAGTGTTTATATAACGGTGTGTATATGAGTGTGTATATGCATGTCTGTGTGTATGAGGGAGAGTATATGTGAGTGTTCGAGTGTGAGCACGTATGCCTGTCTAATTATGTTTGTGTACATCTGTGAGGCTTCTGATAACCTAACAGCCAGGAGAGTTTAATTGGGTGAATTCTGTGAGAAATCTGGCATCTGCTGTTTTAAAAAAAAGCCATTTGTATACAATCAAGACAACATGATGAAGACCAAAGGTCAGAGTGCAGGGTACTGCCAAACATGAGGAATAAGAAGGAAAATGCAGATTAGGAATGAATGATGCATTAACATCATGCTGGGATTTTAGACTTTCATAGGTTCTGAACGAGGAAAGAGTAGGGGAACTGAGAGAAACGCTGTGGTCTTGTGAAGGAGTAAATTAGACTAGAGACGATTCCATCATTACAATTTTAACCTATTAGAAAGGGAGGGAGAGTACGGATTGTCGTGAAATCTCTAGGAATGTAAAGAGTAATCTCCTGGACACTGCTACCCAGGACCAAAACCGTAAGAAGACTAGACAAGACATACTTTCATCATCTCTGAGACAACAAGGTGCAGGGCTGGATGAACACAGCAGGCCAAGCAGCATCATAGGAGCAGAGAGGCTGACGTTTCGGGCCTAGACCCTTCATCAGAAAAGGGGGAGGGGAAGGGGGTTTTTTAAAATAAATAGGGAGAGAGTGGGAGGCGGATAGAAGAGGGATAGAGGAGAGGATAGGTGGAGAGGAAACAAACAGGTCGAAGAAGTGGGGATGGAGCCAGGAAAGGTGAGTGTAGGTAGGGAGTTAGGAAGGGGATAGGTCAGTCCAGGGAGGACGGACAGGTCAAGGGGGCGGGATGAGGTTGGTCGGTAGGAGATGGAGGTGCGGCTTGAGGTGGGAGGAGGGGATAGGTGGGAGGAAGAACAGGTTAGGGAGGCAGGGACGAGCTGGACTGGTTTTGGGATGCGGTGGGGGGAGGGGAGATTTTGAAACTTGTGAAATCCACATTGACATCATCTCTGTTTGTTCGGAATCAAAAATATTTGAGAAAGATGAAATGAAGGAAGTTTGACCAGATGGGATTGTTGAAGAGGTGAGGACCAACGATGAAATTTCCAGGAATGCATCCAAACAAAATCGGTAACCAAAGGACAGGATAGGGAGAATGATTTGCTGAGGATTGAGAGGCAGGAGCCTGAGAGATGTGAACAAAATATTTGAGCTGAGATGCTCAGTTAGGGCTCTCCTTTCACTCAAACCCAGGTTCAAATCCCGCCACAGCAGATGGTGGAATTTGAATGCAATAAATATCTGGAATTAAGAGTTTAATGATTACTACGAATCCATTGTTGATTGTTGGAAAAACCCATCTGGTTCGCTGATGTCCTTTAGGTTAGGAAACTGCCACCCTTACCTGGTCTGGCCTACATGTGACTCCAGACCCACAACAATGTGGTTGACTCTTAACTGCCCTCTGGGCAATTAGCGACGGGCAATAAATGCTGCCTAGCCACGACCCCCTCATCCTGTGAATGAATAAAAGTAAAAAATCCTTTCGAAGTGATTGAAACATGTTTCAGCACCATGTAAGGAGTGTGTTTTATGATTCAACTTACCTTTAGGTTGGCTCATTTTCAATTCTCTCCCTTCCTCTCCTGAAGATTGAGGTTCACAGGGTCTATTCACAGACATCATTCCCCAATATTCAGACCAGACAATCAGAGTTGGTAAACAATTCGCCCTTGTGTAGTATCATAGTTGTCTTCAAACTAATCAAAAAGGCTACACCAAAGGCCAGAATTTAATGAAGGAGAGAGAACCCAGAGGGTGGAGGAGATAACTGTGATGGGGAGGGGTTTGAAAAGAGCATTGCTACACTAGGAACCAGTGCATGTCGGTGAACACATGGGCAATGGCACAGGCTTTCTGTGAGTAACGGTCCAGGCATCAGTGTTTCAGAACAGCTTAAATTTGAAGACTCAAACCTAGTACAGTTTTTAATGAGATCAGTGTGGAGACAGTTTTACTCTGTATCTAACCCATACTGTCCCTGTCCTGAGAATGTTTGATGGAGGATAGTGTAGAGTAAGCTTTACTCTGTATCTAACTTAATGCTGTCCCTGTCCTAAGAGTGTTTGATGGGGACAGTGTAGAGAGAGTTTTACTCTGTATCTAACCCCGTGCTGTGCCTGTCCAGGGAGAAAGCTTTCAATTCATTTTAGAGGATGATTTTCGCAGTAAGTCAAAAATCACAGCCAACTGGACTGTGAATGGCTAACATCAATTTCAAACAGGACATTCACAAGGAGATTCAAACCCCTTCCCTGTCCTGGACTGGGACTGATGAGGAGCCAATCCACTTCAAGACACAGGCTCATTGTGTCCAGAGAGGTGGGTACCATTGATTGATGGATGTTTGGAGCCTCTTCTTCGCCTCTATCTGTTTCACTAATCATAGCATTGGCTTACTTGTGAACAAAGCACTTCAGAGCAATTAATATTAACCAGGATAATAGTTTTGTCATGGGACACGTGGCTCAGGCTCTCTATAGATAGACCCTGTGTTCCATTATCCATGTCATACTCTCGCATTGAGTAGGAAAATCATGGAGACAGAGAAGAAGGCCATTCAGCCCATTTCTTTGTGCACTGCCTCTAGCATAACCCCACTTTTCGACAGCCATATGTAAACATTTGGGCTGTAGCATTTTATGTGAAAATCTAATTTTTTATTAAATGTAGTAAGGGTTTCTGCCTCAACCACCCTTTCAGGCAGTGAGTTCCAATCCCCTGCACCCTTTGATGAATAGTTTACTTCTCAAAGCCCCTCAAATCCTTCTATCAATTAATATAAAATCCATGTGCCCTCTTTGATGGAGGAACTAAGGTCTTTCAATCCACGTTATCTCATCTGAATTAAATCTTCTCTCAGTCTTCTCTGTTCCAAATAAAATGAGGCCAGCATATCCAATCTTTCCTCATTGCTAGAATTCTCCGCTGCTGTCAACATCCTTATAAATCTCATCTATATCCTGTCTAGTGAGATCCTTCCAGTAATGAAGTGAAAAAGACAGTAGACAGGGCCCTAATGGTAGTATAACCAGTGTCTTATTCAGTTCTAAAACTCTGAACCTTGGATGATCAAGAATCCCCTAAGCCTTAATAACGTTATATCCAAATGTGGGGAGCCTCCGCTCAATGAGGCAAGAGATTGACAAGGAAATTCAACAATGGCCCCACTGTACCAGTTCAGCTGCCTGAGGAAGAGAATGGTTAAGGACAAAGATTTCAAACCTGGTAATATGGAATACAGGGTAGTGGCGTTACCTGAATGCAGTGGAGATATGCACAATATTCAGCAGACAAATCACATCCCAACATCACTCCAATGTCAGTTTCCTCTCTCAGACCAATGTCCCCAGCATCGAGGTACACGTTACTCTCAATCAGCTGTGTTGGGTGGGCCACCATTGTCTACATGCCTGACACAAGATTCCCAAAACAAGCTGTCGACTCCAAAATCCATCAGGAGGGCAGAGAAGATGCTTCAGGGACAAAGCTTCCTTGAAAAAATGTAACATCTCCACTGATTCCTGGGAATCTCTTGTCCAAACTGGACAAGAAGCATCTGTGAAGGAGCCAACCATCATGACTGGCCCAGGCGGAGGCCAAGTGTAAACAGTGGAAAGAACATGTGAAAACCTGAGCACCCCACCCACCCGCCTCTCCAAACACCACCGGCCCCACCTACAGTAACAAGTGTGGGTGCAGCATTGAACTGTCCAGTCATCTCAGGACCCACAACTTCAGAGTGGGAGAAAGGCATCCTTGATCTCCAGTCATCTCAGGACCCACGACTTCAGAGTGGGAGAAAGGCATCCTTGATCTCCAGGGTGAGGAAAAAAAATCTACCTATCCTGCTATCTTCGGTGACATTACTGCTCTGTTCCTCTAGACTTCTCGATATCTTCTCTTTTACTGTCTAAAGAAAATCCTGCTGTTTGTGTCTTCACCACTTGCAAATTTGCTGACTCATGTAAAGTATTCTGCGCACTATATTGCTCATTGTGCCTTTAATTTTTGCTTATCCACTGTTGTCATGGGATTGAACACCACACACGCTAGGAGGTGGCGCCCAGTTATTAAGAGAGCTGTAAGCAAGTAAAAAGCATGGGTTGCATTGTTCTCAGGGAAAACAGTTGCCTACATCCAATTCATGCTTTGTCTTTTCTGTCTCCATGGCTGCTCACTCCAGTAAATCCACTCAGCCATGACAGAACCAACATGTACATTTCAGCAAGTTATAAAACTGAATGAAAGTATGTTGTATTCCAAAAGATTGCAAAGGTAATTGTAAAATCAAACAGAAACTGCAGTAAAATCGAAATGTTAATGGACTGTACTCAATTAATGTCACTTTTATTTACTAAAATGTTTCTGGATATCTGAATTTTCTTTGGTTGGAACCAATCCTATTGACTCCTATTCTAAAACTGTTTTAATTCTAAAACGTGTTCACCATTTGTGGTTTTGCCATTTGTGGTTTTGCCATTTGTGATGTTCTCCAGGGACATATCCTCCCATAAATGGTGGGACTTTGCTGCATTGCTTTGCCTTGTTTGTCCTCCCCAAATGCACCATCTTACACTTTTCCAGGTTGAATTTAATTTTACACTTTCCTGTCACCTGACCAGTCCATTAATATCTTTCTGATATTAACAGCTTTCTTCCTCCCGGTCAGCCAAATGCCAATTTGTGCATCAACTCCTTAACCATGTCCCTTATTTATTTTCATTCATGGAATTTATTGCCTGTCCCTAATTGCCCCTTCAGAAGGTGTGGTGAGCTGCCTTCTTGAACTGCTGCAATCCATGTGCTGTAGGTAGACCCACAATGCCCTTAGGGAGAAAATTCCAGGATTTTGACCCAGCAACAGTGAAAGAACGATGATGTATTTCCAAGTCAGGATGGTGAGTGGCTTGGAAGGGAACTTGCAGGCGGTGGTGTTCCCATGTATCTGCTGTCCTATGTGGCAGAAGTCATGGGTTTGGAAGATTCTGATGAAGGAGCCTTGATGATTTGTTGCAGTATGGTCCAAACCATTGATATAAACTACAAAAAGTAAGGGATCTTAAACTAAACACTGCAAAATCTCATGGAAAACTAAAAGATCCCATGACACTAAATTGAAAAACAGTACTTGGGGGTATGTGGTTTCCCAGGGTTAACAGTTATCTTTGACTTGTTGTAACCAAAAACAGCTTCTCTGGTTATCAATACTTCCTCTCTCTTTTTTCACTGTGTGGATTTCTGAATCTGGACGTCAATGTATTGGCGCATTGATCACCGCAATTGGCATGCATGTAACATTGGCACAGCTACCCAGTCATGTGGCTTATCAAGAATACTGCGGGCCATCATCAGTTTGTTGTGCATGAACACGCTGGCGGTCTAATGGAAGGTCACAGATGTGAAACATTTTCCCCACATGCTGCCAGACCTGCTGAGATTTTCTATTGTTTTTCCCCTAATTTTATTTGGAATTATAGAATAGAATCTCCACAGTGTAGAAGCAGGCCATTTGGCCCACTGAGCCCACACCAACCCTCCGAAGAGCATCCCACCCAGATGCACCCCTCCTACCCTATCCCTGTAATCTTACATTTCCCCGGCTAATTCACCTAGCCTGCAAATCCTTGGACGCGATGGGCAATTTAGCATGGCTAATCTAGTAATCCACCTAACCTGCACATCTTTGGACTGTGGGGGGCAACTGGAGCACCCGGAGGAAACCCACGCAGACACAGGGAGAATGTGCAAACTCCACACAGACAGTCACCCGAGGATGGAATCAAAACTAGGTCCTTGGCACTGGGAGGCAGCAGTGCTAATCACTGAGCCATCATGCCGCCCCTTTATTTCCCTTTCTTTCCTTTACCCTGCACTAACCCTCCCTACAGGATTCAAATGGTGGAATTCTGTAGATGTAGGTCCTTTATCAAACACAGCGCAGCTTGTAGCAGCCTTGAACAACAGTAAGATACCGAAGACATATACTGACCTCTGGTGAAGAAGAAATGCAATACTTGTACAAATACTCATTGCTATGAATTTCCAAGATTGCTCTTACATAGAAAACACTTGCTGATACCAGAGAAATGACTCAAGGTACTTCATCTATAATGAGTCACCTTTGAGTAAAATTGACTGTTTTTATGTAAGCAAACATGATATCCTCTTCAAATATAGCAAGATCCCATAAACAGTAATAAGGTGAAGGATTAGTTAATGTATCTTAGTTGAGAAGGATTGTCTGGACACTGACTGGGAGAATTTTTGCTCTCGCGTGGGTTCTAAACCAATGGTTCTCATTTCACATTTCATCACATGTAACCCCTGTAAACATGAACATGCTCCCAAAGACCACCTGGAAATACTGACACCTTTCCCCGATCCCTTGAGAATGCTGACACGTGATAGAAATGTTACTGCACGGAATGAAGCTCCTCAGTTCACAACGTCTGCAATGTCCGAGGAAAAAAGCTGATTGCTCACTCTAATCCCACTTCCCATCCCCTAGTCCATCGCCTTGTAGATTCCAGTACCCCCTGTGGATATCCGGATTCCTTTCAAAGAAGACCAGGGGTTTCTACATTCAAACTGGGCAGTGAATTCCAGACACCCACTGCCCTTGGGGTGAAAACAATTATCCTCATGTTCCCTCCAATCCTTCTACCTATCACCTTAAATCCATGCCCTGTGGTGACTGACTCCTCTGAGGTGGGAAGCATGTCTTTCCTATCCAATCCCTCCAAGCCCCTCATTATTTCATACACACTCAATTAAGCAAACCCACAGCCTCCTTTGAGGTCCCACCTGAAATACTGTACCCAGTTCTGGTCTCCCCATCTGAGGAGTGATGTACTTGCTATAGATGAAGGTTTACTAAATTGATTTCTGGGATGCCAGGTCTGATGTACGAGGACAATTGAGTTGGTTAGGATTGTGGTCACAGGACTTTAGAAGAATGTCAGGGGATCTCATGGAAACCTATAAAATTCTAACAGGGCTAGACAGATTAGGTGCAGTAAGGATGTTCCTGATGGTGGAGGAAGTCCAGAGCCAGAGATCATAGTTTAAGAATAAGGAATAAACCTTTTAGAACCTGGAATATTGCGTGCAAGTTTGGTATCCTTTTCTGAGGAAAGATGCTCTTACTCTCGAGGGAGTGCAGTGAAGGTTTACCAGGCTGATTCTAGGGATGGCGGGTCTGACATATGAGGAGAGACTGACCAAGTTAGGATTGTTTTCACTGGAGTTCGGATGAATGAGGGGGAAATCATACAGACTTATAAAATTCTAACAGGACTGGACAAGGTAGATGCAGTGAGGATGTTCCTGATGGTGGGTGTGTCCAGAACCAGGGGTCACAGTATGGGTAGATGATTTAGGATGGAGATAAGGAGACATTTCTTCACCCAAAGAGTGGAATTCATTACCACAGGAAGTAGTTGATGCCAAAACATTGAATATATTCAACAGGTGACCAGATATAGCATGTGGGGTGAATGGGATATGGGGAGAAAGTAGGATTAGGCTATTGAGTTGGACGATCAGCCATGATCGTGAAGAATGGTGGAGCAGACTCAAAGGGCCGAATGGCCACCTCCTGCTCCTATCTTCTATGTTTCTATATAATTGAGACGAGGAGAAATTTCTTCACCCAGAAAGTGGTGAGCCTGTGGAATTCATTACCACAGAAAGTGGTTGATGCTATAACATTATGTGCTTTCAAGAAGGAGGTAGTTATAGTTTAAAGGAATCAAGGAATATGGGTATTGAGCTTGATGATCAGCCATAATCATAATGAATGGTGGAGGGTTGAGCAGTCTATTCCTACTCCTATCTTCTACATTTCCATGTTAAACAGTCCTAACCTATCCAATCTTACCTTTCAGCTGCAATTTTCAAGCCCTAGCTTCGAAGCATTTTATTTCTTCATGGGCTGTGGGCATTACTGACAAAAACAGCATTTATTGCCCATTCTTCATTGGCCTAGAGAAGGCGGTGGTGGGTGCATGAGCAGTGAGCTGCCTTCTTGAATCACTCTAGTCCTTGACCCCTCTCAATATGCTCCTATTTACTATGTACTCCCTTGCTTTGTGCGCTCTCCCCGAATGCATTATCTCTTAGTTGACTGGATTAAATTCCATTTGCCACTTTTCCACCCACTCAACCAAGCCATTGATATCACACTGGGTTTGACAGCTATCCTCTTCACTATCAACTACAAGACCAATTTTTGTGTTATCTGCGAATTTCCAAAACATGCCTCCCACACTTAAATCCAAATCAATAATACATACCAGAAACAGCAAGGGACCCAACACCAAATCCCATGGAATACCACTGGAACTGCTGTCCATTTGCAGAGATATCCATTAACTAAGACCCTTCTGTCGCTGAGCTAATTACGAATCCAACTCTTCACATTTATCCTTTTACTTTACTGACTGATCCTGAATATCCCCAGTAAACATAGATACAGGAGATTCCAGGGAGTGTAAATACTGACATACTCACTGGATCCCCCTGCAAATACTGACACACTCCGCGGGAACTTCTTGTTAATATTGATACACACCCTAAGTGTCCGTGTGAATACTGACGCACAGCCCAGGAGTTACGTACTTACATGCCCCCTGGGAACTCCATGCAAATAGACACACTACTCTTGGTGTCCCTGTAAATACTGATATACACCCCAGGGATGCCTCGGAAAATACTGACACACTAGCCACGGTCTCCCTGTAAAATACTGACACACTCCATAGGAAACCCTGTAAATATTGACATGCTCTTTAGGGTCTCCCTGTAACACACTCTCCAGGGACTCCCTGAAAAATACTGACAGACTCCCTAGGACCCCCTATAAATATTGACACACTCCCCAGAGACTCCCTGTAAACTGCTGACACAGTCCCCAAAACTCTCAGTTAATAATAACACTTCCAGAGACCCTACAATTTGTTTTCTATATCTCTGAAGAAAATATCATACAGGAATACAGAAATCTCATCACCACCGAGAATCTAATTTTCCGCAGTTTGCTATGTTCCCAAAACAGCCCTGCCATTAAATAGACAAAAGCTCTGACATTGAAATGTTGCATTGCAATGTCAGCCTGGATTAGTGATTCAGTTCCTTAAGGGAGTCGTAAAACTAGCAGCTTTCTGAACTAAGACTGCTACCAGCTAAAACAAGTTGATAAGCATGTTAGAGACCTGGTAGCACTATCACCTCACGAACAATGATAACTCACTGCCGATTACAAGAGGAAAAAGTACAAATTGTTGGAACACAGCTAATCCGCACCTCAGAGAACAGAAAGCGCACGATTTCCAGGAATGACTGTACCTTGTAATCTTATACACATGGAGTATTTTGAGATGGTTTCTGTGTTGTGCCATTCTAGTATTTTGTGAATAGGTCATGGGAGTTTGTCTTTGAATGAATCATCTGCCTTAAAATTTACTTTTCACTAGGTTGACCTGAATCTCTCATCCTTAGTTTGAGTAATATTCCAGATCTACCATTCCCACCATACACCTTTAAGCCCAAAGATCTCTACTCATACCCTTTATTTGGACAAAGCTGCTGAAGCATCTTTCCATAAACTGCTTCTAAACCTGAAAGAGGTGCTCCAAAAGTGGGCACAGGGTTCAGGGGTGTGATCCAACCAGAAATGGACATAGGCCTCCGGGTGCAGTCTGAACAGATTTCTGTCTGCAGTGGCCATCAATTAATGGTCACCAAAACTGCTGAATTTTTTTTTTCAGGCAACGTCATTCTTATTTCGACAAACTTGTCCAGACTAATTTCCATCAACCCTCACATTTGACCAGCACAGACATAATGGCATGAATAGCCTCCTTCTGTGCTGTAAATAGCTATGAATCTCATTTCCCTTTCCCAACGCATTTCATTTTGAAGATTCTCAGCTGCCTCCTGACATGCAAGAGGACAAATAGTGACCACAAGATAGATTTCAAAGAACATAGTCCTGCGCAGGGACCCCAGGAACTATAGGTGGGAAGTCATGCTCTTGGCTTGGTATTTGTTTCTGGAGATCATTTCTGCACAAGATCATGCTTTGAAAGTTTACTACATTTAGAGCTTCTACATGTCGTCCTGATGCAGCTACTGTGGCAGGTTCAGTACGTGAGACGATATTGACAGAATGGTGCATAATAATGGGTCCTGGCCATTTCCTGGTGTTTGCTAAAATGAAGCCTTTTCAGGATGTATGGGTGAGGTACAAAGTAGGTGAAATATGCAGTGCTATTCAACCCAAAAAGGATGTGCTGGCATTTATTCTCCATGTCCCTTTTCATTTTCACTTGCCTCATCCTAACATTTCAGTATGTCTTTCCGATACTTTAATGTCCATGCACTCAGTTTCGCATTGGAAGCATCAGGCTAGTTGTCTCAATTTCCTCCTGCGATAGCAAGTTCAATATTCCCAACCTCTGAAAAATTTCTCCTCATATGATTAACCACTTTGTACTTACAGCCTCTAATTTTGATCCTCCCACAAGTGGGAACATCTTTGCCACATCTATCCCGAACAATGCATCGATAATTTCTTAAAATACCTCAAGCAAGTGTCTCATCTAATCTATCCCTCAGATGGGATAATAAGCCTGTCTACAATCTGACATGGATGTAAAAGATTCCATGTCACCTTTTTAAGAC